>NW_028318485.1:2402500-2777500 GCF_062004578.1 Staurois parvus | reverse complement strand
TAGATAGAAAGATAGATAGATAGATAGATATGGATAGATAGATAGATAGATAGATAGATAGATAGATAATGGAAGGATAGATAGATAGATAGATAGATAGATAGAAAGATAGATAGATAGATAGATAGATAGATAGATAGATAGATAGATAGATAGATAGATAGATATAGAATAACAATAGGAATAGCTGTAATATACAGAGTACATGTGATAATACACATGGTACATTCTTAGGGGTGGGTGATGCAGAGGTAAGGATTTAAGGAAATCCTACTTTGATTTTTCCAAACACTCCCCCCCTCCCATCCCGTCTATGCACCACGTGTTGGATGTGGAAAGGTCCGGTATGTGACAGGTTAATATATCCCAGGCAATGGGTATAAATTTGGGGTCTGCAGATTCTCCAGACAGATTTGATGAGACACAGTACCCAGGATGAGGTGTGAGCCACTCTGGGTCACCTTTACTTTGACCCTACTGGGAGGTGTGACCCCTGCGGCTGTATGCAGCACTGGCACAAGTGGGGTGCAGGGGAAAGGACTGATGTCACAGCAAGGTATGTAGTCATTATATAAAAGTGTCATCAAATTGTACTGTACTACTTAAAAATCATACATTTATGTTATTCTTTTATGAATATTGGGCCAGTTCTATTTAGTTTATCATATTTATATTTTATAGTATATTTCAAAGGCCAGGGTCTTTTTTTCCTAGAATCTTCAATTAATGGATTTTAAAGTACTGCACAGACTGTTATATAAATCTGGTATGATAATATAAAAATAAGTATACAGTCCAAAGCTTAATTAAAATAGCTGACACAGAGTGGCTCATTGATAATTGTTCCTTCCAGCTAAAACCGATATTTCAGTAAAGGTTGGTCACCTGGTGGCATCTTACTTCCCTCGAGCATTGAGATTTCCCTCAGCACTTTGTGTCTCTGACCCCTGCAAGGCTGTGGAATGACTGCTGCAGTTTGGTAAATTCTGGTGAGGAGATCATATCAATGGAGTCCCCAGCATACTGTATTTATGAAGGCAGCTATTTAATCAACTAGCTAGCAGCAACACAAAACTGCAATACTAGTTTTAGGGGGAGTTGACTTTTAAAGGGAAACATGACTGAGTTTGTCAGTGTTCTATTTATTTATTTATTTCAGGTAATTATATAGCAAAGTCAATTTACGCCGCACTTTACATATATATTGTTCATTCAAATCAGTCCCTACCCCTCAAGGGGTGTACAATCTAAGGTCCCAAACTTACATTCATGTACTAGGGCCAATTTTAGACAGCAGCCAATTAACCTACCAGCATGTCTTTGGAGTGTAGGAGGAAACCGGAGTACCCGGAGGAAACCCACACAGGCACAGGGAGAACATGCAAACTCCAGGCAGGAGGTGCCGTGGCTATTTAATCGTATTACATAGTTAGCCAAGTGGGTCTATTGAATAAATGCCAGGAATATATAAGGGGGCTGGGGGAGGGGAGGGGGCACTATATGATCATTGTAAAAGTAATGGGAAATGACAGTGTGTCAATATGTACCCCAGTGCAATCATGTATGAAACTTTATGTGCATTAGCAAGTTATTTAACCTCTTAGCGCCGGCCAAACGCAAATGTGCGGCTTCCTGGTGTCTGTGTCTAGAAGCCGAGTGGCCGCACATTTGCGTTCTATTAACAAAGAACATATGTGCTGAGAACGCGTGCCCTGCGCGCTCCCAGCACACATGTCCTGTACTCATGGAAAGATCCCGATCTCCTCTTTCGATCGGGACCTGTCCCGATCATGTGACCGCCATGATGGCGTGTCACGGCGGTCACATGATCCTAAACCCCACCCCGCCTCCTGGCTTCTGAAACCCTTAAAGGGCCGGGAGGCGCCGGCATGAAGGGGTTAATTCATTGGTTCTGGGTGTTGCAATCTACCGATGCACCTTATCTATGAGTGCTTCAGACTTGGGGGTAGTTTCCATTGCCAGTGGTGGTGGCTACACTAATTGAAGAGGTGTATGGGCTTATGTGCAGCCTCCCTGGCAGTATTCCCGAGTGTAGCTCGGGGTAAAGTTTCAGTACCACAAGCGGTAACCCCGAGCTACACTCGGGCTTACCATGTGGCGCTGCTCCGCCATCCCTCGATCACTTACCTTTTCCTGCGCTCCCACGATGTCCCCCCTGTAGTGTCCCCGGCAATGTAATCCGGCGGATGCCGGCATCTGTCATCTGGGTTCCGTCCCCTGCGAGCGTCGGAACGTACGGGGGATGGAACGGCGGGAAATTTGAAAATGACAAAAAGTGACATTCACTAAAATCACATAGTATAACATTACTGTATCAAACCATTTCACATACATTTTGTCCCGAGTGCTTTTTCCTGCGCCCTGCCTGCATTTTTACTGTTCTTTCTGCCTGGAAACTGAGAAACGTCCATGGCGTCCAAAATGCTTCCCTTTAGGTCAAAAGCGGTTTTAGACCGGCTAGAGAACAGCGATAGTAAATCAGAACCACTTGCAGAATTGAGTGATAATGATTCGTGGGGGAAATTCGTCATCAAACACTGAAAACGATTTTGCGACTTTGCTCAGTGATGTGCGAACTTGGCGCTCTAGTTCAATTTTCAGTGTTTTGGGTTTGATTATATTATTGAATTAAATGTATTATATTATTATTTTTTATGATTATTTATTACAATTTATCATTTCGTGTTTCAAGTTTTATCATACCCGGAATGTTTACTAGACCCTTGTTCGGACAGATTTCAGTGAGTTATTCCTAAAAATTACAGCCTACAATAAAAAAATACATATTTCCATGCAACAAAATGTACCACTTTGAGCACAGAAATATGGACATAATCAGACCGCTAGGGAGGTTAAAGGTGGTATCAATGACAGATAGGGGTGTGGATACTAAAAGTCCAGGGAGAACGGTACATTATTTTTATCGCAAAATATTTATGGGTTATTGCTATAATCAATCCAAAGGACAAGGAAGGGGCCGTACAAGCTGTCCTTCTTTGACACTTTGTAGGTTCTCTCGTCAGTCTTGGGGCAGGTTCCATTATGTATTGGGGTTTGTAGAGGATAGAGTATTTGTAAAAATTGTACCTTAAAAGCCATGGTTAAGCTTGCCGAAAGCCTGTTTAAAGCTAAAGCCAAGATTGTCAAATACAGATCTTAGTGGAAGTGCTGGCTGTAGCTTTTAACAAAACTGTAGCAGGTTTACATAGTTACATAGTTAGTCTGGCTTAAAAAAAGACAAAAGTCCATCCAGGTCAACCATTACAAAAAAAAGTTATAATCCTACACCCACAGTTGATCCAGAAGGCAAAAAACCCCAGCAAAGCATGATCTAATTTGCTCCTGCTGGGAAAAAGAATCCTTCCTGATCCCCGGGAGACAATCGGATATTCCCTGGATTAATTTTCTCTATAAATGTTATATCCAGTTATATTCTGTGTATCTAAGAAAGAATCCAGGACTTTTCTGAAGCAATCCACTGAGCTGGCCAGAACCAACTCTTGAGGGAGTCTATTCCACATTTTCACAGCTGTCACTGTGAAGAAACCTTTCATTGTTTGGAGATTACATTTCTTTTCCTCCAGACGTAAAGAGCGCCCCCTTGTCCTCTGTGATGACCTCAGGGGGAATAACTCTACACCGAGTTCACTATATGAACCACTGATGTATTTATACACTGAGATCATATCCCCCCCTTATGTATTATACATGGAGATCATATCCCCCCCTTATGTATTATACATGGAGATCATATCCCCCTTATGTATTATACATGGAGATCATATCCCCCCTTATGTATTATACATGGAGATCAGATCCCCCTTATGTATTATACATGGAGATCATATCCCCCTTATGTATTATACATGGAGATCAGATCCCCCCTTATGTATTATACATGGAGATCAGATCCCCCTTATGTATTATACATGGAGATCATATCCCCCTTATGTATTATACATGGAGATCATATCCCCCCTTATGTATTATACATGGAGATCATATCCCCCCCTTATGTATTATACATGGAGATCATATCCCCCCCTTATGTATTATACATGGAGATCATATCCCCCCTTATGTATTATACATGGAGATCATATTCCCCCTTATGTATTATACATGGTGATCATATCCCCCCTTATGTATTATACATGGTGATCATATCCCCCCTTATGTATTATACATGGAGATCATATCCCCCCTTATGTATTATACACGGAGATCATATCCCCCCTTATGTATTATACATGGTGATCATATCCCCCCTTATGTATTATACACGGAGATCATATCCCCCCTTATGTATTATACATGGAGATCATATCCCCCCTTATGTATTATACACGGAGATCATATCCCCCCTTATGTATTATACATGGTGATCATATCCCCCCCTTATGTATTATACATGGAGATCATATCCTCCCTTATGTATTATACATGGAGATCATATCCCCCTTATGTATTATACATGGAGATCATATCCCCCCTTATGTATTATACATGGTGATCATATCCCCCTTATGTATTATACATGGTGATCATATCCCCCCTTATGTATTATACATGGAGATCATATCCCCCTTATGTATTATACATGGAGATCATATCCCCCCTTATGTATTATACATGGAGATCATATCCCCCCTTATGTATTATACATGGAGATCATATCCCCCCTTATGTATTATACATGGAGATCATATCCCCCCTTATGTATTATACATGGAGATCATATCCCCCCTTATGTATTATACATGGAGATAATATCCCCCCTTAATCTCCTCTTCTCAATAGAGAATAAATTCAGTTCCTCTAATCTTTCCTCATAGCTGATCTCCTCCATGCCTCTTATCAGTTTAGTTGCCCTTCTCTGTACTTTCTCCAGTTCCCCAATGTTCTTTTTGTGAGTTTTGTGTGTCAGACCAGCACAAAGTGGCACATAATTGTGAAGTGGAAAAAAAATGACAAATAGTTTTCAACATTTGTTTACAAATAAATATCTGAAAAGTGAGGGGAGCATTTGTATTCAGTCTGCCCTGAGTCAATACTTTGTAGGACTCCCTTTCTCTGCAATTCCAGCTGCAAGTCTTTTTTGGGGATGTCTCTACCAGCTTTGCACATCTAGAGAGGGACATTTCTGCCCATTCTTCTTTGCAAAATAGCTCAAGCTCTTACAGATTGGATGGAGAGCGTCTGTGAACAGCAATTTTTAAGTCTTGCCACAGATTCTCAGTTGGATTTAGATCTGGACTTTGACTGGGCCATTCTAACACATGAATATGCTTTGATCTAAACCAGTGGTCTCCAAACTGCGCCCTTTGCTTGCCTTTATCAAGCCCTTGGGGCACTATTCCACCCACTGATACAAGGCACTATTCCTTCTAATGACACCAACAAAGGGGTACAATTACTGTTACTGATATCAACAATAGGGCACTATTCCTACCAATGACACCAATGATGGGGCACTATTCCTACAACTGACACCAATGATGGGGCACCATTCCTACCATTGACATCCATGTTATGGAACTATTCTTCCCACTGACATCAATGATGGGGCACTATTCTTACCACTGACACCAATGTTATTGAACTTTTCCTTTCACTGACACCAATGGTATGAAACTATTCTTCCCACTGACACCAATAATGGGGCACTATTCCTTTCCCTGATACCAACAATGGGGCCCTAATCATTTCCCTGATCCCAATGATGGGGCACTATTTTTTCCCCTACTACTAACAATGGAGCACTATTCCTCCAATCAATACCAATGATGAGGCATTGTTTATTCCCATTGACGTCGGGGCATGTTCTACTCACACTGGCCACAGTCCGAACCCCTCAAAGTAAACCGGCCCTTTGTTCAGAAAGTGTGGAGACCCCTGATCTAAACCATGTCATTGTAGCTCTGGCTGTTTAGGATCATTGTCCTGCTGGAAGGTGAACCTCCGCCCCAATCTCAAGTCTTTTGCAGACTCTAAGAGATTTTCTTCTAAGATTGCTCTGTATTTGGATCCATCTTCCTATTAACTCTGACCAACTTCCCTGTTGCTGCTAAAGAGAAGCATCCCCACAACATAATGCTGCCACCACCATGTTTCACGGTGGGGATGGTGTATTCAGGGTGATGTACGGTGTTAGTTTTCCGCCACACATAGCGTTTTGCTTGTAGGTCAAAAAACAGCAACGTTACACTTATGGTAATGCCTTTTCCAGGAGTCTTTCAAGACTGCACCCTTGAGAGACCTCGGCTCCTCCCCACCTGAGGAAACACCGCCTCCACCCAGATTAAAGTGCGGCCTCCCCACACAGACCTCAGTTCATGACTTAGCACCTCTAGTCACCTGGGGAGACACAAAACAAGACACAAAAAAAACGCACCATATAACCAGCAACAAAACGATAAAAGGGTAGGTAACTGGCGCTGTCCTGAAAGACTCCTGGAAAAGGCGTTACCGTGTAACTTTGCTTTTTCCCCTCCCCGTCTTTCAGGACAGCACCCTTGAGAGGATAGGCGAGCACGTACCCCTAGGATGGAACACCCTGCTTGCAAGACCCTGCGTCCGAAGGCCTGCTCCTTTACCGAGACCAGGTCAAGCCTGTAATGCTTAACAAAGGTGTTGTCATTGGACCAGGTAGCTGTCTTGCATATCTGTCCTGGAGTTGCACCAGCCAGCTTGGCGTACGTGGACACCATAGCCCCGGTGTAGTAAGCTACGATGCCTTCTGGGATTTCTAGACCCTCGGCTAGATGCAGTATGCCTGTCTAAATGCCAGTCTCAGCCACCTAACGAAGGTGTGCATAGAAGCTTTACAACACTTTTTTGCTCCTGAAAATGATACAAACAGGGAATCTGACTTCCTGATATCTTTAGCCCTATCTAAATATTTAAGAATACATCTTTTAACATCTAACGTGTGAAATCTCCTTTCTTGGTCACACGAAGGGTTAGAACAAATTGATGGTAAAGATATTTCTTGGCCCTGATGAAATCCAGAGGCTATCTTGGGTGAGAATGCCGGGTCAGTGTTACCCTATCTAAATGTTACCCCATCCGGAAAAATCTGGAGGAAGGGGGCCCTGATTGATACGGCTTCCTACTCACTCACCTTGCTGTAATAATAGCTGAATCCAAAGACTCAAATGGGGGATTTGCAGTGCATTGAGCACTGTTGTCAGGTCCCACTTTGGAAACAGCCTCTCCCTCACTGGCTTTTGTCTGGTCAAGGACTTATTATTATTATACAGTATTTATAAAGCGCCAATAGTTTGCTCAGCGCTGTACATTACAAAGGGGGACAGAACATGTGACAGAACAATACCAATACAATGCAAAACATGAGGGGATTGAGGGCCCTGCTCTTTCGAGCTTACAATCTAGGAGGGAGGGGATGGTGGCACAGGAGGAGATAGCTGTGGGGGATGGAGTGGTAGGAAGAGTGGAGGAGGTCGGCAAGTTAGCAGGGGGTGGGGTAGGCTTCCCTGAAGAGATGGGTTTTCAGGGTGCGCCTAAAGGAGAGGAGAGCAGGTGATAATCTGATGGGTTGGGGCAGGGAGTTCCAGAGGATGGGTGACACCCTGGAGAAGTCCTGGAGGCGGGCATGGGAGGAGGAGACCAGGGAACTAGAGAGAAGGAGGTCTTGTGAGGAGCGGAGTGTGCGTGCTGGGTGGTACTTGGATATTAGGTCAGTGATGTAGTTCGGGGCAGTATGGTGGACAGCTTTGTACATCAGTGTTAGGATTTTGAATTTGATCCGTTGCGCAATCGTAAGCCAGTGGAGGGATTGGCAGAGGGGGGTGGCGGAAATGGAGCAGTTGGAAAGGTGAATGAGTCTGGCAGCCGTATTCAGGATCGACTGAAGCGGGGATAGCCAGCGGCGAGGCAGGCCAGTGAGGAGGGAGTTGCAGTAGTCGAGTCGTGATATGATGGGAGTGGATGAGCTGTTTAGTGGTTTCTGGGGTTAGGAACGTGCGGATTTTGGCGATGTTGCGGAGGTGGAGTCTGCATGAGTTTGTTAAAGACTGGACTTGGGGCTGGAAGGATAGGTTGGAGTCCAGAATGACACCAAGTACTCTGGCCTGCGGGGCGGGTTTGATGGTGGCGTTGTTGGATGTGATAGAGAAGTCAATGGGGGGTGGTGTCCGGGCTGGGGGGAAGACAAGAAACTCGGTTTTGGAGAGGTTCAGTTTAAGGAAGTGGAGTGACATCCAGTCTGATATGTCGCTCAGTAGGTGTGTGATTCGGGTTGAGACCAAGGGGGTGAGGTGGGGGGTTGAGAGATAGATTTGTGTGTCGTCGGCATAGAGGTGGTAGTTGAAGCCGTGAGAGTGTATGAGTTGGCCAAGGGAGGAGGTGTAGATGGAGAAGAGAAGGGGCCCGAGGACAGAGCCTTGAGGGACCCCAACAGAGAGGGGGAATGAGGGGGAGGTGGTAGCATTATAGGTAACGCTGAAAGAGCGTTGTGACAGGTAGGATGAGAGCCAGGAGAGAGCAGAATCTCTGAGGCCGAGGGAGTGTAGTTTTTTGAGGAGGAGGGGGTGGTCGACTGTGTTGAAGGCCGCAGAGAGGTCAAGGAGTAGGAGCACTGAATAGTGGCCATTAGCTTTGCCGATTAGCAGGTCGTTGGAGACTTAAAAAAACTTCACCACAAGCTCATCCCTGGCTAAGAGCGACTCGAGGAATACGCTAAGAGACGAGACCTGGCATTTTAGCGTACTCACCAATAGCCCTTTGTCGACCCCAGCCTGCAGGAATTCTAGAACTGAAATTAGACTATACACTTCCAAGGAAGTCTGGGCACACCATCTGTTAAAAAGTTTCCAGACCTTAAAGGTAGATTGAATGGCTTTCTTCCTTTCTACTATTTAAGAGGGTGGATACTACAATAGCAGAAAACCCTTTCCTCCTCAGCAGCTGTTCTTCAGAAACCAGACCGCTAGATTCCACCTACCTACCTGGGGACAAAGGACCAGACCCTGTGAAAGAAGATCCTCTTGGCACGGCAACAAGGAGGGTAAGCAGCAAGAGCCACAAGGGTAGAAAACCAGGCCCACCTGGGCCAATTCGGGGCTATCAGGATCAGGGAAGTTCACTCAAACCTGAATTTGCTCACCCCAGGACACTGGGGGGAAGGCGCAACATAGGGAAAAGTCCCACAGTTGCTTTAGTGAATCCACCGCCAATGCCCCGTACCAACGATTTAGGGAGAGAAAAAAAAGAGACCTTGGCATTCTGGCCCAACGCGAAAAGGTCTATGGACAGAGACCCCCACTTCCCTATGATGGTCTGCTAAATTTCCCAACTGAGCACCCACTTTGATTCCCTCAGTTGCCTTCTGCTGAGAAAGTCTGCCACTTGGTTCAAATCCTCCTTCAGGTGGACAGCAGATAGGGAGGCTACATTGGCCTCAACCCAGGTGAGCAGTTCCGTGGCAAGGGACCAGAGTTTTTCTTCGTGTCCCTCCCTGTCTGTTGACATACGCCACGACCAAGGAGTGGTCTGAGAGCACCCACATGTGATGTCCCGCAGCCAGTCCTGGAAGGCCACAAGGGACCACAACACTGCTTTCAGTTCTTTCCAGTTCGAGGATCTGCCACCCTCTTTTGGTAGCCAAGAATCTTGCGCCATGGACCCCTCTAGGTGCACTCCCCAACCTCTGCCACTCGCGTCCGTTGTAACTTCTCTGGAGATGGGAAGGACCCATAACAGGCCCCTGAGCTAAATTGGCTGACCTCCTCCACCACCAGAGAGTTCTCTTCACCTGGGGGGGGGTACCTGTACCAAGGAGTCCAGAGACACGCTGATCCCAGACATTCAAAATGAACAGCTGGAGGGGCCGCAAATGCAGCCCTGCCTACTGCACCACCTGGGATGGAAGATGTTAGTAGGCCTAATACCAACATGGACTCTCTTAGGGACACAGCCTGATTCCCTAGCAGCCACCTTATTCCCCTGTCTAACTTCAGAATTTTCACCTGGGGAAGGAAGGTTTTCTGAAGGGCGGAATCCAGCTTGTAGCCCAGTGAAGTATTCTCCTGGGGCCCTGCACTGCCAACCTGAGGAATCTCTGAAAGGGCAATTGTGATGTATAAGTAGGCGTCCCTTAGGTCTATTGAGGCCAGAAAGCAGTTGGGGGGGAAGAAGAGACCTGACTGAAACTATTGAATCCATACAGAAACTGTTGTATTTTATGGTCTTGTTCAAGGGTCTGAAGTTCAGAATGAGCCTGTACTTCCCTGAGGGCTTTCTGACAACAAAGACATGGGAATAAAATCCCTCGTCTATCTCTGTGGATGGGACCCTGATGATGACCCTCTGCTCCTCCAGTTTCTGCAAAGAGAGCAAGGTTGACGCCTTCTCTGCACATTTTGGGAGTCCCTTCACTGACAGCCTCTGCGCTGGCGGTCTCCGAAATTCTAGGCGGTACCCCCTCCTCACTATACCTAGTATAAAAGGACTGGAGGACACTGCTTCCCACAGTGGGAGAGAGACCCCCAATATTCCTCCCTGTCCGGGTCCTGACACTCCTTCTTTATGGATTCTAATAGAACTTCGTGGACTGGGACGACTCTATGCTTCTGTTCCCCGATACCCTGATACATCTGATCATGCAACGTGAGGGGCTTCCTATCCTCCTTAATCTCCAAGGTAGTATAAATGGCTCCCAGTAAGTCATTGACCTCCTCCAGAGACAACTTCTATCTAGAGGTGCCTCCAGACTTGCTAGAGGGACCCTCACCCCTTCAGAGTCAGCCTGGGAATCTGAGTCCAGGGACAGATCCTCATTTAAACTGAGCCTTCGGACCCCCCTGCCTCCCTACTGATCGCTGGGGAAACCTGAAGGACCGCTGCCTCGGTCTGTTGGGGGGGCGGGGGGAGAGGGAGCTCTGTGTCTGAGGCAGAGATAAATTCTCCACAAAGGACCTAAAGGAATCAAAAGTAGCCATCAGCTCCCCCCTAACTGACTTAGCCAGGCCCCCCTGGGAATGGGGTTCCTCCCTAATAAGGCCCTCTATACAAGACCCACAGAGCACCTTCGTCCAGGAGTCTTTGAGAGTCACTCTGCATAAAGGGCACCTCTATTTAGTCCCATGGTGTTGCCTAGGCTTCTCCTTGACTTTAACCTAAAAACAGAATACACAGAAACAGGCTTCCTAATATACCATAGCCAACTTGCCCCCCCCTCCTTCTCTACACGCTTTCTGTCCAGCGCCTGGCAGGGTGTGGAAATCTCCTAAGCTGAGACCCCACCCACCCCCTGCCCTGTCACTCTGACCACCAGGAGGACTGAGGGCACCCCTTGGAACTAGGGGCCAAACAGGTAGGGGAAGAGGCTCCTCTGAGCCACCTACCTGAGATTGTCTGGTGCCGGCATTACCTGGTGCCGGTGCCTCTGCTCCAGACATGGCCTGTAATGGTGGTCCGCCCCAGGGTCCGTGTACGGGCCAGAGAACAGGATGTAAGGGACACCCCCCTCTGCACCAAGAGGGTTGACAGGGTCCCCCCCTCCTCACCTTAGGGGGGCACAGAACACGGACCGCACCCGGTCATACCCATCTCCCAGGCACAACGCGGTCCCCTGACCACCCTGGAAGGGCTTCCAACAACGTGTCTCCCCACCGGAGGAAACACCATTACTGAGGTCTGTGTGGGGAGGCCACACTTTATTCTGGGTGGCGGTGGTGTTTTCTCTGGTGGGGAGGAGCCGAGGTCTCTCAAGGGTGCTGGCCTGCAAGACGGGGAGAAAAAATTTCAATTTTGGTCTCATCTGACCAGAGCACCTTCTTTCACGTTTGTTGTGTCCCTCACATGGCTTCTTGCAAACTGCAATTGGGACTTCTTATGGCTTTCTTTCAACAATGGCTTTCTTCTTACCACTCTTCCATAAAGGCCAGGTTTGTGGAGTGCACGACTAATAGTTGTCCTGTGGACAGATTCTCCCACCTGAGCTGTGGATCTTTGCAGCTCCTTCAGAGTTACCATAAGCCTCTTGGCTACTTCTCTGATTAATGCTCTCCTTGCCCGGCCTGTCAGGTGGACGGCCATGTCTTGGTAGATTTGCAGTTGTGCCATACTCTTTCCATTTTTGGATTATAGATTAAATAGTGCTCCATGAGATGCTGAAACATGGGAATTTTTTTATAACCTAACCTGGCTTTAAACGTCTCCACAACTTTATCCCTGACCTGTCTGGTGTGTTCCTTGGCCTTCATGATGCTGTTTGTTCACTAATGTTCTCTAACAAACCTCTGAGGGCTTCACAGAGGAGCTGTATTTATACCGAGATTAAATTACACACAGGTGGACTTTATTTACTGATTAGGCGACTTCTGAAGGCAATTGATTGCACTAGATTTTAGTTAGGAGTATTAGAATAAAGGGGGCTGAATAAAAATGCACGCCACACTTTTCAGATATTTATTTGTAAAAAATTTTGAAAAACATTTATCATTTTCCTTCCACTTAACAATTATGTGCCACATTTGCAAAAAATCCCAAGAAAATACATTTACGTTTTTGGTTGTAACATGAAAAAATTAGGAAAATTTAAAGGGGTACGAATACTTTTTCAAGCACTGTAACCTTTATTATAAGCTTACCTGTAGGTAAAAATACCTAGGCTTAAGAAAGCTGCTTAAAGATTTAGTGCTTACAACATAAAGTCTGGGGCAACAAAGCCTAAAACTGAAGATCTTCACAGAGCAGTGACTTGTCACACCCAAATTTCTGAAATTCTCACAGATGTTGACATGCAACCCAAAGGGAAATGCATGGCGAGAGAGAGAACAGACATGATACCATATCAATTTTGTAAATTGAAAATTTTCAGCAGGAATACAGTGTCCATTACTGCATGTTACTGCATTGGTTTTTATTATGTTCAATATAATAAAAATATACTATTAACTCTGTAAACAAGCAGGGTTGAAATCAGATTGCTGAATATGGTTTATTGAAGTTTGCACAAAAACTTGCAGAAGTTGTGGTTTTCCTTTTAGCAGTTCTGTACTACTTGTGTCTCCTCATAGATGCTGGTGTTTTCTCTTCATTGCTTGGCAGTGGTCCACGTCCACGGTTCAGGAGGAGGCTGGCGCAGGCTGGAAGTCGGCTACGTTTAGAGGATCGAGAATGCCGCCAGAAGACGCTACTTCTTCGAGTAGGTGACCTAGGACTTGGGTACGATTCAGAAGAGACCGTACTATTCAAGTACTGCAGTGGAGGGTGTCCTAGATCTCGTACCAACCACGATTTGATCCTGTCCCGCCTGTTACAGAAAAGCGACCTCCCTTCCCTCCTGGAGGAGAAATATTCGGTGGACCTTGCTGTCGACCCACGCATTATGAAGACGTGGCCTTTCTGGACGACAACCACCGGTGGCATACTGTGGAGAAGCTTTCTGCTGCAGCATGTGGCTGTGTTGGCTGACTGTGCCGGACCACAATAGAGATACTATAGAGCACAGCAGTACAGAAACTATATTAATGAATGTAATCTATATAGCTGCCTCTCAGAATATACATGGCAGGACAGGAGTGAAGGAAAAAAAAACTGGTAATCTGGCCCTGTGGGCAAACAAGTGTTTGAATGTTAAACACAGATGGTGGAGTGAGACCAAAGGCATTACCATACCTATGAAGGCAGTGTATGGGTTAGTCAGGGCTGAACATAACTGAATAGCCACTAACTGAAGACGTTGTCTTGTATTTTTTTTGGCTCAAAAAAAACACACTAGGTTTTATTTTTGGAGTAGGTCTTATTTTTTAAATGTCCAGGTGTGGACAGGGGGTGCAGAGGTGAGCTGCAGGAAATTGTGGATGGGGGTTACTATGGAGAGGGCTGGTTGATGAGAGTTGTGAGCTGCAGTCAGGTGTTGCAGAGGTGAATTGACAGGTGAGTTTCAGACAGGGTGCAGATATGAGCCACAGACAGGGTGCAGATATGAGCCACAGACAGGGTGAAGGGGTGAGTTGCAGACGAGGAATGCAGAGTTGAGCTGTGGCCATGGGGTGCAGAGATGAGCTGTGGCCAGGGCGTGCAGACCTAAGCTGTGGCTGGGGGGGGTGCAAAGGTGGGTTGCAACTCAGCTCACCTATGCACCCCGCCAGCCGCAGCTCACCTATGCACCCTGTCTGCAACTCACCTAACTCAATTTACCTCTGCACCACCTGACTGCAGCTCACCTTTGCATAACCCCCCCCCCCCCTTCCCCCTCCACTGTCCTCATATGGTTAGCTACCTTCGCAAAACACAGCTGTCAGCAGTCGGCCCCTCTCTATAGTAACTCCCGTTTCAGGTCCTATCTTCCCACACAGTGCACCAAGCGCACTTACTCACTGCTCCGCCTCTTCCCCACTGGCCGGTGATCACCCCTGGGGCATCGGCTTCCATGCATTAGGCTGCAGGAGGAGATGCCCCACCCCTAAACACACTGCATACTGCACCCGCAGATATCTGCTCCTTCCCTGTCCCACAGTGAGTACAGAGGTAGGGAGGTTCTGTGGAAGCGGATGGTGCGGTCAGTTCAGCCGCGCTTCTGTGTTTATAAGAGACAGTAGATATGGGTGTGCGCAGGGCCAGTGCCGGAGGTGGTGGAATGGCGTTCCACCATGTTCCGGCTGAAAAAAAGCCCAGATCACAACTAGGTCTTATTTTCTGGGTAGGTCTTATACTTTAGCAATTCCCAAAAATAGCACCAGGTCTTATTTTCGAGGGTAGGTCTTATTTTAGGGGAAACAGGGTATATAATGTGTCTTCTATCCTGTTTGGAATTTCCAGCAATCTGAATTTGCTGGGATGGGTAGTAAGCCCTGGCACAGAATTGCACCGTGATTATACACGAAGCACTGTGCATGTATGGCTCAGTGTACACTTACACAAAAAAAAAAAAAAAAGTGCTGGGATGAAGCATCTATGACAGAAGACACTGACACGGCCTCTTTTGTCATAAAAAGCCTACCTGTCAGCACTTGACTTCATTTCCAATTTCAGTCAAACTCTAAGTCTAAACCTCTTCCTACCCCCATTCTAAGACTATTCTATCATCCCTGTAAAAAGAAAAGATGTGTACACTTAGGGCTCATGTACACTGCGGATGATAAACTCACGTTTAGGAGCTGTTCAGCGTTTTTTTCAGCAGCCCCTGAACTCTCCCTAATGTTTTCCTATGTGTCCATGTACACAGTCGTTTACAGGCATTTGAGTTTACAGTCGTTTTTTTGAACGCAGAAAACATGCGTTCAGCAGTCGATTTTATCAGCGTTTCAAATGCAAAAGGCTTGTAAAAGCGGGTAAACGCAGCAAATCGTGTTTATAAGCGTTTGTATCTGAAATTTGTTTTTAACTCTTCCAGTTCCCGATGCTGTCCAGAGCCTTTTTTCAGCATGAAAAATGCATGCAAAGCGTTTTCAAGGTGCTCAGATGGACAAAACACTGAACACAGGATGTTCCTAGCAAGCTTGTCACACATGGTAATGACCAATTCACACCTCAGACCTCTCCCATCCTTGGAAACAAAAGATATGTTAATGGACATTCACACCTCAAATTTCTCATGAAGACCCCCTGCCAGGTGCCCTTAATGACTCCCTCCACCAGACACCTTTCCCATCCTTGGAAACAAAAGAAATGTTAATGAGCAACTCCCACCTAAGCTAATCTCAACACATACTGCTGCCTCTGCTTCTACTCTCTGTATTTCTCTGAAACAGTCTGAAATAGTTAATAATTTACCACTTTTCAGTGCATTCTGGGCATTTTAGGAGGTTCTCTTGTGCTTATCTTTAAAATACGCTTCTAAATGCAAGCGTGCATAAACGCGTTTGGCAAACAGACATTTTTTAACCTACGTTTTTCAGCAGTTTCCATCATTCAGAAGTGTCCCATGTACATGGGGCCATACCTATTCTGAGGGTGATCTGGTCCAGTAACATGATGTGTCCCAGCGCCGGCTTCAATGTAGAGGAGAGAGCCCACAACGGATGCCCCATGGTAGGCCTACGTGTGATGTCACCCCCCTAGGCTCTGCGGCCATTGTCGATGCCTCTCTTCTACACTGAAGCTGGTGCTGGGACCTAATCATATGACCGGACCACCTTCAGAATAGGCAAGTATAAACATCTATTCTTTTACAGGGTAGCTAGAATAGGCTTAGAATGGGGGATAGGAGTAGGTTTAGGTTTAGTCAGAATTTGAATTCTACTTTAAGCATGTGGCTAAGCTCTAGAACAATCCTTTTTGGCCTAGAACGTGTAATGTGCTCGTACACTGATTCTTGTATGACCACATCTATTCTCCCCAGTACAAAATGCAGATACAAAGCTTCGGGTAAGTCTTAATTAATGAGCACACCTGACCACTGTGCAAGAAGGAGGGTACTACCCAATCAAGTCCGTGCTAAGCTGCGGTGGGCTTACCCATCTCCAGGGATGATTTTACTTGTACAGCACTATGTAAATAGCTGGAACTGTATACATACCGGACAATTAAAAAAACAATAAATACTCACGATACGGGTTTACACAACCTGTGCCTCTCAAGCCTCTGTGACCGGCCAGCTGCACCAAGTCCCGTGACATGTACTCCCACGCAGACTTCTGAGAAACAGGCGGTCTAAGTCTGAGCTAATGAGATCCTGCAGGAAATTGCTCATGTAGCATACATATGTCTCACATCTGACGCAGCCCGGTTACGAGTACATAGCAGTAAAAACAAGCAGGAAGAACGGCTTCCATTACCTATTACCTAGCAGCGCTTCTAGCAGTCCGGAATTAAAAAAAGAAAACTTTATTTATAAATAGATAACTTATTTTATTTATTCTATTGCAGACAAAACAATTACAACAATCATCGTATATTTATACCTTTATCATTCTAATTCAGTTGCAAAATCAGACAAATAAAGAGGATTTTGATTAAGAGGACTGTGTGTTTTTTAATCGGTTTAAATCACCATACACCACACTTGTGGCTAACTCTGAATTGCTCCAGGAAAACATATCACAGCACCCTTTTGTTGGCTTGTGGAGTCTTTAAAAAGTCACAAACTCAAATTTCAATCCAGCTTGTAAAATATTTTAAAAGCCATCTTCATATAATGCTGCCACCTCGCCAGCTGAAAGTTGAAGACAGGCTTGTAAAGGGAAGCCCTGATCTGTAAGCTGATGCTTGGAATGGGGAGGTTCTTAACCACTTCCTGTCTGGCCCATGTATATAAACGGATGGACGGGAGCAGTGTAGGGGCGGGTGGCCATTTCTAAACATCCTCCCTGCTTGTGCACGCTCCCGGGGAGTGCGCAGCACCATGATCTGGTGCCCGCTGTGTCAAGAGAACACAGCAGAACACTGATCGTTTGATCGTTATACGGGACCTCTGTGTAAGGTCCCAATCATGTGATCACTGATTGGCCAATCAGTGATCACATGAATAGGAGTAAGCAAGATGTCACTTCCTGACATCATTGCTTACTACTTGTGAAATCTGTGAATGATCACAGAGGTCACATGGTACAAGGCTATTCACAACAGCCCTGTACCATGTGACAAGCTGTGACCAATCACAGCTCGCACAGTATTTCTCAATGGCTGCAAGAATGCAGTCAGAGAGAAGGAGAAATTATTGCTTTTACAGCCTTTATGGGTGTAAAAGCAATCAGTGTAAAAAAAAAAAAAATCTTCATCACCCCCCACAATAAGTACAGTGTCACTATGGTGACACTGTACTGCTAGGGTGACAGTAGGTTAAAAAACAAATAATAATATAAAAAAATTAAATAAAAATGTAAAAAAAAAAAAATTTAAAAATTGTAATTTTTGGTTATAAACTAATTTGGGTTATTTTTTTTACTAAACAGATAACTGAATACATTTTGGCCAAGATTTATGAAGCAAGATTATTTATTTGCAAAATGTTATAAGAAAAACATTTTCATTTCATTTAAAAAAATCCCAGTGGTGAATAAATACCACCAAAATAAAGTTTTTATCTGTCTCAAAAAAATGCTAAAAAACTCATATGGGTACAGTGTTGCATGACTGCGCAATTGTCTTTCAAAGTGTGATAGCACTGAAACAGGTCCAGTGCTATCAAAGTGTGATAGCACAGGACAGGAAGGGGGTAAACGTGTCCGGACTTGAAGTGGTTAAAGCAGAATTAAACCCATCAATTGAACTATCTCCCAAAACAAGGCATACCATGAATGATAACTGTCACATTTGCTTGTGCTGTCAAACGAAGTGTCAAACCATCAAACTGTCTGGTGTCATCACTGATCACATGTGCAGCATGATGGCAACTGAAGGGGCTAAGATAGCAGCTTCCTCGGCTGGAAAGGACAGGAGAATTTAGCAGTTTTTATAAATTCCCCTCAAGATCTTTGGTGTGCAAGCATTGTACTTTGGAATGGCAGGCTGTTGAGTTGGAAGTGCATTGGTTGAACACGAAGCACAGCCAGGTTCAGTGCCTTCCAAGGCAAAAAGGAGAAGCTTTGCAAAAGTCTATAAATGTGTCCAGGTACCTTGAGAGCTGTGAGCTATTTAAGATTTGTGTTAGTTGCACATTTATTTATTTATTTCAGGTACTTATATAGCGCCGTCAATGTACGCAGCGCTTTACATATATATTGTACATTCACATCAATCCCTAACCCTCAAGGGGTGTACAATCTAAGGTCCCTAACTCACATTCATACATACACATACTAGGGCCAATTTAGACAGGAGCCAATTCACCTACCAGCGTGTCTTTGGAGTGTAGGAGGAAACCGGAGTACCCGGAGGAAACCCACGCAGGCACTGGAGAACATGCAAACTCCAGGCAGGTGGTGCTGTGGTTGGGATTCGAACCAACGACCCTAGTACTGCCAGGCGGAAGTGCTAACCATTTAGCCACTGTGCTGCCCACATTCTGTTATAATGAATTACAGGCCCCCTTATGCAAGCTGAACTATTACAGCGTATTTAGCAGACTGGTAATAAAGGCACTTTAGACATGAAACAGGAAGGTAAGGTTTTCTTGCCCATTGTGAAACTACCTCATCTGTACAAAGGAAAGTAAAGGCACGTGTGTATCACCTATTCAGTTCATCTTCTTCTCTACATTTGCAGAACCTGACTGGCTGCTAAGAGCAACATGTAGCCATCTTGTGGTTTGTACAATGGGGTTGATTAACTTTAAGGATAAGAAAAAAAAAATTAACAAATTCACGTACAGTATTCTTTGACGAAGAAAAACAAATATGTATTTTTTTTTTGTTCCACAGGGACCTGCAAAGCACTGCACCCACGATCAGCAGATGAACAGATTCCTCCATCTACACAAATGAGGTGGATGGAGAAATCTTCTCTGCTGGAACATCGTATACTGACAGTGAGACCCAGAGCTGTCAGAATACACTAATCGGTGGCTGCGGCTGCTGATCGACAATAGTTTTGAAATGGTGGTGAAGTTGAGAACTTAAGAACACATTAATGTAGTCACAGAGAGATACGAGAGGCTTGTAATGATTCATCCATCCAGTAAAAAATTAGTTTTGGGTGGATCACACCCCTTAAAGTGGAGTTCCACTCACCCTGTCAAAAAATAAGTCAGCAGCTACAAAAACTGTAGCTGCTGACTTTTAAAAAACAGCCACTTACCTGTCCCTCGGTCCCGTGGTGTGTCCCCCGCAGCCCTTTTTACTGGCCGTCCTGTATTCCAGGAGGCCGGCATCTTCAGAATGAGGGCATCCGGCTGTGACAGCTTGCGGCTTCACAGCCGGGTACCCACTGCACATGCGCGAGAAGCGCTGCGCTTCATGAATGGTCCTGTAGTCTTCTGGGACCTGTCACATGTCCCAAAAGACTACAGGGAGGGAGGACACCTTCCGCTTCCAGTCGCCTAGGCGATTGCACTGGAAGTGGGAGTGGGTACCTGTCAAATTTGGGTACCCGCTCCCCACCCCCCAAAGGTGCCAATCCTTAATGGAGAGCAGTCCTTAAAGCGGAACTTCCCCTTTTGGGTGGAGCTCCGCTTTAAGTTGTATTTTATAATAAAAATGGCCGTCACTTATGTGTGCAAATCACAGACTGTCGTAAAAAGGGGACTTGTCAGGAAAGATACACAAAAGAAGTCACAAAAGAAGGTGCATGTTATGTGGCCATACTTTTCTTCACCTCAATAACCTGCAGTCAATAACCATGTGCATACATGTTGAAGACACTTCATATTTACATGCTTGTGCTAGGTCAGTAACTCACTATGTAAAAAAAAAAAAAACAAAAAAAAAAAAAAAAAAGGAACAGCAACAACTGCTCTCAAAATTGTATCCTTTGTATTTAAATAAAAGTGGTTCTAATCCTTAAAGTGGCAGTAAAGTCAGTTTTTGTACTTGTACCTACAGGTAAGCCTATAGAGCACAGGCACATGTACTTTGAAGGAATGGCATGCCCATGCCTTTCCTTCAGAGCTGTGTGCCGTAAAAAGTGACTCCTGCACACATGCGTGGGAGTGATGTCATCGTGCCATCAAGCTGCTGGAGCCCACGAACCCCGAAGAAGAACTTGGTGAAGATGGAAGTCCTGTCAACGGTGACAGCGAGCTGCTGGTGGGCTTATTTTTAATGTAAGTTTCACATAATGTGCTAGTATTCGATGCATACTAGTGCCATTGTCTTGCAGGTTTGTTTTTTTTTGTTAAAAAAGGTCATGATTTGCTACCACTTTAAGGTTTTTTACCTTAATGCATTAAGGTAAAAAAACCTTCTGTGCTGCAGGATCCCCCCAGCCCCCCCTTATACTTACCCATGCCCGATCCAGCGATGTGCACGAGAGTAGCGGCCCTTGCAACTGTCTCCCTCCTCAATGGACAGATTGGTAACAGCGGAAGCTATTGGCTTCCACTGCTGTCAATCAAATGCTATGACAAGGGAGCAGGGGCGGAGTCACCCAATCTGTGTCAATAGATAGGGAGGCTCAGGAGCGCGCACGCACAAGTGCCCCATTGCAAGTGGCTTCCGCCTTACAGCACTAAAAATGGAGGAGCAGAAACTACATTTCCACTTAGGTGAAAACATTTTTTTAAAGCTGGTCTGCCGGTTACATCCTCCTTCTGCCCTTTGCATAACTGCTGGAAAAAAGTCTGGAAAAAAAATGTAAGGGAAAAGAAAAAATAGATAGTATACTCAACTTTCCAGCGAATAGACATGAGTGATGTTATCCTTCCACCAGTGAGATCTGGGGAATGTAGGGCAGGGCTTGAAATTTCCACTCGCCTGCTCGCCAATGGCGAGTGGAAATTATGCTGGGGGGGGCGAGTGTGTCCCCCTGGGCCGTCTTGCTGAGCAGGCTCGGAACTCAGGCTGGATCTGTCATTGGCACTGGGAGCCGTCAGATGAGCGCAGTGAAAGCAAAGAAAGGAGTGTGTGCTGTGCTCTCTGCCTCCCCCTAGAGTGCAGTACCCGGCTCTGTGAGTGAACAACGAAGTACTGCAACTTTTTATGGGGGTGGTGTGTGTGTGTGTGTGTGTGTCTGTGTATGTATGTACATATGTCTGTGTGTATGTACATGTGTGTATCTGTATATGTGTCAGCGTGTATATACATGCATGTGTACATGTGTCTGTGTGTGTGCATGTACATGTGTGGGTGTGTTTGTGTGTATGTACGTACACGTGTCTGTGTGTATGTACATGTGTCTGTGCGTGTGTATTTCTGTGTATGTACATGTATCTGTGTGTATGCATGTCTGTACGTGCCTGTGTGTGTATACATGTCTGTGTGTACATGTGTCTCTGTGCATGTGTGTACATGTTTCTGTGTGTGTGTGTATGTACATGTCTGTATGTGTGTACAGGTGTCTCTGTTTGCTTGTGTTTGTTGGTAGCGAGTAACTCTTAAGGCCTGGCTAGTAGCTCAGGACTTGAAATTTTAAGCCCTGATGTAGGGTACTCCAAGTCTCGTGAGAAGATGATCCTGAGCAGACCTGTAGCATTATTTGGGGTACTCAGCATTCTGCTGGACCTCGCTGGAGAATGATGATGTAACCCCCTGCACAGGGAAGCTGGAGGAAAAGTGAGGATCAAATTCTTTTTTCTTCCCCTACAGGTCAGGTTTTTAATTTTATTTCAAGTGTTTCCCTAAGGAATAGGGGGAGCATAGGTAAACAGCAGACCATGTTTGTAGTGTAAGGTCCAACAAAAATGCATTTCGAAGCAAAAATCAATTAAAAATCAAAATATATGGCAGTACAGGACTATGGAGAGGAAAAAAGATGTGAGACTTTAACTGGACTGTACAATTCTAGCAATTTAAGATAAGACACACATTAACAATCTATTAAAGAAATCTGAAATACCAACAACAACATTATAAACAAATTGGCGTTCAAAAATGATAGTTTCTGATCATCATAAAGCCGTGAATCCCTCACAATTTTGTCTATCATGGGACATTCCCACACACTGATCGGGGATGGGATCCAGTAGAGAGTAGAATAGGTATCAAGTAAAACAATGCAGCCACAGCCTGGCACAAAGTCCTTCTCTCACCCCACGGAGTCATCAACTGGCGGGCAGATTTCTGCAGATGACAGAGATACGCCGGTCTCTTTCCACATGTTCGCCATTAAAGAAAGATTCCTCATCACGTAGGATTTCGTGAGTAAAGTCATAGCGGGCAGTACCACTGACAGTAAAGAAGACAAAAAAATAATTAAAAACACATTCAGAGTTGGCAAAATTGACCAGTGTTTCCTTTTTTTGCATTGGGACACTTGCTGTAGAGTTTAGCTTGGAGAAGTCTTTGTCTCGGTTACAAAACAGTATAACCATACAGCAGGGGTTGGCAACTGTGGCCCTCCAGCTGTTGCAGAACTACAAGTCCCATGAAGCATCGCAAAACTGACAGTTACAAGCATGACTCCCAAAGGCAGTGGCATGATGGGACTTGTAGTTCACCAACAGCTGGAGGGCCATAGTTGCCCACCCCTGCCATACAGGATACAGTGAGAAGGAATCAAAAAAGCCCTTCAACCAAATCAGTATGTAGCCCAGTAAAGACTTCTTAGAACAAAAGGTATTCACATTGCCGCATTCCATCACATATTTAAAAAATAAGAGGATTATTCCTCATTCTGGGATAGTAGGCGGAGTCAAGCAAATAATTATCTCAGCCATATGCACTTCCAGAACCGCTGGTTTATAGACCGAATATAGCCTAATATCACACGGTCATTTATAATTTATTACAAACTGTATACAGCTGTTTCAGGCCTTTAAGTCCTCATCATGGAGTAGGGACTTGGGACTCAACAGTATAACCATACAGCTGATGCTGCATTGAGACTAAACTGTGAAATGAGAAATAATCCTCTTGTTTTAGGGTTTTAGGATTCCTTTGGGGCTTTTTGATTCCTTTAGTCCCTTCTCACTATAAACTGTATGGTTATACTGTCAATTCTAAACACAAGCCAACATTAATATGCTGTGCCACTAATTGAACACTTGAACTCAAACACATAAAGAAAGCAGTTCGCAGATTACACTTTAAAAGGACAAGTTCACCATTTGCTAATAAATAATAAATGCACATTTTTTTTGCAGGTAAAAAAAAAATGTGCATTTATTATTTTTTGTTGCAGAGGCCTATAAACCATTGCACCAACGATCAGCAGATCACTGGTGCCATACAGGTCTCCTGCAGACCTGTCAGTATATCTGCTTGCCCATACGGGATGTGAATATGGGTATAACATGTTATGAAAGGTGAAGTTATCCTTTAATTGTCATCCACTACTGCTCCCTCATACAGTGGATGTCACTGAGACAGGAATGGAGCCACCATCAATAACTGAAAAGCTTGGCCAAGTAGTTGAAGGACAGGCTACACCTGATTGAAGGGGTTCTATACAAGAGATCCATGGCAGAGTACATTCACCTACAGGTGTCTACAACTGGTGTATGTGGCGCTCCTCTTTCTGCTTCTTGCCACAGATTCACTTTAACTCCCAACTTTGTCGAGAAGCAAAACATTAGGAGTTAACCGTTTCAATACCGGGCACTTTTACCCCTTCCTGCCCAGGCCACTTTTCAGGTTTCAGCGCTCTCACACTTTGAATGACAATTGCGCGGTCATACAACACTGTACCCAAACTAAAATTTTATCATTTTCTTCACACAACTAGAGCTTTCTTTTGGTGGTATTTAATCACCGCTGGGGTTTTTATTTTTTGCTAAATTAATAAAAAAAGACCAAAAATTTTGAAAAAAAAAAAAACCACATTTTTCTTTGTTTCTGTTTATAAAAGTTTACAAATAAATAATTGTTCTTCATAAATTTAGGCCGAGATGTATTCTGCTACATGTCTTTGGTGAAAATAACCCAAATTAGGATGTATTTTTTAGTTTATAGGAAAGTTATAGAGTTCACAAACTATGGGATAGATCTGAAAATTGATCAATCCTGAAGTACTGACAGCCAATCTAATTTCTTGAGGTCCAAGAATGTCAGAATAGTACAGATATCCCCCAAATGTCAGGACAGTACAGATATCCCCCAAATGTCAGGACAGTACAGATATCCCCCAAATGTCAGGACAGTACAGATATCCCCCAAATGTCAGGACAGTACAGATATCCCCCAAATGTCAGAACAGTACAGATATCCCCCAAATGACCCCTTTTTGCAGAGTAGACAGTCCGACGTACTTCATAAGAGAAATGGCAAGTTTTTTGAAGTTGTATTTTTTGTATCATAATTTTTCGGAAAATTAAAAAATTAAAAAAATTATTTTTTTTTACATACTGTCACCAGTGCAGTACAGCGTCATCATATAACTGGCATGGCGCTGTACTGTGATTGGTCACAGCAGGTCACATGGTCCCGGCAACGGGGCCAGTACTCAGATCTGTCATCAGCCATGTCCGAGGTACACGGCTGGTGACAGATCACGCCGCTGCGTGTCTCTGCGGGCATGCAAACTGCGCATGCCCGAAAGGACACCATACGGCATCCACCCAGAGGGAAGAGGGGTTTTGCAGGTCGCCATCTGGCTATAGGCCAGGCGGGAACCTGTTAATAGGGACAACTTATAGGTGCATTGTTTACAACACAAAGGATATTTTACACTAAGGTGATATTATTTCTGCTTATTGTAGGAAAACATTTTTGCTTATTACTTTTTTTTATTGAAGGAAGATCTACTACACAGCATAGAATACATTTTTACAATGTTAGCAATGCAAACACATATAAAATGTAGACACTATGTTTTCTTTTTTGTTTTTAATATATATTGTAATTTTATATATAGCTAGGCAGGCAAGCTTAATTCTCAACTCACCTAATTATATACAAACAGCGTCTTGGAAGCAACAGGTCCACCCATTCCTCTGGACTATTGACACACACCAGTCTCATGATACTGCTGGAGAGTAGGCATATCCCAGCGATGGTGTTGCCACAAAACTAAGGAGAAAGAAAGGTTACCATCACCGCTAGAAGAATTCATGACCTAGAATTCTAATCAGCTCAGAAATAAAGTCCAGTAGCCAGTCTGGACTGAACAAATGTATATTATAAAGGTTTAAGCAAGGACTATAAGCTTCTAGCCATCAGTCATTATTACCTTGACACTGTCCACATGAGGTTTGATGTAGCCCTCTTTCTGGAGGTCCAAGACATGGACGAGGGACAGTTGTGCCTGTCCGGAGGGGAAAGCTTCCTCTCTTACCCTCTGCAGCACTGCCGAGCAGCCCGGGGACCAATTCAGGCGCTCAATTTCACGAAACCCATGGATTGCCTAGAGTGGAAGAAACAAAAGAAAGTCTGTGAAGCATTGATACCTGTTCATACAAGTATATGGAAACTCTGTTCTGTTGTCAAGTGCAAGTCAACCTTTGTTTAACCACTTCATGTCCAGACACTTTTACCCCCTTCCTGTCCAGGCCAATTTTCAGCTTTCAGTGCTATCACACTTTGAATGACAATTGCGCGGTAATGCAACACTGTACCCATATGAATTTTTTAGCATTTTTTTGAGACAGATAAAACTTTTATTTTGGTGGTATTTACTCACCACTGGGATTTTTATTTTTTTTTGCTATATAAATGAAAAAGTCCAAACATTCTGAAAAAAAGATTTTGCAAATAAATAATCTTTCTTCATAAATCTTGGCCAAAATGTATTATCTTTTTAGTAAAAAAAATTACCCAAATTAGTTTATAACCAAAAATTAGAATTTTTCAAAAAAATGTTTTTACTTTTTTTAATATTATTGTTTTGTTTTTTAACATACTGTCACCCTAACAGTACAGTGTCACCATAGTGACACTGTACTACTTGTGGAGGGTGATGAAGATTTTTTTTTGTACACTGATTGCTTTTACACCCATAAAGGCTGTAAAAGCAATCATTTCTCCTTCTCTCTGGCTCAATTCTTGCAGTCATTGAGAAATACTGTGCGAGCTGTGACTGGTCACAGCTTGTCACATGGTACAAGGCTGTTGTGAATAGCCTTGTACCATCTGATCTCTGTGATCATTCACAGATTTCACACGTAGTATGCAATGATGTCAGAAATGACATCTTGCTTACTACTGTTCAATCTGTTGGCCAATCAGTGATCACATGATCGGGACCTCACACAGAGGTCCCATACAGCGATCGGTGTTAGCGGTGCTGCGCGCTCCCAGTGAGCGCGCACAATACAAAATGGCGGGCGCCGTTTATGAATGCCAACCCGCCCCTGCACTGCCACCGTCCGGCCGTTTATATACAGCGGCCGGACGGCAAGTGGTTAAGATGGGCTGCCAAACATGACCTCTTTCTGAAAATGTATGTTGTGTGGCTAAAATGTTTGCTCCTTGGCTCCAATACATTATTACAGACATTAAACCAGAACATCGCAGAATGTAGTCCATAGCGACATAGAGGTCAAGCTAGGCTATGTTGGCAACCACTATAAGTTACTATACAGCACTCTACAATGGGCACCCTAGGACACATTACACATATAAGCAATTCTTATTCACTTTCACTGATGCACATCTGGCTGAGCCCACGGTGGAGGAAAACCTGACATGGTCTGGCTGTCAGCATAACTATAAGCTGAATGGAGTTAAATCCTGGCCAGGCTGGGTGGAGCATACATTCCAATGTACAGGAACCCTAAGGGCTTGTTCACACTAGCTTCAAAATGTGGCATTTGACACGCTTTTTTAAAGCAGTCTGAATTCCAATCTAAGCACCTCTCACTAAAATGGTTACCTACAGTCCTGTTCACACTGCTGCTTACTTTGTTTTTAAAATGATACCCCATGTCACTTTCTTGGTGCTGCAAAGCATCTCCAAAGCCTCCATAGATGTCTATGACAAAGCTCACTAACAGCATCTGCAGCTTTTGAGGGGCTTTTATTTAGACTTAGCTTTATTTTGTTTTGCAGGTCTGAGATATCCCAGGATGCACTGGGAAACCAACAAACGAACCAGAACGATGTCATCAGCAGTCACTTCCAGTTCATGTGTATATATTCTGGAAGTGTCTGTTGCAGTAGGAAGGTGAGCAGTGACCAGACTGGAGTGGAGCAACTAGCAGATGGCACATGTAGTGAGCAACATGGGGAGATTAAATCTGTAGTTGAGCGGGGACTGGACAGATAGGATTGAGCAGAAGAGGATCAGCAGAGCTGGGGGACCAGAGCAAGAGAAACTAGCAGATCTCACATATGGTTTGCAGCATGGGAGCAATATAGTGGGAGGTGGGCAAGGACCAGAGAAAGAGGAGTACCAGCAAACCAGAGGATCAGCTGAACTGGGGGTAACTAATGAGCGGGGGATCAGCAGAGCTGGTGGTTACTACTGAGGAGGGGGGGGGGGGATCAGCTGAGCTGGTGGTTACTACTGGGGGGGGGGGGGGAATCAGCTGAGCTGGAGGTTACTACTGAGAGGGGGATCAGCAGAACTGAAGGTTACTACTGAGTGGGGGAGTGGAGGTTACGACTAAGTAGAGGATCAGCAGAGCTGGGGGTTACTACTGAGCCGGGGATCAGCAGAGCTGGTGGTTACTACTGAGCGTAAGATTAGCTGAGCTGGAGGTTACTACTAAGTAGAGGATCAGCAGAGATGGAGATTACTACTGAGTGGGGGATCAGCAGAGCTGGAAGTTACTACTGAATGGGGGATCAGCAGAGCTGGAGATTACTACTGAGAGGGGGATCAGCAGAGCTGGAGGTTACTACTGAGAGGGGGATCAGCAGAGCTGGAGGTTACTACTGAGAGGGGGATCAGCAGAGCTGGAGGTTACTACTGAGTGGGGGATCAGCAGAGCTGGGGGTTACTATTGAGTGGGGGATCAGCAGAGCTGGAAATTACTACTAAGTAGAGGATCAGCAGAGCTGGAGGTTACTACTGAGTGGCGGATCAGCAGAACTGGGGATTACTACTAAGTGGGGGATCAGCAGAGCTGGGGGTTACTACTGAGTGGGGGATCAGCAGAGCTGGGGGTTACTACTGAGTGGGGGATCAGCAGAGCTGGGGGTTACTACTGAGTGGGGGATCAGCAGAGCTGGGGGTTACTACTGAGTGGGAGATCAGCAGAGCTGGGGGTTACTACTGAGTGGGGGATCAGCAGAGCTGGAGATTACTACTGAGAGGGGGATCAGCAGAGCTGGAGGTTACTACTGAGTGGGGGATCAGCAGAGCTGGAGGTTACTACTGAGTGGGGGATCAGCAGAGCTGGAGGTTACTACTGAGAGGGGGATCAGCAGAGCTGGAGGTTACTACTGAGTGGGGGATCAGCAGAGCTGGGGATTACTACTGAGAGGGGGATCAGCAGAGCTGGAGGTTACTACTGAGAGGGGGATCAGCAGAGCTGGAGGTTACTACTGAGTGGGGGATCAGCAGAGCTGGGGGTTACTACTGAGTGGGGGATCAGCAGAGCTGGGGGTTACTACTGAGTGGGGGATCAGCAGAGCTGGGGGTTACTACTGAGTGGGGGATCAGCAGAGCTGGGGGTTACTACTGAGTGGGAGATCAGCAGAGCTGGGGGTTACTACTGAGTGGGGGATCAGCAGAGCTGGAGATTACTACTGAGAGGGGGATCAGCAGAGCTGGAGGTTACTACTGAGTGGGGGATCAGCAGAGCTGGAGGTTACTACTGAGTGGGGGATCAGCAGAGCTGGAGGTTACTACTGAGAGGGGGATCAGCAGAGCTGGAGGTTACTACTGAGTGGGGGATCAGCAGAGCTGGGGATTACTACTGAGAGGGGGATCAGCAGAGCTGGAGGTTACTACTGAGAGGGGGATCAGCAGAGCTGGAGGTTACTACTGAGTGGGGGATCAGCAGAGCTGGGGGTTACTACTGAGTGGGGGATCAGCAGAGCTGGGGGTTACTACTGAGTGGGGGATCAGCAGAGCTGGGGGTTACTATTATTATTCAGGATTTATATAGCGCCAACAGTTTGTGCAGCACTTTACAAAATGAGGGTAGACATTACAGTTACAATACAATTTGGTACAAGAGGAAACAGAGAGCCCTGCTCGTTAGAGCTTACAATCTAGGAGTAAGTCTGTGAGTTTTAAGAGAGCCATTTCCGTGGAGTGTTGTGGGCGAAATCCAGACTGAAAGGAATCAAGAAGGCCTTAAAGTCAAAGCAAGGGTACATGAGCCCCAAGGGTGGGTTGTATACAGCTTCCCAACCTTCTAATCCCACAGGAACTCAATTCATCAGAGGAAAATGGCAATAATGCCCCTTTACGTTGGTGGTCAGTGGGAAGATTGCCTCCATTATAGTGGCAGTCAAAATGCTACCCATTCAGTTAAAAAAAAATCACTGGGTTAATGCAGCTGGCTACTGTAATTGGTACTGACCCCAAACCTGTCCAGGCACCTACAAATAGGAGGTCCCCTTGCAACCTCTGGAGGAACCCACGATGAGAATGGCTGCTTTGAGGTGTTGGGAAGATCCCTATAAAGGAGGCTGGAGTTATAGATTATATTTAAATCCAATGATTACAGCCCCCCCCCTTTATTTCATTTAATGTAGACTATAAAAATAATGGCTGTCAGGTAATTAGGTGCTTCACAAATGATTAGCCCACCTAAGACCTCCAGCCCAAAAGTCTCTTTTGTTTTGGTAAAATTATGGAAGGGTTAAGGGTCGGTTCACACCATAGAAACAGTCTGAATGCATTACTGATGTGTTTCTGCAGTCACATTTTTTTATGCATTTTTTCCCCTTAACCTCCCTGGCGGTATTCCCGAGTGTAGCTCGGGGTAAAGTTTCTGTACCAAAAGCGGTAACTCCGAGCTACACTCGGGCTTACCATGCGGCGTTGCTCAGGGATTCCCTACAGCGCTTACCTTGTCCTTCGCTCCCGCGATGCGTCCCCTGCAGTGTCCCCGGCCATCTCCTCCGGCATCTGGCTTCCGTGTTCCAGTCCCTGTGACGTCGTGACGTACGGGCGCCGGAACCGGTGGTAAATTTGAAAATTTTTAAAAAATGACATTTTTTTTAAAACGATTATTTCATAGCAAAACATTCCTGTATCAAACCATTTCACATACATTTTGTCCCGAGTGCTTTGTCCTGCGCCCTGCCTGCATTTTTACTGTTCTTTCTGCCTGGAAACTGAGAAACGTCCATGGCGTCCAAAAAGCGTCCCTTTAGGTCAAAATCGGTTTTAGACCGGCTAGAGAACAGCGATAGTAAATCAGAACCACTTGCAGAATTGAGTGATAATGATTCGTGGGTGAAATTCCTCATCAGACACTGAAAACGATTCTGCGACTTTGCTCAGTGATGTGCGAACTTGGCGCTCTATTTCAAATTTCAGTGTTTTTGGTTTGATTATATTATTGAATTAAATGTATTATTATTATATTATTATTTTTTATGAGTATCTATTAAGTAAGTAATTACTAAGAATTGCAGGCCTACAATACATAACACCAAATTTCCATGCAAAAAAATGGTACCACTTTTGGTACAAAATTCCTGACATAATCATACCGCCAGGGAGGTTAAATAAGACCGTGTGTTCCGGTGCGTTTTGACCACATTCCAGTACAGTTTAGTGCAGGAGAAAAAAGCAACATGTTCTGCTTTTTTCCTGGAAGTGGAAAGCACTGGCGTGAGCTATACCATTGGAGATCTTATAACCTACTTTCCATGCGTTTTTCAATGCAGAAAAAAAAATCCCGCACTGGACTGCATGTGCATTTTGGATTTCCCTCTATTTTCTGTTCTGCTGACAACTGCCACCAGCAAAGATTGTGGATCTCTCCAACTGTAGATCCCTCCAGCCAGGGCGCAGGCAGCAATTCAATGGGTTTTTGATTGTTTGTTTTTTGTTCAAACACATCTCCATGATATCCAAAAGAAAAAAGAAGAAAACAGTGGAGTTCTGCTTTAATTTTGTACACCCAACGGGCAGCAAGCAATGTTCACACGCCTGTCACAGTGAGCCAAGCAGAGACCTATGAAATCCATCTTTAGATGTAGTACAGCCAAAGCCCCTCCCTTCTTAGTAGTAGTAGTCAGTGCCCCTCCCTGCTCAATAGTAGTAGTCAGTGTCCCTCCCCTCTCTGTAGTAGTCAGAGCCCTTGCCCTCTCTATAGTAGTAGTAGTCAGAGCCTCTCCCCTCTCAGTAGTAGTAGTCAGAGCTTCTCCCCTCTCTGTAGTAGTAGTCAGAGCCCTTGCCCTCTCTATAGTAGTAGTAGTCAGAGCCCTTGCCCTCTCTATAGTAGTAGTAGTCAGAGCCCTTGCCCTCTCTATAGTAGTAGTAGTCAGAGCCCTTGCCCTCTCTATAGTAGTAGTAGTCAGAGCCCTTGCCCTCTCGGTAGTAGTAGTAGTCAGAGCCCTTGCCCTCTCGGTAGTAGTAGTCAGAGCCCTTGCCCTCTCGGTAGTAGTAGTCAGAGCCCTTGCCCTCTCGGTAGTAGTAGTCAGAGCCCTTGCCCTCTCGGTAGTAGTAGTCAGAGCCCTTGCCCTCTCGGTAGTAGTAGTCAGAGCTTCTCCCCTCTCAGTAGTAGTAGTCAGTGCCCCTCCTCTCTCAGTAGTAGAAGTCAGTGCCCCTTCCTGCTCAATAGTAGTAGTCAGTGTCCCTCCCCTCTCTGTAGTAGTCAGAGCCCTTGCCCTCTCTATAGTAGTAGTAGTAGTCAGAGGCCCTCCCCTCTCAGTAGTAGCAGTCAGAGCCTCTGCCATCTCTGAAGCAGTCAGAGAACCTCTCCTCTCTGTACTAGTAGTAGAAGTAGTCAGTGCCCCTCCTCAGTAGTAGTAGTTAGTGCCCCTCCCTTCTCAGTCGCAGTAGTAGTCAATGACCGGCCCTCTCATTAGTAGTAGGAGTCAATGCCCCTCCCCTCGCAGTAGGAGTCAGTGCCCCTTCCAGCTCAATAGTAGTTGTCAGTGCCCCCCCCTGTAGTAGTCAGAGCCCCCCTCTGTGTAGCAGTCAGAGCCCCTCCCCTTTATGTAGTGGTAGAAGTAATCAATGCCCCTCCCCTCGCAGTAGTAGTAGTCAGAGCCCCTCCCCTTTCTGTACTAGTAGAAGTAGTCAGAGCCTCTCCCTTCTCAGTTGTAGTAGGCAGTGCCCATCCTCTGTCAGTAGTAGTAGTAGTCAATGCCCCTCCCTTCTCAGTAGTAGTAGTTTTAGTCAGTGCCCCTCCCATCTCTGTAGTAGTAATAGTCAGCGCCCTTCCCTTCTCAGTAGTATTTAATGCCCCTCCCCTCTCAGTAGTAGTAGCCAGTGCCACTCTCTTCTCAGTAGTAGTAGTAGTCAGTGCCCCTCCCCTCTCAGTAGTAGTAGCAGTCAGTGCCCATCCTTCTCAGCAGTAGTCAGTGCCCCTCCCTTCTCAGTAGTAGTAGTTGTTGTCAGTGCCCTTTCTCTCTCTATAGTCATAGTAGTCAGTGCCCTTCCCAGTGGCAGTTGTAGTCAGTGCCCCTTTTCTCTCTGTAGTAATAGTAGTCAGTACCTCTCTCTTCTCAGTAGTAGTTGTCAGAGCCCCTCCCCTCTGTGCAATAGTTCCCCTCCCTTCTCAGTAGTAGTATTTGTAGTCAGTGCCTCTCCCCTCTCAGTAGTAGCGGTCAGAGACCCTCCCTTCTCTGTAGTAGCGGTCAGAGCCCTTCCCCTCTCTGTAGTAGCGGTCAGAGCCCCTCCCCTCTCTGTAGTAGCGGTCAGAGCCCCTCCCCTCTCTGTAGTAGCGGTCAGAGCCCCTCCCTTCTCTGTAGTAGCGGTCAGAGCCCCCCCCTCTCTGTATTAGCGGACAGAGCCCCTCCCTTCTCTGTAGTAGCGGTCAGAGCCCCTCCCTTCTCTGTAGTAGCGGTCAGAGCCCCCTCTGTAGTAGCATCAGAGCCCCTCCCTTCTCTGTAGTAGCGGTCAGAGCCCCTCCCTTCTCTGTAGTAGCGGTCAGAGCCCCTCCCCTCTCTGTAGTAGCGGTCAGAGCCCCTCCCTTCTCTGTAGTAGCGGTCAGAACCACCCCCTCTCTGTATTAGCGGTCAGAGCCCCTCCCTTCTCTGTAGTAGCGGTCAGAGCCCCTCCCCTCTCTGTAGTAGCAGTCACAGCCCTTCCCCTCTCTGTAGTAGCAGTCACAGCCCCTCCCTTCTCTGTAGTAGTACTAGTTAGTGACCCAATCCTCCCCTCGGGGTCTCACATCGTCCCAGTGGCCGCTCTCGTATCTCCTCTTCCTCAGGATTGGCTCCAGCTCCCGGCATAGCTCCTGCTCCTCCTCCCCGGTGATGAAGTCAGTCTGCAGGCGGAGGCCGGGGCTCACCCGGGACATGGCGGCCTGGCAGGAGGGCAGCACGTGACTCTCCGGTAACGCCCCCGTATGGCAGAGGCGGCTCAGTCCTATGAGCAGAGCCACGGGAGAGCGGGGGCCCCGCGGCCTAGACACACCGCGGAGCCAAAACCGCATGTTACCAAGGCAACCCAGACCTGCACTGGGCGCCGCCATCTTGTCCCCGCGCCGTGCATTGTGGGAGGAGAATAGCGAGCTGGGATATGTCTGACACCTTCACTGCGCAGGGCGGGAGATTCCCTGTTCTATGAAGGATGTGCCCTCATACTGACACTGCTATTCATCAGGAGGACATTACATGTATAATGACAAGCAGATTCTGACATGGGCCTGTTTACCCCGATCACTGAGATTGGAAGAAAGTCAAAGAACATCCCAAATGTGGGGTTGTCCCAGATCAGGAATTGAGGGAAATCTTCCAATGGGGACACTAGTTCTGGGATTCCCTCAATCTGGAGCAGGGGTAGGCAATCTGTGACTCTCTAGCTGTTGTGGAACTACATTTCCCATGAGGCATTGCAAAGATTATAAAACTGACAGCTATGACTTGCAGAGGCATGATGGAACTTGTAGTCCTGTGGCTCTCAGGTTGCCTACCCCTCCTCTGGAGTGATTACCTCTCACTTCCTGTTTTGGCTATGGGACCGGAAGTGAATGGAAATCTCCCCAATGGGACACAGATGGCAAAAAAATATCTGACGGGTTATAAGCGACACTTACTCTATCCAAAAGTACAAAAAAAAAGTTTTGCCTTCTTTCCCCCAATCATTTCTTTTACAGAACCAACAATCATGCAATCCAATCTCTCTTTACAATTATTGTCAACATCATTATAAACCTTTCAGCGAATACCGTCTTCTATTGTTTGTATACATGAAGGATCCAGGATAATGCTGGCCATACACTAGTCGAAAAATCATTCAAATACGTTTTTCGAAAAACGAACACTGAGCCCTGGTTCAGTGCGGAATTCCTGATGCGGTGCGGAATTCTCAGCGTTTTCAGTGCGAATTCCGCACCGCATCAGAATTGCACTCCATTCATGCGAACCACTGTGGGTGTGCGGGGTGCAATGTGCAGAATCGGATCGCATAGGTGTGAATATCCATGCGATCCGATTCTAGTGCAGACCCAAAAAAGGGTCCTGCACCTTTGTGGTGCGATTAGAACCATACAAAATGTACATCTCCGATCGCACGGCACACAAATTGCGTGTGATTTGCAGAGGAATGCGGTGCGGTTCCTGTGCGAATCACATGCGACATACCACACCGCATATATGTGAACCTGGGCTGAGCAAACCATATTTCCATCATGTAATGACCGAATTTCAAACAATAAATCGTTCAGTGGACATAAATTAATCAGTTTTATGTCTCTGGGTCACATATGCGCAGTACTCGCAGTTTGATATTTAACTGGTGAGAAAGAAACACATTGACCTTTCCATTTATCGTCCGTTCTGCAGAAGTTCTCCAAACTTTTCCTTCGATTTTTTTTTTGGCCCAAAAACTCCACTACTGATTTGTGCCTGTTAACTGGACAAAAAAATGAATGCACGGTCCAAATGACAGATTTTTGAACGATTTTTCTTCTAGTGTATGGCCACCATACCTGTACTAACTAAAAAAAAAAAAGGAAACACATTCAGCGCCATGGCTTAGAAATGTATTTATTTCAGGTACTTATATAGTGCCGTCAATTTACGCCGCACTTTACATATATATTGTACATTCACATCAGTCCCTAACCCTCAAGGGGCGTACAATCTAAGGTCCCTAACTCACATTCATACATACACATACTAGGGACAATTTAGACAGGAGCCAATTCACCTACCAGCATGTCTTTGGAGTGTGGGAGGAAACTGGAGTACCCAGAGGAAACCCATGCAGGCACAGGGAGAACATGCAAACTCCAGGCAGGTGGTGCTGACGACCCAAGTACTGCCAGGCGGAAGTGCTCCCACATATACATCTATTTTATGCAGCCATAAACAATGTAATAGCCAATCACCATGAATACGCAGGGGGCTAATGTCCTCCAGTACAGGATACACCAGCCAGACTCCTCCTCTTTAACCACTTCCAGTCCGGACACTTTCACCCCCTTCCTGTCCCGGCCAATTTTCAGCTTTCAGCGCTATCACACTTTGAATGACAATTGCGCGGTCATGCAACATTGTACCCATATGAATTTATTAGCATTTTTTGAGACCGATAAAACTTTATTTTGGTGGTATTTATTCACCACTGGGATTTTTATTTATTTTTTTGTATAAATGAAAAAGTCCTAAAATTTTGAAAAAAATGTGTTTTTCTTATAATAAATTTTGAAAATAAATAATATTTCTTCATAAATCTTGGCTAAAATTTATTCATCAAAGAAAACTCTCCTCTATCAATAATTAAAAGAAAAGTCACACTTTCACCCTTGAAAGTACACACCATAAACCTTTTCTTAAATACCTATAACCAACACCTATTAGTCCTCACTGCAAATGTCCAAAATAAGTCTTCAATCCACACAATATCCGTTTCAATTCGCCACTCCAGATCCAGAGTACCTCAAAAAAATATAAACTAAATATAGTGTATTACCCTTATATTCTTTAAATATGAATAATAATAATCAGTTATCTTTTTAGTAAAAAAAAAAATAACCCAAATTAGTTTATAACCAAAAACTATAATTTTTCAAAAAAGTTTTTTACATTTTTATTTTATTTTTTTATATTATTTATGGGGTTTTTTTTACATACTGTCACCCTAGCAGTACAGTGTCACCATAGTGACACTGTACTACTCGGGGGGTGATGAAGATTTTTTTTTTTACACTGATTGCTTTTACACCCATAAAGGCTGTAAAAGCAATAATTTCTCCTCTCTGGCTGCATTCTTGCAGCCATTGAGAAATACTGTGAGAGCTGTGATTGGTCACAGCTTGTCACATGGTACAAGGCTGTTGTGAATAGCCTTGTACCATGTGATCTCTGTGATCATTCACAGATTTCACACGTAGTAAGCAATGATGTCAGGAAGTGACATCTTGCTTACTACTCTTCATGTGATCGCTGATTGGCCAATCAGCGATCACATGATCGAGACCTCACACAGAGATCCCGTACAGCAATCGGTGTTCCGCTGGGTCCGGAGGACTCAGAGGGCACTGGGTCGTGGTGCTGCACGCTCCCACCCGCCCCTGCACTGCTCCTGTCCGGCCGTTTATATACATTGGCCGGATGGGAAGTGGTTAAGACTCGCTTCACACCTATGCAGTTTGCGTTTGATCCGTTTCTGCAGTGCGTTTTGCATTTCTGCACATGCTTTTTTGATGCGTTTTTTTTTTCCAACTTGTTGCTGGGCAGATTAAAACACATCAAAAACACACTACATGCTTTTCTGCAGAGTCTCTATTGAAGTCTATAGAACCAAAAACACAACGTTTTGCATTAAAAAAGTCCCCGATCCTTTCAAATAAACGCACCGGTGAAAACGTGGAGATGTGAACCTGTCCCATAGGAAATCATGTCAAATGGACTGCTGTACGTTTCTGCAAAACGCTGCAGAAAACGCTTAGGTGTGAACCTAGGGTTAGGGTCTCTTTCAGACCGGCGGTAAACTTACTACCCTCTGAAAAGTGATCTTCTGCAGTATATCTCCTGTCAGAGGGCGGCTGGCAGGCCTTCAGGAAGTAATACTGTTGCTGCCTGATTTTTTTTCGACTTTTTTTAAAAGAACGGCAAATGTTATGTTGCAGGACCGCGCCACAACTGCGAGGCAAGCATGTCACTCACATTTGCAATGCAGCCCCAGCGATCTCAATGAGCGATTTTGACAGACAGTGCCGCCTACCAGACTCTAGAGCATACCGTGGCTGCGAGGCATCACAGCATGTGTACAGCCATGTCAGGCAGTAATGTTAGAATTCAAGTAAGCAGCCGGGGGGTGGTAATACTTTTACCGCCATCCACTGCAAGTGTGACTTACACATTTCCTAAACGTGACAAAACAGCAACAAAATGTATGGCTCAGATTGCACTGCACAGAAATTGCATGTGATTTGCACAGGAATGCGGTGCGTTTCCTGCATGAATTGCATGCGATGTGCCGCACCGCACCAGTGTAAACCAGCACTGAGGGTCAATTCACACCACAAAAACATTCTCTAGATCCGCTCTGGACGCATTTCTGCATGTGCGTTTTTAACCAGTTGCCTACCGGGCACTTCTACACCCCTTCCTGCCCAGGCCAATTTCCAGCTTTCAGCGCTGTCACACTTTGAATGGCAATTGCGCGGTCATGCAACACTGTACCCATATGACATTTTTATCATTTTTTTTAGACAGAGCTTTATTTTGGTGGTATTTAATCACCTCGAGGTTTTTTATTTTTTGCTAAACAAAAAACAAGTGAAAATTTTGAAAAAACAAAAAGTTTATTCTTGGTTTGTGTTATAAAATTTTGTAAATAAGTGATTTTTCTCCTTCACTGATGTGCGCTAATGAGGCTGCACTGATGGGCACTGATAGACTGCACTGATGGGCACTGATAGACGGTACTGATGAGGAGGTACTGGTAGGTGGCAGTGATGGGCATTGACAGGCATCACTGGTGGGCACTGAAAGGCAGTACTCATATATGACACTGATAGGCGGCACTGAGAGGTGGCACTGATAGGCACTTATACTTCTATATCACAACACTTAAACCTATAATATCCCAGAAAAGTGATCTACCTTCACCCTTGAAGGCCAGCTAAACAATGTATATGTGACTTTTCTATGAGCAAATACATCAAATCAAATAAAATAAAAACAAAAAATTAAAAAATATAAAAATTATAAAAATTATATAAAAATTATGTCCAAAGTCCCACCGTGTCCAAAATAAAAACAAAAATCCAAAAAAATAATCCTCACAAGTGTAACACAAAAACTTAAACTTTTTCTTCTTCTTTCACCACCAAAACCTTCTTAATACCCGCAAATCCTGATATTCGCACACCTCCAAAAGAAAAAAACTCGACATAGTGTCATACCTTAAATAATATAAAACACACGTGCCACTCGCTGTGCAGCATGCAAGATATTAACTAAACGTGTATACTCAAAACAAGTGTCAAAGCACATACAGATGAGTGAAATGACAATATGAGTGAAAACACATTCACATAGGATATGCAATGCAATGTGTGAAAACCACTCCACAGATAACACTGCCAGTGTATAACACCACACCCTATATATATAAAAAGTGATAGCCAAAAACCCAGATCACCACTCTCCAACTCTAATATGGATGGGTAATTACCCTATAGCAGAAACAGCAGGGCAGATTACCACTCTGGGTTACACTCTCCTCTCATCGATTTTCTCCAAAGACTAGGGTCACTTCCTCCAGAAAACCAGTCACAATATAAAAGATATTCTTCTTTATTGGTAATTCACATAAAAAATTCCGTGGTAACAGCTCCTCCTCACAAGCAGTGTACACATGGACAGGTTCAGGGAAACATAAACCGCATGTTCCCACTTCCAAGATGGCCGCGATCGCACTTCCCGTCAACGTCGATGCGTATGACGTCACGTGTCCCTGACGCGTTTCGTCACTTCTTTTGACTTTTTCAGAAGGGCCCTTTGACCCAGAGTGGTAATCTGCCCTGCTGTTTCTGCTATAGGGTAATTACCCATCCATATTAGAGTTGGAGAGTGGTGATCTGGGTTTTTGGCTATCACTTTTTATATATATAGGGTGTGGTGTTATACACTGGCAGTGTTATCTGTGGAGTGGTTTTCACACATTGCATTGCATATCCTATGTGAATGTGTTTTCACTCATATTGTCATTTCACTTATCTGTATGTGCTTTGACACTTGTTTTGAGTATACACGTTTAGTTAATATTTTGCATGCTGCACAGCGAGTGGCACGTGTGTTTTATATTATTTAAGGTATGACACTATGTCGAGTTTTTTTCTTTTTGAGGTGTGCGAATATCAGGATTTGCGGGTATTAAGAAGGTTTTGGTGGTGAAAGAAGAAGAAAAAGTTTAAGTTTTTGTGTTACACTTGTGAGGATTATTTTTTTGGATTTGTGTTGTTATTTTGGACACGGTGGGACTTTGGACATAATTTTTATATAATTTTTATATTTTTTAATTTTTTGGTTAATTTTTTGGTTTTATTTTATTTGATTTGATGTATTTGCTCATAGAAAAGTCACATATACATTGTATGGCACTGATAGGCAGCTCAGATGGGCACTGATATGTGGCATTGATGTGCACTGGTAGGCACTGATATGTGACATTGATGTGGTACTTATGGCCACTGACAGGTGGCACTGCTGGGGCTACACTGATCATCAGGGCCTCCGAGGAATGCTGATTACCGGCTGTCCTCTCCTCTGTCAGCGTGACAGCTTGTGAGGAGAGAAATGGCGATAACTGGCATTTCCTTATTTACATGCGATCAGCTGTGATTGGACACAGCTGATCACGTGACAGAGCCAGGGGCGGACTGACCATTTGGAAACTCGGGCACTGCCCGAGGGCCCGGGGTCAGTAGGGGGCCCCATGAGATGCCCCTGGTACCTTTTTCATAGGCTTTTTTGAGTTTGGGCAAGTACACAGGGGCCCCATGATCCCCTATTGCCCGGGAGCCCCATGAGTTGTCAGTCCGCCCCTGGACAGAGCCGACGTCTTCAGTTCTTTCTGGTGATCCGCTGTGTCCCAAGGAGCGCACACGCGTGCACGCGCGGTTAGAGTGGGAGGACGTCATATGAACGAGAGAACCGCCTTGCGTCTGTCATTTTCTTATATGGTGGGCGGGAGGCAGTTAAACACGTTTATGATGCATTCTGGTAAAAATTTGATGTATTTTTGGATGTCTTCCAGATGCTTTTTTTCTTACACTGTACTGGTGTTTTTGATGCTTTTTTGATGCGTTTTACCATGTTCCAGTGCAGGAAAAATGCAGCATGTTCTACTTTTTTTTCTGGAACTGACTTCACTGGTGTGAACTATGCCATTGCAAACCTCATAACCTACTTTCCATGCATTATTTGATGCAGAACACCCCGCACTGGACTGCATGTGGTGTGACCTGGCCCTGAAACAGAATGCTACATGTGTCATGGCTGTGCATAGCAGGCCTTATAAATGTCATCAATTAACCGCTTCCCTTCCCGTCCGCCCTACAGTAGAAATACGGCTACAGGGCGGCATGGGTGTGCAAAATCACGTATATGTACGTGGTTTTGCAGTTCAGGGTAGGGGGCGTGCGCAAGCCGCGTGTGTACCCTACCCACACCCCATTCGCGGCCTAGGCTGTCAATCACCAAGTCCCGGCCGGCAATTACTCGCCAGCACCCGCCGAGTAATACTTACGGGGGTGTATGTAAACAATACAGTTCTCTCCCCTGTCAGCTCCTGCACACTGCTTTGCATGGCTTTGCATACCACAGCAATACAAAGCAGTGTGCTTACAGTGAAACACACAAACACAGCCACACAATGTAAAATGGCACACAGTTAACCCTTTGATCGCCCCATATGTTAACCTCTTCCTGCCCAGTACCATTTGTACAGTGTCGGTGCTTTTTATCAGCACTGATCACTGTATCGGTGTCGCTGGGGATGTCAGTGACTCCAAGTCAGTCCCCCCCAGTGTCAGAATGCCCGCCACAGTCCCGCTATAAGTCACTGATCGCCACCCTTACTAGTAAGAAAAAAAAAACCTCCAGTGTCTATACCACCATTTGTAGACGCTATAACTTTCACATAAACCAGTTCATTTACACTTATTAGGATTTTTTTTAGCAAAGACGTGGAGCAGAATGCATTTTGGCCTAAATTTATTTTGAAATTTGATTTTTAAAGGACATGTTTTATAGCAAAAAGTCAAAAATATAGTTTTTTTCTCAAAATTGTCTTTTTTTATAGTGCAAAAAAAGTAAAAGTAAAAATGCAGAGGCAATCAAATACCACCAAAAGAAAGCTCAATTCGTGGGGAAAAAAAGGACATAAATTTAATTTGGTTGCAGTGTTGCATGACCGCACAATTGTCAGTTAAAGTAACGCAGCGCTGTTTCGCAAAAAATGGCCTGGAAGGGAGGGGGGGATCCTCTGGAGGGCAAGGGGTTAACAAAGATCACCTGACCTACAATGACAATCAGGTGTGGATGTTATATACCACCTGACCTGGAGTGGGCGTGGTTTAAGATAATTCAGTGTTGTGTTTTTGGGCTGGCAAAACACATGTGTGCGACACCAGAGTGGTTCCTATTCATCAGTGGAACTGTGATCCCAAGAGCTTACACTTAAAAAAAAAAAAAAAAAGTGGTAAGGCCCAGGCTAGAATAATCTGATATATGATATGCAATTATACATGTATTGGGGGTATTTGAAGTAAACCTGGAGTATTTTTAATATAAATGGCTCAATGTTTAAAAGTATAAGTAAAGCTAAAACCTTTTTTAGTTTTGGATAAAATTGAGAGGGATTGGATCCCCTATCAGGTTTTTATTGCTGTCTGTTTCTGTTAGGAAGATTCACCTTCTTTATGTGTCCTGTGTACCATTCTCACAGAGTGAAAGAAAATCACAAGTCTTGGGTTGTCACCAGAACAAGAATGGGGTGGGGGGGAACGATGGGGATACTAGTTCTGGTGACAACTAGGGAATCATCACTGGAGGGATTTCCTCTCACTTCCTGTTTTGGCTATGGGACAGGAAGTGAAGGAAAATCTCCCCAAAGGGACACAAGGGATTGGATCCCCTATCAGGTTTTTATTGCTGTCTGTGTCTGTTAGGAAGATTCACCTTCTTTGTGTCCTGTGTACCATTATCACAGAGTGAAAGAAAATCACAAGTTTTGGGTTGTCACCAGAACAGGAATGGGGTGGGGGGGAACGATGGGGATACTAGTTCTGGTGACAACTAGGGAATCATCACTTTGGAGGGATTTCCTCTCACTTCCTGTTATAGCTATGGGACAGGAAGTGAAGGGAAATCTCCCCAAAGAGACACAAAAAGACGGCTGTTATCTCCCCTTCCCCCCCCCCCCCCTTACTCCCCCTTACTCTATCCAAAATGAGAAAAAAGGTTTTGCATTTAGATTTAGTTCTACTTTACATAAAGTACAGCTCTGGAAATTGGTATTAACTCCCATATTCAGAGAAATATATTTTATATATATATATATACGCACACTGAGCAAACTGTTGGTGCTATTTAAATTCTGAATAACAATATATTAAAAAATCATAATATGGGGGAAAACAATTAAAAAAATAAATATAAATATATATATATATATATATATATATATAATGTGATGGGTGGTTGCAGCCTTACTCAGCCTGAGGAAACCTTGAAAACAGAAAATTTTATCAAATATGTACCGTAATCTTCCTTTCCTGGTGTCAATCCATGGCAGAATACATGATGTGAAGACCAAATGTATGCTGCCATGTTGGTGCCAGGAAGAAAAAAGTTTTTCTGTCCTAGGGAAGCTCTGCACGGTACATTAATAAAAAGGAATGTGGCTTAGTCTAGGTTCACACCTAAGCATTTTCCATTGCGTCCTGCAGAAATGCACTAAAATCTATGTAACATGATTTCCTATGGGACTGGTTCATATCTCCACGTTTTCACCCGGTGCGTTTTTTGGAAAGGGTCAGGGACTTTAAGCGCAAAATGTTGCTTTTTTGGTTCTATAGACTTCAGAAAAGCATGTAGTGCGTTTTTGATGCGTTTTAATCTGCCTAACAAAAAAAAAAAAATGCCGCAAAACTCACTGAAGAAATGGATGAAATGCAAACTGCATAGGTGTGAATCTAGAGTTTTTGACACACGGGTTCATTTCTTAAAGGCAAATAAGGTGTTCGCTTTACAAGGGAATTTTCCTTAGTTTAGTGAATGGGATGAAGCCCTGACAGCATGTGCAAGCAAAAATTGTGTTTTTGTTTTTTTTTTTTTTGTTTTTTTTCTTTTGCACGTTCTTATTCTTCGCAAGGTGATTTTTAATTTTTTTTTCCCCTTTACCCACATTCACTAAACCAAGCAAAAATTCCCCTTCACAGTGATCAGCCTATAGGTGTTACTAACTAAATCTGTACTGTAGCATTACATTCATTGAAGATCATGTGCAACCCTTTGGTGACGTCAGGGGGGCCTTACATGCGGCCCCTATATCAAGAGAGTTGATCATCACTGTGCTACACTGTTAACTGACAACTTTGTGGGAGATGGAAATTGCTCAATTGCACACCTGCAGATGTCTTTTGTAGCAGAGATGATCTGTAGTAGATATGAAGAGATTGGTCTCCCATAATTTGTAGCTAGAGTTGCACCGATCTGGTTTAATTGGCAAAAAAAAGTATTATTATTATACAGGATTTATATGGCGCCAACAGTCTGCTCAGCGCTGTACAATATAACGAGAGACAATACAGCAACGATACAGTTCAATACAAGAGGGATAGGAGGGCCCTGATCCTGGGAGCTTGCAATCTAGGAGGGAGGGGCTAGTGGTATAAAAGGTAGTAACTGTGGGGGATGGACTGGTAGGAGGAGTAGAAGATTACATTGTTAGCTGAGGGCAGGGTAGGCTTCCCTGAAAAGAGGTTTTCAGAGCAGGGGCGGACTGACAACTCATGGGGCCCCCAGGGAATAGGGGATCATGGGGCCCTTGTGTCCTTGCCCAAACTCAGAAAAACCTATGAAAAAGGTACCAGGGGCATCTCATAGGGCCCCCTACTGACCCGGGGCAGTGCCCGAGTTTCCAAATGGTCAGTCCGCCCCTGTTTCAGAGATCGCCTAAAAATGAGCAGAGTAGGCAATAGTCTGATAAATTGGGGTAGAGAGTTCCAGAGGATGAAGACGTTCTGGAGAAGTCCTGGAGATGAGCATGGGAGGAGGAGACAAGGGAGCTAGAGAGCAGGAGGTTGATCGAGGATCGGAGAGTGCGGTTTGGGTGATATTTGGCGACCAGATTGGTGATGTGATTTGGGGCAGAGTTATAAATGGCTTTATATGTTATTAATGTTTTGAATTTTATCCGTTGGGCAATGGGAAGCTAGTGGAGGGATTGGCAGAGAGGGATGGCGGACACTGAGTGGAGGTCAGTGGAGGGATTGGCAGATAGGGGTGGAGGTCAGTGGAGGGATTGGCAGAGAGAGGTGGAGGACACTGTGTGGAGGGATTGGCAGAGAGGGATGGAGGACACTGAGTGGAGGCCAGTGGAGGGATTGGCAGAGAGGGATGGCAGATACAGAATGGTTAGTAAGGTAGATGAGTCTGGGAGCAGCATTCATGATAGACTGAAGAGCTGATAGCCTGTGATGAGGTTGGCCAATGAGGAGGGAGTTACAATAGTCAAGTACTGATACTTGAGCTCAAGTACTCACCGATACCCATTACCAATACCTTTTGCAGTGCGATTTTTGAGCCCATACAAAATGAATGCAAGGAACTACGTGCGATTTAAATGGGAATGTGGTGTGATTCCTGTCTGAATCGCATGTGATTTCTCTGTGGGTGCAGTGCGACTTGCAGTGCGAGTTGAGCCATACAAAATTAATGGGCTTAAATTGCACTGCACTTGCAGGTAAACCGCATGGGATTCGGACAGAAATCGCACTATTTCAGCTGAAGTAGTGGGATTTCAGTTCATATCGCATACAATTTTTTGCAGTGCGATTTGAGCCCATTCATTTTGTATAGGTTCAAATCACACCGCAAAGGTATCCGAGCATTTGCACAAGTACTCGTGCAAATGCTTAGTATCGGCACTGATATCGGTATTGGTACAACCCTGCTTGTATCTATCTATACCCTAGCTTCTGGATTGTGATACAACAGACCTTCAATCCACCATGCTAGGCTATATACTGCATACTCCAGCTGACCACGAGGTGGTGACAGAGTCCTTGTTTTTGTTTGATGTATGAACTGTGTGCTTATGGAAATATAACCATTGACTGCGTTTACTATAGTTTTTAGAGTACACTTGTGATGATTATATATTTGTTTGAATGTTATTTATATACTCAATGTATTTGAATATTTTATTGTACTGTGTAATTTATTTATATAGTCTTCATTAGAACGCAGATCTGCAGCACTTGCAAAGATGCTAGGACACCCAGGAGCTATAATAAGATATTACAGGGTAATAAGACACTTGGGAGCCGGGTTACCGTAATAAGATATTACAGGGGAATAAGACACTCGGGAGCCGGGTTACCGTAATAAGATATTACAGGGGGAATAAGACACTCGGGAGCCGGGTTACCGTAATAAGATATTACAGGGGGAATAAGACACTCGGGAGCCGGGTTACTGTAATAAGATATTACAGGGGAATAAGACACTCGGGAGCCGGGTTACTGTAATAAGATATTACAGGGGAATAAGACACTCGGGAGCCGGGTTACCGTAATAAGATATTACAGGGGGGAATAAGACACTCGGGAGCCGGGTTACCGTAATAAGATATTACAGGGGGGAATAAGACACTCGGGAGCCGGGTTACTGTAATAAGATGTTACAGGGGAATAAGACACTCGGGAGCCGGGTTACCGTAATAAGATATTACGGGGTAATAAGACACTCGGGAGCCGGGTTACCGTAATAAGATATTACAGGGGGAATAAGACACTCGGGAGCCGGGTTACTGTAATAAGATATTACAGGGTAATAAGACACTCGGGAGCCGGGTTACTGTAATAAGATATTACAGGGTAATAAGACACTCGGGAGCCGGGTTACTGTAATAAGATATTACAGGGGAATAAGACACTCAGGAGCCGGGTTACCGTAATAAGATATTACAGGGGAATAAGACACTCAGGAGCCGGGTTACCGTAATAAGATATTACAGGGGGAATAAGACACTCGGGAGCCGGGTTACCGTAATAAGATATTACAGGGGGAATAAGACGCTCAGGAGCCGGGTTACTGTAATAAGATATTACAGGGGAATAAGACGCTCGGGAGCCGGGTTACTGTAATAAGATATTACAGGGGGAATAAGACACTCAGGAGCCGGGTTACTGTAATAAGATATTACAGGGGTAATAAGACACTCGGGAGCCGGGTTACCGTAATAAGATATTACAGGGGTAATAAGACACTCGGGAGCCGGGTTACTGTAATAAGATATTACAGGGGAATAAGACACTCAGGAGCCGGGTTACCGTAATAAGATATTACAGGGTAATAAGACACTCGGGAGCCGGGTTACCGTAATAAGATATTACAGGGGGAATAAGACACTCAGGAGCCGGGTTACTGTAATAAGATATTACAGGGGAATAAGACACTCGGGAGCCGGGTTACCGTAATAAGATATTACAGGGGAATAAGACACTCGGGAGCCGGGTTACCGTAATAAGATATTACAGGGTAATAAGACACTCGGGAGCCGGGTTACCGTAATAAGATATTACAGGGGTAATAAGACACTCGGGAGCCGGGTTACCGTAATAAGATATTACAGGGGGAATAAGACACTCGGGAGCCGGGTTACTGTAATAAGATATTACAGGGGAATAAGACACTCGGGAGCCGGGTTACCGTAATAAGATATTACAGGGGGGAATAAGACACTCGGGAGCCGGGTTACCGTAATAAGATATTACAGGGGGGAATAAGACACTCGGGAGCCGGGTTACTGTAATAAGATGTTACAGGGGAATAAGACACTCGGGAGCCGGGTTACCGTAATAAGATATTACGGGGTAATAAGACACTCGGGAGCCGGGTTACCGTAATAAGATATTACAGGGGGAATAAGACACTCGGGAGCCGGGTTACTGTAATAAGATATTACAGGGTAATAAGACACTCGGGAGCCGGGTTACTGTAATAAGATATTACAGGGTAATAAGACACTCGGGAGCCGGGTTACTGTAATAAGATATTACAGGGGAATAAGACACTCAGGAGCCGGGTTACCGTAATAAGATATTACAGGGGAATAAGACACTCAGGAGCCGGGTTACCGTAATAAGATATTACAGGGGGAATAAGACACTCGGGAGCCGGGTTACTGTAATAAGATATTACAGGGGGAATAAGACGCTCAGGAGCCGGGTTACTGTAATAAGATATTACAGGGGAATAAGACGCTCGGGAGCCGGGTTACTGTAATAAGATATTACAGGGGGAATAAGACACTCAGGAGCCGGGTTACTGTAATAAGATATTACAGGGGTAATAAGACACTCGGGAGCCGGGTTACCGTAATAAGATATTACAGGGGTAATAAGACACTCGGGAGCCGGGTTACTGTAATAAGATATTACAGGGGAATAAGACACTCAGGAGCCGGGTTACCGTAATAAGATATTACAGGGTAATAAGACACTCGGGAGCCGGGTTACCGTAATAAGATATTACAGGGGGAATAAGACACTCAGGAGCCGGGTTACTGTAATAAGATATTACAGGGGAATAAGACACTCGGGAGCCGGGTTACCGTAATAAGATATTACAGGGGAATAAGACACTCGGGAGCCGGGTTACCGTAATAAGATATTACAGGGTAATAAGACACTCGGGAGCCGGGTTACCGTAATAAGATATTACAGGGGTAATAAGACACTCGGGAGCCGGGTTACCGTAATAAGATATTACAGGGGAATAAGACACTCGGGAGCCGGGTTACCGTAATAAGATATTACAGGGGGAATAAGACACTCAGGAGCCGGGTTACCGTAATAAGATATTACAGGGTAATAAGACACTCGGGAGCCGGGTTACCGTAATAAGATATTACAGGGGGAATAAGACACTCAGGAGCCGGGTTACCGTAATAAGATATTACAGGGGAATAAGACACTCGGGAGCCGGGTTACCGTAATAAGATATTACAGGGTAATAAGACACTCGGGAGCCGGGTTACCGTAATAAGATATTACAGGGGTAATAAGACACTCGGGAGCCGGGTTACTGTAATAAGATATTACAGGGGAATAAGACACTCGGGAGCCGGGTTACCGTAATAAGATATTACAGGGGGAATAAGACACTCAGGAGCCGGGTTACCGTAATAAGATATTACAGGGTAATAAGACACTCGGGAGCCGGGTTACCGTAATAAGATATTACAGGGGGAATAAGACACTCGGGAGCCGGGTTACCGTAATAAGATATTACAGGGGGAATAAGACACTCGGGAGCCGGGTTACTGTAATAAGATATTACAGGGGAATAAGACACTCGGGAGCCGGGTTACTGTAATAAGATATTACAGGGGAATAAGACACTCGGGAGCCGGGTTACCGTAATAAGATATTACAGGGGGGAATAAGACACTCGGGAGCCGGGTTACCGTAATAAGATATTACAGGGGGAAATAAGACACTCGGGAGCCGGGTTACTGTAATAAGATGTTACAGGGGAATAAGACACTCGGGAGCCGGGTTACCGTAATAAGATATTACAGGGGGAATAAGACACTCGGGAGCCGGGTTACTGTAATAAGATATTACAGGGTAATAAGACACTCGGGAGCCGGGTTACTGTAATAAGATATTACAGGGTAATAAGACACTCGGGAGCCGGGTTACTGTAATAAGATATTACAGGGGAATAAGACACTCAGGAGCCGGGTTACCGTAATAAGATATTACAGGGGGAATAAGACACTCGGGAGCCGGGTTACTGTAATAAGATATTACAGGGGGAATAAGACGCTCAGGAGCCGGGTTACTGTAATAAGATATTACAGGGGAATAAGACGCTCAGGAGCCGGGTTACCGTAATAAGATATTACAGGGGTAATAAGACACTCGGGAGCCGGGTTACCGTAATAAGATATTACAGGGGTAATAAGACACTCGGGAGCCGGGTTACTGTAATAAGATATTACAGGGGGAATAAGACACTCAGGAGCCGGGTTACTGTAATAAGATATTACAGGGGAATAAGACACTCGGGAGCCGGGTTACCGTAATAAGATATTACAGGGTAATAAGACACTCGGGAGCCGGGTTACCGTAATAAGATATTACAGGGGGAATAAGACACTCAGGAGCCAGGTTACTGTAATAAGATATTACAGGGGAATAAGACACTCGGGAGCCGGGTTACCGTAATAAGATATTACAGGGTAATAAGACACTCGGGAGCCGGGTTACTGTAATAAGATATTACAGGGGAATAAGACACTCGGGAGCCGGGTTACCGTAATAAGATATTACAGGGGAATAAGACACTCGGGAGCCGGGTTACTGTAATAAGATATTACAGGGTAATAAGACACTCGGGAGCCGGGTTACCGTAATAAGATATTACAGGGGGAATAAGACACTCAGGAGCCGGGTTACTGTAATAAAATGGTACAATTGTTTTGACTCCATGTACTGTTGTCATGTGATGAATAAAACAGACATGCACTGATATGGCACTGTGATGTAGTTCTTACCCTTAGGAGTGTGGGATCGATATGTTTCGCTCATCAGGGACATCGGACAGAAATGTCCGTGATGTTATGTCTGAGAATACAGAGTTGAAGAAATTCCATGAACAGATGAAAAAGGAAGTACGAACCATTCTCAGCAGACACGAGGGAACCCTGGGCAGAGGGGTCCTGGAGGTAATAAGTGACACTTACACCCCGGTCACAGCAATCCGACTTTGAAATTGTGCAACTCCCAGTGAAGTCGCACGATTTCAAAGTCGGATGGTATTCAGACTTGAGGTGCCACTTGCAAGACATCTGTGGCTTGTAAGACAGATGTCTATGCAAGTCGCACCTAAAGTCGTGCATACACTACTTGAGAAATCTGTGCGGCTCCAACAAAGTTGGAACCGCACCGATATGACTGCTGTAACTGCAGACTTGCTATGCAATTTGCAAGTCGCATGGAAGGGCAAATTGCATGCCAAGTTGCACCCGGTGTGACCAGGGTCTTAACAATGAAAACTCTATGCCACAGGCAAAACCAAAAATAAGGAAACACAGATGAATGTGATTAGGCTGCCACAGTCTTCAAACTGTGTCTAACTTCCACATTAGTGAGTCCTATAAAACAGACTGCAGTGCCAAAGAATATTAATCAAAATTACTAAACAATTTGCTACATGTTAAAATACAAAAAATTAATGACCAAAATCTGAAAATACAAATCATGTCCGATGTATCATTATGTCCCATTCAAATGATAATTGCTTGAAAACCAAAAGATAGGTGGACAGGTGCTGGTGCCATTACATAGTTAGTCTGGCTGAAAAAAGACAAAAGTCCATGCAGTTCGACCATTAAAAAAAAAAAAAGTTATAATCCTACTCCCACAATTGATCCAGAGGAAGGCAAAAAAACCCAGCAAATCATGATCCAATTTGCTCCTGTAGGGGAATAAATTCCTTCCTGATCCCCCAGGAGGCAATCGGATATTCCCTGGATCAACTTTACCTATAAATGTTATATCCAGTTATATTCTGTGTATCTAAGAAATAATCCAGGACTTTTTTAAAGCAATCCACTGAGCTGGCCAGAACCAACTCTTGAGGGAGTCTATTCCACATATTCACAGCTCTCATTGTAATTCTCATTAGTAACAGAAAAAACGGGTGACCACTTCCAGGTGCTCCAGGCGACCCCACATGGATGGCACTCACCGCAATGGATGGACCTGCTATTACTAGACTGGTCTCGCTGTGCTTTTTTTGGTTGGACCCACTGTGTGTCTTGTCACCAACTTGACCATTTACATGTACCAGGAATGCGATTCCTTCCCATGCGATGCACCGCCACTCAAACAGTATCAGGGAAAAGGTTAATTGTGCAAAGCAGCCGACTTTATTCAATCATATAAAACGTAACAATTACACGGCACTCATACAACGCTTGTGGTCAAGATGGCTGCCGCTGCCCCAAGACTGGAAGCTGACTTGGGCTCCAGGGATGGGATGGGATGCATCGGTTGGGGAACACTGCTTCAACTAGTTTTGTCTGTAATTGGATGTCTTCAAGGTACATCACATCCCATCCCTGGAGCACAAGCCAGCTTACGGTCTTGAAGCGGCGGCAGCCATCCTAACCCCTTGACGCCAACCCTACGCAAATATGCGTCCTCCTGGCGGCTAGGCCTTAACGCCGAGTGGCCGCATATTTGCGTACCATTTGAAAACACGTATATGTTGAGAGTGCGCACTCCCCGCACATATATTGGTGTCTCACGGAAAAGTCCCGATCTCCCCTTGCGATCGGGACCTTTTGCAATCATGTGACAGCGAATCACGGTGGTCACATGACCCTAAAACCCCTCCTCCCGGTGTCTGAAACCCCTTAAAGGGCCGGCGCAAAGAAGTTAACCACAAGCGCTGTATGGGGCTGGTGCCGGTCCTTGGGCACCTATACATGTGATTGCGGTGTAATTTTTAGGTTTTATATGATTTGAATAAAGTCAGCTGCTTTGCACAATGAGCCTTTTCCCTGATACTGTTTTTTTTGAGTGGCGGTGCATAGCATGGGAAGGAATCGCATTCCTGGTAAATGTGAATGGTCAAGTTGAGTCCAAACAAAAAAATCTCGGTGAGACCTATCTAGTAATAAAAGGACCACCCATTGTGGTGAGTGCAAATCCATGTGGGGTCACCTGGAGCGCCTGGAAGTGGTCACCTGTTTTTTTTTTTTCTGTTACGAATGGCACCAGCATCTGTTCACCTATCTTTTGGTTTTCAAGCAATTGTCATTTGAATGGGACAAAAGCCGGCCATACACGGGTCGAATTCCAAAAAGAATTTTCTTTCAAAAATCTTTTTTTTAAGAATTTTCGTCGAATTTTGCACCATTAGCGGACTACAGCAACAGATGATTTTCGAGCGACCATCGAATTTGAGTGATCAGGCATGTTGGAAATGTTTTTGAAAAACTAACGAATTTCTAATCAATGATGGGAGAATCATGCGAGAAATGTAATTGAAAAGGAAATGAGCATGAGCGGTGACCTGGAAAGAAAATAAATTTCTTGGCCACAAAAAATATTTTCTGTAGCAACATGAGGTGAAATGGAAGGCACAAAATTTCTGATTTTCTAAAGAAAATTCATTCAGTATTTAACCCATGTATGGCCAGCTTTTCTGACACCAGTGGCGAGGCAGCTGCGGGGGGTGTGCGCCGCACCGGGTGACACCGGACCCACTCCACAAAAAGGTAAGTAGTTAAGTAAGCCGACGATCCCCGCAGGATGGATCGGATCCATCCTGCGGGGATCGTTCGCTTTCTTTACAACTTACCTTTTCGTGGCGTGCGTCCGGTGTCACCCCATATAGGTTGCATGCTGACGATCCCCGCAGGATGGATCGGATCTGGGGATTGGGGAGCATAATGGATCGGACTCTGATCCATTATGTTCAGTCTGAAGATCTGATCCATCCTGCGGGGATCGTCGGCATGCAACCTATATGGGGTGACACCGGACCCACTCCACGAAAAGGTAAGTTGTAAAGGATGCGAACGATCACCACAGGATGGTTCGGATCTGCAGATTGAGCATAATGGATTGGAGTCCGATCCATTATGCTCCCCAATCCGCAGATCCGATCCATCCTGCAGGGATCGTCGGCATGCAACTTATATGGGGTGACACCGGACACGCTCCACGAAAAGGTAAGTTGTAAAGAAAGCCGACGGTCGCAGCAGGATGGATCGGATCTGCGGATTGGGGAGCATAATGGAAAAGAGTCCGATCCATCATGCTCAATCTGCAGATCCAATCCATTCTGCGGGGATCGTCGGAGGGGGTGTCACTAAGTGTTAGCGCACAGGGTGACTCCAACCCTAGGGATGCCCCTGCCTGACACATCAAACATTATTTGTGTTTTTTTGTTTATTTTTTGCATTTTCACATGTGGCAAATTTAGTGACTTTGATTCACCTTTTTTGTAGTGCAGTCTATATAGACTTTTGTAAAATATTTGACACTTGTCCTTCCTACCCGCATACCGTGTCTACATAGACCTGCTGTTACAAACACCTCCATCCATCTGGGAGGGATATGTGTGCCTTGCAGACACATTCTGGATTTGAGTCATGTATGACCTTCCCCAGCCTCCAGCAGTAGTACATGTTGCCTGCATTGTTCAGTATCTGCATCATCTGTGATGCATTCTGCTATGGCAACACTGTAGTATCTTGTGCTACTACTTTAAAAGGTACATGTGGGGGAGAAAAAAATTGTCCATTGAAACTGCATGTAAATGGGCACATTTAACTGTTCTCTGGTTATATTCTCTGCAGATTCAGAATGTGTGCACTTAGAAAATACCGCTATATGGCCACTAGATGGAGCAAAGATGCATGCTTTTTTTTTTTTTTAAATCCACTGAAGGCATTTAATTTACAGAATGGCCGCATTTATGGCACAGAATTTTTACTGCATGTTACTGTAACCCAGAAAGTGAACTGCAGTGTGTTGTGGTGGTGGTGGTTTTATATGCTGCCCCAGAGCACCTTGCCAGCGCATGGTTGGTGGTTGCTATAGGTTGTGAAACAGGAAAATTATCCCTTAGGGCCTGTTCACACTACATGCATTTTCAGTTGCTTTTTTTTTTGCATGCAAAATGCACAGAAAGGTGATATGGTTGTCAATGTCATAGTTCACATCGGTGCTTGCAGTTCCAGTACGTTCTGGTTGCAGAAAAAAAACAGGCTGCATCTTTCTTGCACAGAACTGTACTGGAACGTGGTGGAACGCACATGTCCCTATTTACATTGAAGAAAGAGAGGGGGGGGGGGGGGAATTAAACGGAATGCAAAAAAAATGCACTGGAATGTGTCAAAAACGCGGATGCGGGAACGCATCTGGACTGCATTTCTATAATGTGAACCGGCCCTTAAAGAATCCAATCACAACTTTTTTTTGTGTGGTTTTTTATTTATTTATTTTTTGCAGTAAGGCTTAAAGGATAAGTTCATCTTTAAAAAGAAAAGAAAAAAATAATAAATGCACTTTTTGCAGGTAAAAAAAATGTAATTTATATAATTATTTTTTATTACTTGGAGCTTGTAAAGCATTGCACCAGCAATCAGCAGATCGCGGGTGCCATGCAGGACTCCTACAGACCTGTCGGTGAATTTATTTATTTCAGGTACTTACAGTGGGGATCAGAAGTTTGGGCACCCCAGCTAAACATTTGTATTAATGTGCATAAAGAAGCCAAGGAAAGATGGAAAAATCTCCAAAAGGCATCAAATTACAGATTAGACATTCTTATAATATGTCAACAAAAGTTAGATTTTATTTCCATCATTTACACTTTCAAAATAACAGAAAACAAAAAAATGGCGTCTGCAAAAGTTTGGGCACCCTGCAGAATTTATAGCATGCACTGCCCCCTTTGCCAAGCTGAGACCTGCCAGTGTCATGGATTGTTGTCAATCATCGTCTGGGAAGACCAGGTGATGTCAATCTCAAAGGTTTTAAATGCCCAGACTCATCTGACCTTGCCCCAACAATCAGCACCATGGGTTTTTTCTAAGCCGTTGTCTAGAAAACTGAAACTGAAAATTGTTGACGCTCACAAAGCTGGAGAAGGCTATAAGAAGATAGCAAAGCGTTTTCAGATGTCAATATCCTCTGTTCGGAATGTAATTAAGAAATGGCAGTCACCAGGAACAGTGGAAGTTAAAGCAAGATCTGGAAGACCAAGAAAAATATCAGACAGAACAGCTTGCAGGGTTGTGAGAAAAACAATTCAAAACCCACGTTTGACTGCAGGATCCCTCCAGAAAGATCTGGCAGACACTGGAGTTGTGGTACACTATTCCACTATAAAGAGATACTTGTACAAATATGGTCTTCATGGAAGAGTCATCAGAAGAAAACCTCTTCTACGTCCTCACCACAAAAATCATCGTTTGAACTTTGCAAATGAACATATAGACAAGCCTGATGCATTTTGGAAACAAGTTCTGTGGACCGATGAGGTTAAAATTGAACTTTTTGGCCGGAATGAGCAAAGGTACGTTTGGGGAAGAAGGGGCACAGAATTTAATGAAAAGAACCTCTGTCCAACTGTTAAGCATGGGGTTGGATCAATCATGCTTTGGGGTTGTGTTGCAGCCAGTGGCACAGGGAACATCTCACGAGTAGAAGGAAAAATGGATTCAATAAAATTTCAGCAAATTTTGGATGGTAACTTGATGCCATCTGTGAAAAAGCTGAAGTTAAAGAGAGGATGGCTTCTACAAATGGATAATGATCCTAAACACACCTCGGAATCCACAGGGGATTACATCAAGAGGCGTAAACTGAAGGTTTTGCCATGGCCTTCACAATCTCCTGACCTCAACATAATTTTTCAATTATGGATAGACCTTAAAAGAGCCGTGCGTGACAGACAGCCCAGAAATCTCAAAGAACTGGAAGACTTTTGTAAGGAAGAATGGGCAAAGATACCTCAAACAAGAATTGAAAGACTCTTGGCTGGCTACAAAAAGCGTTTACAAGCTGTGATACTTGCCAAAGGGGGCAGTACAAGATATTAACTCTACAGGGTGCCCAAACTTTTGCAGACGCCATTTTTTTGTTTTCTGTTATTTTGAAAGTGTAAATGATGGACATAAAATCTAACTTTTGTTGACATATTATAAGAATGTCTAATCTGTAATTTGATGCATTTTGGAGATTTTTCCATCTTTCCTTGGCTTCTTTATGCACATTAATACAAATTTTTAGCTGGGGTGCCCAAACTTTCGATCCCCACTGCATATAGTGCCGTCAATTTACGCAGCACTATTACACATATATATTGTACATTCACATCAGTAACCCTCAAGGGGTGTACAATCTAAGGTCCCTCACATTCATACATACACATACTAGGGCCAATTTAGACGGGATCCAATTAACCTACCAGCAAGTCTTTGGAGTGTGGGAGGAAACCGGAGTACCCAGAGGAAACCCACACAGGCACAGGGAGAACATGCAAACGCCAGGCAGGTTGTGCCGTGGTTGGGATTCGAACCAACTACCCGAGTACTGCCAGGTGGAAGTGCTAACCACTAAGCCACTGTGCCGCCCAATCTGTGTGCTTGTACATTGTACGGGCAGACAGACACACACCAACAGGAAGAAATATTGAACTACCACAGAGCTGAACAGTACTACAAGCTGACCGTTTAAAAGGCTTTCGGTACTTGTAGTTTTCCATCTACAGAATTGTAACTGTTATTGGGGGTGGGGAGAGAAGATCCCCTGCTAGCTGTCACAGTGGAGGATCAGGGGTGTTGCAGGGGCCGGTGCAAATGTAACCTGTTACAAAAGGTGAACGTATCCTTAAGCCCTGGTTCACATTGATGCGGTGCGGAATTCTCAGTGTTTTCTGTGCGAATTCTGCACCGCATCAGAATCGCACCCCATTCATGTGAACCGCTGCAGATGTGTATGTTGAGATACCAACCCCACCCCCCAAAAGTGGTCTGCAGAATGCGGTGTGATGTGCAGAATTGAGTCGTATAGTTGTGTATACCCATGCGATCCGATTCTAGTGTGGACCAAAAAAAGGATCCTGCACGTTTTGGGTGCAGTGTGAATAGTCATACAAAATGTATGGCTCCAATCGCTCCGCACACAAATCGCATGTGATATACCACACCACATATATGTGAACCCAGGCTTAAGGCCTCGTTCACACATGGCATACAATGTACACCCATGTGAAGGCTGTGTTTACCTGCACAGGTGTTCCATGCAGGCAGTCCCATTGATGTCAATAGGGATGCAGCAGCTGCACAGACGGTCACTGCTTTCTATTCTGATATCCATATGGGTGTGGGTTCCTGAATCTACATTGTTTGATTCCAATTTAATATCCATGTGGGTGCAGTGGCTGGACACAGGCGCTGCCTCCCAGTTGATGTCCATAAGACCGCCCGCACAGGAATGCATGGAACACCTCTGCATGCTTGTGTGGGTAAATACAGCCCTTGCACAGGCCCAAGCTGTAGTACGCCCCGTGTGAATAGGTCCTCCTTGGAAGGTGAATGTGCAAGTTGGATCCAGTGTATACAACGCCTTATTACTACACCAAAATTGACTTATTACTTTGCTGTCTGTATTCTTTTGAAACTTGGCTTCTACCCAGGACTCAGGGGTGAACAAGCGTGGTGGTGGACGTGCAAGACCTACCCGAGCGGCAGATGCTGGGTTTACAGGCATCCTGAAGAAACAATGGAACAGCCTCAAACAACTTGTAGAGGTCCTAGAAGCCCGCGGTGAGCCATGGCGTAATTTTTTGTCCATTTTATAAAACAAAAATTATTCTTGTGATTAGGCTGGGAAGGAAATTCTCATAACTAATAAACACAGTGACCAGTGCAGTGCTACAATATATAGCGAAATCACCAAATTATATAAAAAATGTCCATTTGTCTTCATTAGAATGGTTCCATCCTTCTGTGACCACCAAGTGCTCCAAAGCGTGGAAGTGCAATTATCCCACCACCAGATGTCTGCTCACCTCCAGCAGTGTGACCTCGCATAGTACTAGGTTTGGGCTAACTGCACTTTTGATCCTGGGATGGATACTGAAGATCAACCTGATGGATTCATAACTTGTCCAGACTATAACTCCCACCATCACATCACCAAGATTAGAGGAACTGAATTTATTCTCTCTTGAGAAGAGGAGATTAAGGGGGGATATGATCTCCATGTATAATACATAAGGGGGGATATGATCACCATGTATAATACATAAGGGGGGATATGATCACCATGTATAATACATAAGGGGGGATATGATCTCCATGTATAATACATAAGGGGGGGATATGATCACCATGTATAATACATAAGGGGGGATATGATCTCCATGTATAATACATAAGGGGGGGATATGATCTCCATGTATAATACATAAGGGGGGATATGATCTCCATGTATAATACATAAGGGGGGATATGATCTCCATGTATAATACATAAGGGGGGATATGATCACCGTGTATAATACATAAGGGGGGATATGATCACCGTGTATAATACATAAGGGGGGGATATGATCACCATGTATAATACATAAGGGGGGGATATGATCACCATGTATAATACATAAGGGGGGGATATGATCACCATGTATAATACATAAGGGGGGGATATGATCACCATGTATAATACATAAGGGGGGGATATGATCACCGTGTATAATACATAAGGGGGGGATATGATCACCATGTATAATACATAAGGGGGGGATATGATCTCCATGTATAATACATAAGGGGGGATATGATCTCCATGTATAAATACAAAAGTGGTTCATATAGTGAACTCGGTGTAGAGTTATTCACCCTGAGGTCATCACAGAGGACAAGGGGGCACTCTTTACATCTGGAGGAAAATAAATGTAATCTCCAAACACAGAAAGGTTTCTTCACAGTGAGAGCTGTGAAAATGTGGAATAGACTCCCTCAAGAGTTGGTTCTGGCCAGCTCAGTGGATTGCTGTAGGAAAGTCCTGGATTCTTTCCTGGATACACAGAATATAACTGGATATAACATTTATAAGTAAAGTTGATCCAGGGAATATCCAATTGCCTCTCGGGGGATCAGGAAGGAATTTTTTCCCCAGCTGGAGCAAATTGGTTTATGCTTTGCTTTTTTTTTTTGCCTTCCTCTGGATCAACTGTGGTTATAGGATTATAACTATTTTTTTTTTTTTTTTTTAATGGTTGAACTGGATGGACGCTTGTCTTTTTTCAGCCAGACTAACTGTTACCTCATAAACATAAGACTCCACATAGTGCGTGAACTTTAGAACCTTTTATTATCTCAAAAATAAATGGTGTATGCAAATGTAAAGGGTGCCGAACTGCACCAAGTACAGTCCACCTCTGATTATATGAATTAACTCCACGGTCTGTGGAACTGTGCTGTGGGGAGTCAGCTATGATGGGGCTCATTCAGTGAATAAACCAAAGTTACCATGTATCAATCGGTGAACACCGCCAATGACGCTTTCGTCGCTGGCTCCATAGGGTGTCATGACGTCATCTAAAGCCCCACCCAATGCGTTTTGTCACTCGTCACGTGACTTTCTCAAGGGGAAGCATGAGCCTCATCATAGCTGACTCCCTGTGGCACAGTTCCACAGACCGCGGAGTAATTTATATAATCAGAGGCTGATTGTACTTGGTGCGGTTTGGCACCCTTTACATGTGAGAGTGCAATTAGTTTTATTTTTGAGATATTAAAAGGTTTTAAAGTTTACGCACTATGTGGAGTCTTTTGTTTATGAGCTGATGTGATGGTGGGAGTTATATTCTGGACAAGTTGTGAAACATAGCTGGAATCCAAAAAGTTGATCTTCAGTGTCCGTCTTGGGACCAAAAGCGCAGTTAGACCAAACCTAGTACTATGCGAGGTCACACTGCTGGAGGTGAGCAGACATCTGGTGGTGGGATAATTGCACTGATATGCTTTGGAGCACTTCGTGGTCTGAGGTCATAGAGGGATGGAAGCTGAACTGGTACACTGTGTCATTGCCCCAAATGTAATTGGAATTCGAGAACGGCTGCTTCAATCAGAGCCCAGGGACACAGGTGTATTGTCACTCATGCTTTGCAGCCATGTACATAGCTTAACATAACTGGGCGGATCACAAAAGTATGTACATTCCTTTTGTATATAGAAACTTTTACAGCTGCCAAAATAGCGTATGTTCAATATGCTGAATTTTTTTTTTTTTGTAAAACTGAAGAGATTGAACCTTTATCAGAATCTAATTGCTGTACCTGTGTTGGGCAGATTTTACCTTAACCACAAGCCTACAGGGCACTTATACCCCCTTCCTGCCCAGGCCACTTTCCAGCTTTCAGCGCTGTCACACTTTGAATGACAATTGCACGGTCATGCAACACTGTACCCAGTGTACCCAAAAATATGACATTTTTATCTTTTTTTTTTTTTTTTTTGTGACAGAGCTTTATTTTGGTGGTATTTAATCACCTCTGGGTTTTTTATTATCTCTTAAACCAAAAAGCACTGAAAATGTTGAGAAAAAAAGTTTTTTCTTAGTTTTTGTTATAAAATTTTGTAAATAAGTGATTTTTCTCCTTCATTGATGTGCGCTAATGAGGCTTTAGTGATGGACACTGATAGGTGGCACTGATGAGGAGCCACTGGTAGGTGGCACTGATGGGCATTGACAGGCATCACTGATGGACACTGAAAGGCAGCACTCATATATAGCACTGATGGGCGACACTGATGGGCAGCAATGACGGGCAGCACTGATTGGCACGGATATGTGGCATTGATATGCACTGGTAGGCACTGAAATGTGGCACTGATGGGTACTGGCGGGTGGCATGGATGAGCACTGACAGCTGGCACTGCTGGGGCTACACAGATCATCAGTGCTCTAATAATCTGTGTACATGTCCCCTCCGAGGACACAGCTGATCATATGTAAACAGGGAAATGCCGATTTACCGGCTCTCCTCTCCTCTGTCAGTGTGACAGCTCGTGAGGAAAGAAATGCCGATAACGGCATTGCCCTGTTTACATGTGATCAGCTGTGATTGGAAACAGCTGATCACATGACCGAGCCGACATCTTCGGCTCTTTCCGTTGATCGGTGATCCACTGTGTCCGAGGGACACAGAGCACAGACGATCGCCGTACTGCGCGCTCCCGGGGCCGCGCATGCGCAGTTGGCATGGGAGGATGTCATATGACGTCCTCCCAGAACGAGAGAACTGCCTTGCGCCTGTCATTGCACTATATGGCAGGCTGGAGGCGGTTAAATTCCTTTTTAAGGTAGGCAATACAATTATGCAATTTTCTTTCGTTCAATCATGGGTTAAAGGAAAGAAAATTATGGTCTGTGTTGATGGGGGGGCTCCCTCCCGCTACGCTGTTGTTGTATTCTGACAACGGGAGGTTTCTTGGCCATCGGGATACAAGAATTATTTCTAGCAGCTATATCCGCCAGCAGTAACCACATGTAAAAAATCCGACAGGCTGGTTGTACTGAAGTTGATCGATGGATAGATCTTAAGCCACACAAGCAAGGTGGATGGAGGACTATCCCTCCTGCTGGGACATTTTATTCTAACAGCGGGATTTTCTGCTACCAAAATACACTGATCAGTGGCTGCAGTCGCTGATCATTGAAAGTTTTCCAGTGCATCTGGTGGACAGAAGTCAATCTAACCATAGACTTCTGCCCAATATGGAGGGCCACACACAGATCAAAATTCATCTGGTCCCTGCTGAACCATCCAAATTTCAATCTGTCTGTACCCAGCTTTAAGAAACAGTGGTCACAGTGACCGGGAATGAGAGAAGGTCCTATGCAGGCCATAGACGGGACGTTTATCGGCGGAATTTTCATCCGCACGAAAAATCGGCCGATATTCACGCCGTTAGTGGGGCCAGCCCATTGGCTGTTTTTCGCGGATTTTCTCGTTTAGTATTATCGGTCATGCTGGAAAATCCACGAAAAAAACGGCCGTTTTTCGTGGACATTGGTGGCAGCATCGCTGCCAGCAATGACCTATTTTTTGTTGACCCGTCTATGGCCAGCCTTACCAATAGTAGCACAGACATCTTTGAAAACATAAGGGTTTCCACCCTGCATCCTAGCCAAAGCTAAAAATAAAACAAATCGTTATAGTTGGGCTTTAAAGCTGAATTCCACTTCAGTTTTTTTTTTTTCCTCTTTTTTAATTCTATATTTTATAGAATTCTTCTCGCAAAGCACAATCAATGACAAAACCAGGTCCATGGTAACAAACAGGAGGCCCACTGCCAATGATACTCTTGACAAGTCTCGGCTCTATAAACATAGTAAATAAAATGCGTTGACCTATTATGCAGTCCTAAGTGAGAAGATAATTTAATACCAATAAACTCTGCCAGTATGAATGTCTATAGTACTGACAGAACAAGAATACAGTTTCGAAACCGCATTCTGGCCTTCACTCCACTCAAACACAAGGCGGGTGTAGTGACTGGCCAAGTCTAGGGTTAAAGAGGGAAAAAAAATGACCAGCATTTGCAGAAATTACATTCCTGTAAAAGGGTGCAAAAGATGGGGGGGCAGAAAGCTTGAAAGGAGGTAATTTCCCTGAGGAGCCACTCAGTAGAACCCAGAATGCAGATATGCAGTCAAGAAGTTAGAAGGGTGCATCTGAATGGGTACCAAACATTTCCTGTAGGTGACTGTGTGTACAGGTGAAATTATCTCCAGGGCCTTCATATTTCTCAGAATTTTTCCTGTGTTGTAGAGGGTGACTCAGATCCTCAGTGTGGAGGACATCATCGATTGTAGAGTATCAGTGACCTTGTCAGCAGCTGCGTTTGCTTCCATAATGAAGAGATGCAAGCCCTTGCTGCATTCACTAAGTGGATAGTGAGAGAGGCTTTATATATTCTGGTGGGCCTTTCTGTTAGATGGATGGAATCCCCCCCTATGGGATTCCCACTGAGGTCTACTGAAGTCAAGTGCTTTAAAGCTGCCACCACATCCACCCAGAAGGACCGAATTTTAGGGCAATGCCAGAAGATATGTAAAATTGTGCCCACCATGGAAAAGCAGCACCAACATGTATCCAGGACTATGCTGTCCATTATATGCAATACATAAGGGGCCCAGTAGCATTTGGAAAGGATATTTATATGCTATTTCCTGGTATTCATTTGCAATGAAAGATTTCTGTGAGAAATGAAGGATCTTATCTACTACTCTGGGTGTGAAAGTGATACCCAAATCTGATTCCCATTGGTGAACAAATGATGAGTAGGAAGTGACTTTGTGTCTCTAAAAAGTTCCCCTTTCAGGCACTTAGATTTAACCTGCATCTGTGAACGTGGAGTAAAGTTAGGTTTCTTAAATGTCTGGAGGAAGCGTCTCAGCCGGTCAATGCTACAGGATTCTAGAGGTGGGTTGGCACTAAGAGGGAGTTCCACATGGGAGGGTAGCCTTAGATTCTCATTGGTGAGGTCTGGAATGAATTCTGGGTTTCCAATGACCGGAGTCAGGGGTGAGATCAAGGAAGATATGTCGTTGGTCTGAAAAACTGTTCTGGCAGTATGTCTGGAGCAGCCAATCAACGGGTGGGCCAAAATCTCCAGAGGAACAGGAGTCGATAATCATACTATGCTTCTTATAGGGATGGGAGAGACTTTGATCTTCATGAACACCCATTGCTTGGTGCTCTCATTACAGTGTCAGTCAATTATTTCTTGAAAGGTGGACTGTCCTGTAATACTGTAGGACAGCCGGGAGGCCCAACCCACTTCAGTCCTTTTGAAGAAGGTGCTTAAGGTTGATCCTAGGAGACTTATGGAACCAACTGAATTTCCCTTTCAGTCCTGCACAGTTGTACTGGCTCCTCTCCTGGATTGAAATTGTGTACTCTGATTTCACTGTACACTGTGAGCTGCATTAGGAACTGCAGCAGTTCAGACACCCACCTCATTTCCTGACTGTAGGATGTCCAGCATCATCTAGTTCTTTCCTCCCCAGCCAGACTGTCCCTGTCCTGCCTCCATCATTCATTGGATTTTTTCAGTTCTTTCATTTATGGAGACTCCACACCACATGTGGGCAATATCTAGGATGGTAAGCTTGCAAATGTAATCTGCTTGGGAAAATACATAATATAAAAATGCCTTGATGGGTGGATATCAGTCTGTAAGAGTGGAACTCCTCCCAAGAGCCAGCCCATGGCTTGAATAATGGCTGAGAGGTCTTTGGAGGAATGCTGCAGAAGAGTACTGTGATGTTTTCAGGAAGCTATGTACAGCACCTTGCCTGCTCCTCCCACCAGCCACAATATGCCTGCATTGCAGAGAGAAGCACCGAGGATAAATAATATAAAAGAACAGTTTTATCAAAAGTGGAACTAAAGTCATGCTATCAAAAATTGCAGGCAGGGTCTTTTATTGCAGAGACATCTGTAGTCATATATGCCTACCCGTCTGTTCGGGTCTTCTCTGACATGTAAACTGAACTCCACTTGCATCACTAGCACGGTCCCTCTGTGTTGGGATGAGTGACCCCTGCACATGTGTGAGTGACGTCATCATGCACCAGCTAATGAAGACTAGCATCCAGCAGAAGCAGAAGATGCTGCTTGTCTGTATAGAATATGCAAAGTTACACCACGTGTTCACACTGTAAATCTCATAACTCGCAATGCGTAGTGTGAACAGAGCCTTACAATGGGCAGCTGTCAAACCTGTTTGGCACCCTGAAGCTGAACACCGTGCAGGAGATGGCCAGGGCAATGTAAATGCTGGGGGCTGCTCCCTTCATGGGTGCACCTCCAGCACAGCACCTAAGGTGTGTGTAGGGGCAGACTGACAACTCATGGGGCCCCTGGGCAATAGGGGATTATGGGGCCCCATGTCCTTGCCCAAACTCAAAAAAGCCTATTAAAAAGGTACCAGGGGCGTCTCAATGGGCCCCCTACTGACCCCGGGCCCTCAGGCATTGCCCGAGTTTCCAAATGGTCAGTCCGCCCCTGGGAGCGTGCCTCTGTTTGTCCCTGACCTGCATACACACATGGGTTGAATGAAAAGCTTCATCCAAAATGAAAAACTCTTTAATGTGTTGAGCGGTTTTGGAAATGTGGCACTTTGTTTGACTATGAAATTACTTTACGGTATTCATATTGGCGCTGTTTTAATTCTGCAGCAACTCAGTCTGAGGTGAGTCACGTGATCAGCGTGACCGACCATGAGAAGGAACTGGCGCGGCTCAAGGAGGAGGTGCAGGAGCTCAGGGAGGAACTGGCACAGAGCAAGGAACTGATCAGCCAGCAGCAACAGCTACTACAGGTACAGGCAGAAGTTAGAGGGGATTGTATGAGTTTTTGTGACTCCTGTACAAAATGAGGTATTCTTACTTGTGGAGGCATGGAATTCTTATTTAAGCTCATTTAGCTGGCCGTTTCCACAATTAACCACTTGAAGACCAGGCCTGTTCTGACACTTCTTGTTTACAAGTAAAAATCAGCTTCTTGAACCCCCAAACTAGATATACACTATATTGCCAAAAGTATTGGGCCAGCCCTCCAAATCATGTGATTCAGGTGTTCCAATCACTTCCATGGACACAGGTGTATAACATCAAGCACCTAGGCATGCAGACTGCTTCTACAAACATTTGTGAAAGAATGGGTCGCTCTCAGGAGCTCAGTGAATTCAAGCGTGGTCCCGTGATAGGTTGCCACCTGTGCAGTAAGTCCATCCGTGACATTTCCTGGCTACTAAATAGTCCACAGCCAACTGTTAGTGGGATTATAACAAAGTAGAAGCAACTGGGACCAACAGCAACTCAGCCACCAAGTGGTAGGCCACGTAAAGTGACAGAGCGGGTCAGCACGTATTGAAGCACACAGTGCGCAGAAGTCGCCAACTGTCTGCAGAGTCAATAGCTAAAGACCTCCAAACTTCATGTGGCCTTCAGATTAGCACAACAACAGTGTGTAGAGAGCTTCATGGAATGGTTTCCATGGCCGAGCAGCTGCATCCAAGCCTTGCATCCAAGATGCAGTGGTGTAAAGCACACCGCCACTGGACTCTAGAGCAGTGGAGACGTATTCTCTGGAGTGACAAATCACGCTTCTCTGTCTGGCAATCCAATAAATGTGTCTGGGTTTGGTGGTTGCCAGGAGAATGCTACTTGCCTGACTGCATTGTGCCAAGTTTGGTGGAGGGGGAATATGGTGTGAGGTTGTTTTTCAGAGGTTGGGCTTTGCCCCCTAGTTCTAGTGAAGGGAGCTCTTAAGGTGTCAGCATACCAAGACATTTTGGACAATTTCATGCTCCCAACTTTGTGGGAATAATTTGGGGATGGCCCCTTCCTATCCCAAAATGACTGCTCAGCAGTGCACAAAGCAAGACATGGAGGAGCCAGTTTGGGGTGGAGGAACTTGACTGTCCTGCACAGAGTCCTGACCTCAACCCCATAGAACACCTTTGGGATGAATTAGGGCGGAGACTGTGAGCCAGGCCTTCTCATCCGACATCAGTGCCTGACCTCACAAATGCACTTCTGGAAGAATGGTCCAACCTTCCCATAGACACCCTCCTAAACCTTGTGGACGGCCTTCCCAGAAGAGTTGAAGCTGTTATAGCTGCAAAGGGCCAGCCAACTCAATATTGAACCCTATGGACTTATACTGGGATGCCATTAATGTTCATGTGCGTGTAAAGGCAGGAGTCCCAATACTTACGGCAATATAGTGTGTGTGATAATATATATATTTATAATATTTAGAGCGGGTAAAATAAGTATTGAACATGACACAATTTTTGTCTAAATATATTTCTAAAGGTGCTATTGACATGAAATTTTCACCACATGTTGGTAACAACCCATGCCATCCATACAAAGAAACCAAAACAAATAAATTCAGAAAGTAAGTTATGAGTAATTAAATGGCAGAGGAAATCCCCCAGTGGGGGCACCTGTTTCAAAAGTGGAGTTTCCCTTGACTTTGAGGAGATGCTCTCTTACCCTCTGCCATGTCTGCAGCGAAAATTCTATCAATCAACAACTAACAAAGGTTCTAACCCTTCCTTGCACTAAACTAAAAATGTTTTGGATAGAGTTCCATCTTAGGTTGAAGTTGCAATAAACTGAATTTTATTTGCTAATAGAAAATAGTTCCCATTTAAGGATAAATGGTTCTCTTTGTGGTAGGATCAGATGTTGCCGCCTCCGGGGGAAGGACAGCAGTCTCCGTTGTGGGATGCTTACTTCTTAGAGGAGCAGCTGAGGTTGCAGGAAGAGCGGGCCGTCTTCGAGGAGCAGAAACTGGCTTTCCAGGATGAGAGGGAGAAGTTCACAGAGGCGGCCATTCGTCTGGGCCGAGAGGTGACTTTCATTTCTATCATTCAGCATGCCTTACCTTGATGAGGATCGGCTAGAAGTCAGGAATCTAGACCATGACTTAATTCAAGATGGATGCTATGGCATATCCTTAGCCACTGTAATCACAATCTGTTTCCCAGCTGTTAAAGCTGGCTATCTCACCTAAAAACATACTTGTCATGATACATTTCTCTGCTGTGGTGCCCCCTTCCAAGGGTTTACCCTCTGTAGTGAGCAGATATATTGAACGATACGTGTGGCCCTTTTGAGGTCTGGGGCTGTATTTGAGGCCCCCTTTAGCTCATAAGTTGACAACCACTGAACCAAGCAATGCTTATTTACACCACATTATAGGGCAAAACGAAGCATGTTGAAGGGTATTGTGGTTGGTGTGTGTTTGGTTTTTTTTTGTCTTTGTTTTTTTTTACTTTAACCACTTCCAGACCGGACATTTTTAACCCCTTCCTGACCAGGGCAATTTTCAGCTTTCAGCGCTATCACAATTTGAATGACAATTGCGCGGTCATGCAACACTGTACCCAAATGAATTTTTTACCATTTTTTTGAGACAGATAAAGCTTTATTTTGGTGGTATTTATTCACCACTGGGATATTTATTTTTTTTGCTATGTAAATGAAAAAGTCCCAAAATTTTGAAAAAAAGTGTTTTTTTTTATAAAATTTTGCAAATAATATTTCTTCATAAATCTTTGCCAAAAAAAAAAATCCAAATTAGTTTATAACCAAAAATTATAATTTTTAAACATTTTTTTTTACATTTTTATTTTATTTTTTTATATATTTTTTTTTTAATATTTTTTTTTTTACATACTGTCACCCTAGCAGTACAGTGTCACCATGTTGACACTGTACTACTTGTGGGGGGTGATGAAGATTTTTTTTTTTTACACTGATTGCTTTTACATCCTATATGGGTGTAAAAGCAATCATTTCTCTTTCTCTCTGTGTGCATTCTTGCACTCATTGAGAAGTGCTGAGTGAGCTGTGATTGGTCACAGCTTGTCACATGGTACAAGGCTGTTGTGAATAGGCTTGTACCATGTGACCTCTGTGATCATTCACAGATTTCACACATAGTAAGCAATGATATCACAAGTGACATCTTGCTTACTACTTTGCATGTGATCACTGATTGGCCAATTAGTGATCACATGATCGGGACCTCGTACAGAGGTCCCGTCCGACGATCGGCGTTTCACTGTGTCCTGAGGACACAGCAGGCACCGGATCGCGGTGCTGCGCGCTCCCAGGGAGCGCGCACAAGCAGGGTGCGGGGAGGCCGTTTATAAACGGCCACCTGACCCTGCACTGCCACCATCCAGCCGTTTATATGCAATGGCCAGTCGGGAAGTGGTTAATAGCAAACCTAATGGCTTGATGTGAATAGTTCCAGTTGAAAACCATGGATTTTTTGTCTCTGCATCGTACAGCACAACGGAATGCATGACAGTGAATCCAAAGTACATACATTATGTAGATTTCTCTCATTCAGCTCCCACCATTTCCCAGGCTGAATTAAATAAATTGATTGACTTTCTCCATCCATACGAAACTACATGGATAGAGAAATTCCCACTGCCAGTTAAATCGTCGATAGATTGAATCTCAGCCGGTTCAGCGGGAACTGGCTGAGATTTGATCCATCTATGGGACGGCTAGTTGTACTGAGGTCGATACATCGATCAACTTAAGTACAACAATCTTTTTGGATTTATTTTTCATGCAGTCCCTGCCGGCTGCTATAGCCACCAGCAGTGCATTGTGTTCTGCCGGCAGGAAAGGCTCCCTGCTGGCAGAACACAATAGCACTGCAGGAGGGATTCCTTCAACATTGATTTGTGTTGATGTGGGAATCCAACAATTTTTCATAATTGCATAATTTTAGGTCCGCTTTTTTTTTTTTTTTTTTTTTATATTCAGCAGCCCCGCTGCTCCAGAGGCTGCTGAATACCTGGATAGTGCCTACATCTGATTGGATGCAGGTACTGTTAAGTCAAAGATATCCCTCACCAGCTCCCATCTACAAAAGTCAATAAGGGTGCCTTTTATTCTTTTTATTGAGTAGGGGGATACTGACAGGGCCACTCACAGCTCGAATTTCATCCAATTCAGCAAGAATTGGCCAAAATTTGAACAGTGTATGGCGCCTTCAATCAAACCTTTCCATGTAAATTTTGATGGGTTATGTGACGGGAATGATTTTGGGTGGGGGGCCCATGGAACACAGCCCCCTTTGGAGAGGTGGAGAGACCCCTGTCTCAGCTCCCCATATCCCTCTTATGTGTAAGTCATACTGTGCCTGTTATGGGTACAGGGTGGAATGTCCTGATATTGTGTAAACATGTATAGGTGGGGTGTGGGGGTTGTTCATTGTTTACTGCCACCTGGTCCCATTGTTCTATTGTGTCTTGCTTGTGAGCAAACTATTATTGGATGTATGTGTTTGTGTATTGGCTTGGTGGGAGTGTCTGCTGATGTCTCTTGTTACTAAATGTATTGCCCCGCCCTGTGTATATATATCTTGTATCTGTGTTAAAATAAAGCAGTCCACTTCCTGTTTTAATAAGTGTCTGGTGCTGTTTTGTCTTGTATGGCCAGCGGTGGTGTCCGTGGATCTGTGTCCAGACGGGGAAGCGGAAGTCTAACGGAAATACCCTAGTGCAGTCGGGGTCCAGTTCTGTTACAGGTTCTATGTGCATTATCAACATGCATTTGGGATGCACGTTCCCTTACATTGCTGCTGTCCACACCAGGCATGTTATTGCACCCTGACGCATCAAAAAAGGGCCAATGCACTTCACACACAGATGTGAATTGGTCCCTTCTTAAGATATTGGTTAACTGGTGTAAATTTATAAATGTTACTGGGAATAGATGTGAAAGGGCTGTGACCATAGGTGGCTGCATAGATGAGCTCTGATAAACACCGAAAAGTGTCAGATGCTGGGCATCACAAACATTGGTCTGATGGTAAACAGAAGCGTGTCCAAGATCAAAATGTCTGTCCCATCTTCCAGATCTAGAACAGATCAGAAAGTATCTCGCATAACTGAAATGTGTTTATTTGGTTTTTTTTTTAAGACTCAATTGCACCCAGTATGTGTTTTTGGTTATGCAGGCATGTAGATGCAAATGTTCCCTTTTTAAGCATCAAACTGCAGTGCATATGATTTCTACATGCATATGTATTGTCCAGGGGCGGACTGACAACTCATGGGGCCCCCGGGGATCATGGGGCCTATGAAAAAGGTACCAGGGGCATCTCATGGGGCCCCCTACTGACCCTGGGCCCTCGGGCAGTGCCCGAGTTTCTGAATGGTCAGTCCGCCCCTGGTATTGTCCCCTAAACTTCTGTTCTTGTAAATGATATGGTTCCCTTATTGCTGAAAGAATTTTATTGCAGGTTTGGGCAAAACAGACCAATTTTTATTTCCCAAACTGATCGTAGCTGTATAAACTCTTATAACTTATATCTCATAATCTGTTATACAGAGGCTCCACTTTAAGGCGGATCAAGCACTTTTCATGAAGCAGCAGTTTTTAAATATGACTCCAGGTGTTGCGACACCACCCTGGAAGAAGACTCCTCCATGGTCTGCTCTTAGTGAGTACTTGAATTTCCTGGGCATTGGTAATACTGTTGTAACTACATTTTGCTTCAAAGTGCCCTGCCTTTCCTGGTAGTAGGCATATTATAACCTAGAATAGATGTACAGGAAGTCTACAAAGGTTCTCATTGATCCTGGTCAAGGTAGACCAAGTAGTACTTGGTCACATTCAACTGGACTTGTTCTGAAATGTTGAAAACTTTTCCCCAAGCTGCTTTTTTAGAGTGACAAATGCATCCCCAGCATTTATCTCCACACGGGTAGAAGACACCTTGATCAAATCACAATGGAAAGGCAGAGGTTTCTTCAAGAATAGGATGGGATGTGTATTCCACATATATTACTGTTTCAAGATTGTGCCTATTTTACTCTATGAAATCAATACTGAGCTCCAGATTTTTGATATGTGCAGATTCTTCTGTATACATTGCAGCACAAGGTAAAGTGAGTACTTTATTACTTGCCATCCCTAGATCTCTCCTCCTAGGCAACATTCTCACCTTGTTTCTTGATGGCAACATTCTCACCTTGCTTCATGATGACAAAAAGCCCATGTTCAGAGTCAGAGGTCTCTGGAGGATGGCAAAATTCTCCAGTCAATAAAAGATCTATTTGCACTCATTGATAGCCTAGATTACAGCAGATTTATGAAGGCTTCTACTAAGGGAGATACACAAAATAAATGTTGTAAAATGTGTTGGGTTATAAGCTGTTATTATTTTATTAGTCAGAAATGTGCTATTATGTGTACTGGTCCACTATATTAACTACTTTGTATTCTTAGGTGCAGGAACCCCAACAAGGACTGCCAATACCTCCAAGAAGCAGTTCACCCCCAGCATGTCTTGTGATAAATTGGGATTGACATCTGCTGACCCCACGACCCCAAGCACTGCTGAGCTGTACAGGGTTCTGAGACTGGCTCCCCCTAACAGGTAATACGTAGGATATTAATATATTGTATGCATTCTAACACATATTGGAACCAATTATCCACAGGCATGTCACAACACCTCAGAAATGAGATATGCCCAGAAAAATAGTAGTGAGAATAGGAGAGAGATATCATTTCCCCGGTACAAATCATTAGTAAGACCTCACCTGGAATATGCAGTTCAGTTTTGGGCACCAATTCACAAAAAGAACATTGGGGAAGTGGAGAAAGTACAGAGAAGGGCAACCAAACTGATAAGAGGCATGGAGGAGATCAGCTATGAGGAAAGATTAGAGGAACTGAATTTATTCTCTCTTGAGAAGAGGAGATTAAGGGGGGATATGATCTCCATGTATAATACATAAGGGGGGGGGATATGATCTCCATGTATAATACATAAGGGGGGATATGATCACCGTGTATAATACATAAGGGGGATATGATCTCCATGTATAATACATAAGGGGGGGATATGATCTCCATGTATAATACATAAGGGGGGATATGATCTCCATGTATAATACATAAGGGGGATATGATCTCCATGTATAATACATAAGGGGGGATATGATCTCCATGTATAATACATAAGGGGGGATATGATCACCGTGTATAATACATAAGGGGGATATGATCACCATGTATAATACATAAGGGGGGATATGATCTCCATGTATAATACATAAGGGGGGGATATGATCTCCATGTATAATACATAAGGGGGGGATATGATCTCCATGTATAATACATAAGGGGGGGGATATGATCTCCATGTATAATACATAAGGGGGGATATGATCTCCATGTATAATACATCAGCGGTTCATATAGTGAACTCGGTGTAGAGTTATTCACCCTGAGGTCATCACAGAGGACAAGGGGGCGCTCTTTACATCTGGAGGAAAAGAAATGTAATCTCCAAACACGGAAAGGTTTCTTTACAGTGAGAGCTGTGAAAATGTGAAATAGAATCCCTCAAGAGTTGGTTCTGGCCAGCTCAGTGGATTGCTTTATAAAAGTCCTGGATTCTTTCTTAGATATACAGAATATAACTGGATATAACATTTATAGGTAAAGTTGATCCAGGGAATATCCGATTTGCCTCTCGGGGGATCAGGAAGGAATTTTTTCCCCTGCAGGAGTATATTGGATCGTGCTTTGCTGGGTTTTTTGCCTTCCTCTGGATCAACTGTGGGTATAGGATTATAACTTTTTTTTTTTTTTTTTTTTTAATGGTTGAACTGGATGGACCCTTTGTCTTTTTTTCAGCCAGACTAACTATGTAGTGCTTTCATCCCAAGGATGACATCTGTCCTTATTTTCCAGGAACTGTCGCCAATTTAAGGGGTCTGTCTCTTTGATTCTCAACATCGTCCCCAGCATCCCACAATAGACAATGCACAGTCCAAGAGTTGCCCTCTTGGCATTCCAGATTCTAAATTAGCCATGCACACACAAGCATCTCCATTTTGCAATCTGGATGGATTATTGCACAGGGTAATTTCTGAGTGGGCATGTGCTCTTGTATGGTTTACCTTGGGCTGTCTGGATGCCGGGGACTGTTGAGCTAGTGCCTGGGCAGTGCAATGTTTACACTGCGCAATGGGGTCAGGGAGAAAGTCTTGGGATGCCTAAATGAATTATACTTACAAATTATACATAAAGAAAAGAAATGGATGCCAGATATTCACGTTTGCCAAAAGGCCAAAGGACCAGGTAGATTGTTTAAACTTCTATGCTGCAGCTGCACTTATTAGTTAACTATGTATTGGGTAGTAACTTTTTAATTGCACTTGCAGTTCGACTCACAATGTAAAAATATAAGTCAGCAACTACAAAAACTGTAGCTGCTGACTTTTAAAAAACAGCCACTTACCTGTCCCTCGGTTCCGCGGTGTCTTCACCACGGCTGGTTTCACTGGTCGTCCTCTCTCCCTGGAACTGGCATATTCAGTGTGGGCTCCTGGATGTGACAGCTTGCGGTTTCACAGGGTGCCCACTGCGCATGCGTGATGAGAAGTGCTGACCTCCCTGAATGGTTCTGTAGTCTTCTGGAACTTGTCACGTGTCCCAGAAGAGGGGAGGAAGGCAACTTCCGCTTCTGATTGCCTAGGCGATTTCCCCCCCCCCCCCCGCTCCCCAAAGGGGTGCCAATCCTTAATGGGGAGTGGGGGACCAGTCTTTAAAAAGGAACTTCCCTTTTGGGTGAGTTCCGCTTTAACTTGATATTTTACAGCAACACGAATATTTACAACACTGTATGATAGTGGGAATAAGCTGCACTTATTACCCTGCACTCTGTGCCCTACTTGCACTCGTCCACTGCACTCTGTTGCACACTCCTGACCGCTTCACTTTTGACTTGGGTACAACCAGCCAGGGGTGAATTTACCACAAGGCATTTGCCTAGGGTGGCATTTTTCAGGGGTGCAACACCATTTTTCAGGGAGGTAGCACCATCCCCCGAAAGAAGGAGAGGAAGAAGGGACACATGCAGCACAGGGACCAGGTGGGATCTTTGAGAGGCTGTGTAAGAGATTTCTGGCAAGTAGAATCGCGATCGGGAATGCGCATGCGCATAGGAATTCCTAAAGAAGAATTGCCGATTGTGCGCATGTGCACAGGAACGCGTGATCGTGCACATGCATGGCGAAGATTGGCGCCAGATGGCCCATTTTAAGGAGAGCCTCTGCTCAGGTTCAGTGCTGACTGGTCTTCAGCTCCCCCGTGTCCTGCTTGATCCTGTACGATTCCTCCATTACCAACCCGGCTTGTTCCTGACCCGTCTTCGATTACTCTGCTACCGTTTCCTGACTTTGGCTCTGCTCCTGACTTTGGCTTTTCCTTCTGATTCTGTACCGTGCTGCCCAACTGTTGATGACCCTGGCTATCCTATGACCCTGCTCCAGTCTCTTGTCCTTGCTACCTACCTTGCTCTACTGCACTTCTGGCAATCCACAGAACCTGCTCTGTCTGTTATTACGGTGCCTAAATCAGAGGATCATCTGCCTTCCAAGGTCATCATCTGCAAGAGCTGCAAACAACAACCACTGGCGCTCTTGTCCCCCTGGTCCCTAGACTCCCTCTGTTCCAACCTCAGCGGGGTCAGGGCTAGTGACACAAGTGAGGCCGACCTCGTCAATTCAGTCTCCCATCAGGTACGTGACAGGCTGCAGGCTGCTTGATGGTGTATGTAGAGCCCGACTCTTGTTCCTGGGGATGTCTGGAGCTGTGAAGGTGTCTTATCTCTTGCTGGGGTGGAGGTGGGGGGTTGCCAGTGTATGGGGGGTGGTGGTAGTGGAAGGCTCTCTTGGGTGGAGAGAGGGCTGAGGTGGTGTTGGTCAATTTCAGGCTCTCTTCGTGGGGGAGGAGAGTGTTGGTCGGTGCCAGGGTCTCTCCATGGTGGGGAGCCAATTTTTGTGTTGCCTAGGGCAGCACAAAACCTAAGTACTCCAGTGCAACCAGCCTGCCCCTAGATGGGTCGATGGATCCCTGCTGAACTGACCAAGTTATGATCCATCTATGGCCAGCTTAACTCTAATCTAATATTTAACATGAAAGCAAACGTGTAGCCCAAACAAGGCAAAATAACAAGTTCACTTTAATGTCCCCCCTCCCTAGTAACACCTACTCACCTTTCCTGCCCTCCCTCCACTCTGTTTAGCCATTGGGGGTGATTGGTTACCCCACTTCCTGTCATGTGACAGTGCTGGTAATTGGCCTAGAGCTGTCACATGTGGCAGGGAAAGTCCGAGCCCTGTGCATACTCAGAGCTTGCACACTCCATTTTCTTTGCTGTTGTGGCCAAAGGAAAGGGGTAAATGTGCTGCTGGGGAGGGGCAATAAACTAAATTTGTTGTTTTTCCTGCATATTCAAAGCACATGTTCACTCCAGTAAATGGTTAATCCAGACTTGACTCCTTTTCACCAGAAGTATTTGACATTTCTTTGCTGGGATCAGCAGCACAAGCACTACCTATCGGCACCCAAACAAAGAGATGGCAACGGGGGCAATAACTGCTTTATAGTTTTCATATTACAATATTCGTGTGAAGGGTTATGACCAGAATGATTGATTCTTTTCTGCTGTCCAGGTCGCTGATGTCCCAGGACTGTCATAGCGGTAGCCAGCAGAGCTTGGAGTCGGAAGAGGGCAGCAGTGATCAATGGAGTGACAGCCTGTCTCCAAGGAGTGCCTGTAAGGGAATACCATATAAACCCAACCTTGCCTGTGATTGCTGATAACGCAGATATTGTTCTTTCAAATACACTAGTGAGGTTTTCTTCCCCCACACACGGACCTTAAAGTGGTTGTAAAGGACAATGTTTTTAAATAATAAAAATCTTTGGTATATACTTACCTGCTCTGCACAATTTTTTTTGCACAGAGTGACCCAAACCTCTTTATCTGGGGTCCCCCACTGGCGCTCTCATTTCTGTGCACCACCATAGGAAGCTGCCTCCTCTGGGGACGCACATGCGGGCTCGTGCCTGAGGCAAGCTGTGTGCATCCACACACTGTGGCTTAAACAGGGGGATACCTCTGGTCCTCCTGTACGGGATAAAGGGGTACCACTGGTCCTCCTGTACGGGGCCCAGACCAGCTGGGGGGCCCAGGCAGTTGGGTGAATCACATGTGGGCAGGGAGGGAGATCAGCACAGTGGGGGGCAATTACTGGAACTGATCCCCTGTATGGTTAAACTGGATGGACTTTTGTCTTTTTTCAGCCAGACTAACTATGTAACTATGTATGGCTCTCTCTGCAGCACCTCCCAATGCACCATACATTTCCCCATGCTGCCCGTGCCCCTTTCTCTTCTTTCCTTCCCAGCTGCAAACACACTATAGGATCCTTAGGATGAAGAGTGGGGGAAGAGTCCGTAAATATGTCACATTTACTAGCCCCTTCCTTTCCTGAATGAACACAATGAGTGATTTGTACCAATCAACCACTGTTCATTCATAACTGAAACATAGTAAACTTTGTTGATTTGGGGGCCCTGTCACATTGGCTGTACAGGGCCACTTAGTTTCTGACAGCAGCCCTGGGCTCAAACCACCCACCCCCTTCCCGCTACCTCCTCACAGTATATTTTTTTTTATTTCCTGCAGCAGGAGCTGATGGTTCCTGCTGCCTGCCTCTGTTCTGTGAATACAAGGAGAGATCCACTATAGATGGGCACAGTGCTGGATCGAGTGAGGACTTGGGTAAGTACCAGGGGGAAGGGGTGGAGACGATACAAATACCTAAATTTGTGGACAAAATTATAAAAATTTCATTTGGTTACAATGTTGCATGACTGAGTGTTGCATTGTTGCATTCAAAGTGTGGCAGCACTGACAATTTGGCCTGGAAGGGGGTGAAAGTATCCAGTACTGAAGTGGTTATAGACTAACACAAATGCATACAAGCACCCCAAAGTTTCTGCACTTTAGCATTGTTACTTTGGAAATGTTTTGTACCAGTTCAGATTCACTTAAATACATTCGCCTTTGGTAACCATGTAACACCCGTCCCCTTTTTAGGGTGTAACCAGGGGCGGACTGACCATTTGGAAACTCTGGCACTGCCCGAGGGCCCGGGGTCAGTAGGGGGCCCCATGAGATGCCCCTGGTACCTTTTTCATAGGATTTTTGGAGCTTGGGCAAGGACACGGGCCCCATAATCCCCTATTGCCCGGGGGCCCCATGAGTTATCAGTCCGCCCCTGGGTGTAACATGTTATTATGCAGTACCCCCCCCCCCGCGCGTGACGGCGGGCAGGGGATCCTAGCTCCACACCCGCTGACACATATTAGACCTGGTGCAGTTGTGCAGTGCTCTCCCCGCACAGCCACGTCATTTTATTCACAGGCATCTGTGAATGGAAAAACCAAAGATGGCCTGTAGTTGAGCTGCGATGGTGTCATAGTGACCTCATACTTTGTTCACATTTCCTACAGAGTTCTAACAGAAACCTGACTTGAGAGTCTTTGTTGTGATCTTTAATTAATAACTTTATATTAACTCCTTGCCCTCCAGATGATTTACTCCCCCCCCCCCCCCCCCCCCCTCCTGACCAGGCCATTTTTTGTGATATGGCGCTGTGTTACTTTAACTGACAGTTGTGCGGTCATGCAACGCTGCACCAAAATGAAATTTATGTCCTTTTTTTTTCCCACACAAATAGAGCTTTCTTTCGGTGGGATTTGATTGCCTTCTGCTACATGTATTTGCTAAAAAGAAAATCCCAATACGTGTAAATTGGTTTACGTAAAAGTTATAGCGTTTACAAATGGCGGTATACATACTGGGATTTTTAGTAATGGTGGCGATCAGCGACTTATAGTGGGACTGCAGCGGGCATTCTGACACTAGGGGGGAGCTGACTTGGTGTCACTGGCATCCCCAGTGACACCAATACAGTGATCAGTGCTAATAAAAAGCACTGACACTGTACTAATGACACTGGGCAGGAAGGGGTTAACATGTGGGGGCGATCAAAGGGTTAACTATGTGCTGTTTTACTGTGTGCTGTGTTAGTGCTTTACACTGTAAGCACACTGCTTTGTATGGCTCTGCTATACACAACTATGAGCCAATAGGCACGGAAGTGCCGAGATACAATCACATACTAGAAAGTATGCTGATATTTATTTTTTTTGTAGGCATAATTCCAGACTTTTTTTTGCAAGGTACTCCATAGACGTGATTCACATTTCTAGATGTTCCCCGTAACATAGCACAGCTTCACTTTTTTGCTTTCGGGTACAATTTTAAGATTTTTAAAATAAGTTGTCTGCATTAGTTAGCTGAAGATGTTCAAAACTGCACAGCAAAAATGACTGTTGGAGAAGTTTGACTTTGCTTACTATAAAACAATCCAGTCAGTGTTTATAGAGCAATAAAGCCACCGCTCTAATACGCTCTAATTATTCTTTTCCTCTTCTTTACAGCTCCAGAGTTGCATCCCCTTCCTCATTCTGTTGCATCCTGCAAACTAAGCATGACGCCATATCTCCGTCCCAGACCCATGCCAGTTGTTGTGCCCCGAAGCCACATTGACCCGCGGACCCCCAGCTCTGCAGAGCTGTTCAGGATACTTCGCCTAACTCCTACTGAAAGGTATACAAGTCGGAACCCCCTAATCTGGCAACCAGAGGAAACACGTTATGGCTTAGGCTCCATGCACACGGGGCGTTTTAATAACACTGGTAACATTAGCTGTGTAAAGTAATTTTTGTATTGGCGTTTTGCCGCATTTTTTTTAGAGGTGTTTTTGTTTTTTTAGTCAAAAAAAAGTCCAAAAACACTGGTTTGCCTTGATTTGCCACATTTTTTAGCATTAGAGCATTTTTCCAGCTTAAAAAAACTCCTCTAGAAAGCCTAGGTTTTTTTTCCAGCCAAAAAACGTTGATTCCAGTCTGTGTGTATGGACACATAGGATAACATGCCGGGGATGGACACCTAGGATAACATGTCGGAGATGGACACGTAGGATGACACGCCGGGGATGGACACGTAGGATGACACGCCGGGGATGGACACGTAGGATGACACGCCGGGGATGGACACGTAGGATGACACGCCGGGGATGGACACGTAGGATGACACGCTGGGGAGTTTACTGGCTGTAGAAAAAAATCGTCAAAAGCCAAAAACAGCCGCTGTAAAAACGTCCCGTGTGCATGAGGACTTATTGAACTGCACTAACCTATGTATTTTCTGACAGGTGGAACACACTATGTAGACAGAACATTTCCCAGCACACCTACCAGCTAGCCTGCAATAATACCAAATTAGCCCGGTTTAACAGCTGATATTAAAACCGAGATTATAGTTGTACACATTTGCAAATATACACACTAGCATTTCTAGAGACAGGGAATATGAATCTGTCCCTCCTACACTTTGGAGATTATTTACTAAAACTGGTTCACGCAGAATCTTGCTTTAGATTTACCAAAAACCATATATTACGAGGTCAAACCTAAACAACACTTTCAATTGTATCCAATTAGGCAGGCCCTTGCACTACATAGTTGAAGGTAAATATAATGAAACTTGGACAGAAAATTGTATAGTGTAAGGCCAGCCTAGCCAAGCTGAAGTTAGATGCTGATTGGCTACCGTGCATAGTTGTACCAGATTCTGTGTGCACCAGTTTTAGTAAAGTTTATCTTGTGGTCGAGCTGCTTTATGCAGCTGGTGCGACATGCATGAATGGGAAGGGTGGTGCAGTCCCCTGGCTGTCAGTTATGGTCAGGGGCGAACTGACCATTTGGAAACTCGGGCACTGCCCGGGGTCAGTAGGGGGCCCCATGAGATGCCCCTGGTACCTTTTTCATAGGCTTTTTTTAGTTTGGGCAAGGACACAGGGGCCCCATGATCCCCTGTTGCCCGGGGGCCCCATGAGTTGTCAGTCCACCCGATTATGGTACCAGATGTCTAAATTAATTTTTTTTTTTTTTATCATGGGATATCTGAAGGCAAGGATCAGTTGATCTGTCCATTCAGCCGAGATGCACATGATCAAACGCCTAGGCATTTGGACACTTGACTTTGGGACCCCGAAGCACTGTTTCTGCAACACTGGTCATTATTTTGGGGCTTCCTTAGGTTTAGCACTTTCAGGGGTAGGCAGGGATTATATTTGATGACAGATCTGCCTTTTAAGGGCATAATGGGGTTTTTTATTTTTTTAGATCTGCTTAATGCTAAGGAGTGGCAGATCTAGGAGTTTAAAATTCAGATTGTGTAACTGGCAACTGAGGGCACATACAGGGTTTGTCAACTGATGAAATAATATTTGCTTAGATCAGGGATCTCCAAACTTTTCAGCATGAGGGCCGCGTCATATTTTTACCAATATTTGCGGACTGGAAGAAAAATCTGTTTTTATAAATTGCATTCCCCTCCCCCTTTCCTCAGTGGCAGGGAAGAAGTGGACACCATAGGCAGCCTGTACTGACCTGAATCTTTAATCTGCACATAATTGGCATATGCCGCTGACCCTATCTGTGGGCCGGATGTGCCCCGCAGGCTGTAGTTTGGAGACGACCTGGCTTAGATTTTGTGGATGCATTTAGAACTTCTATTGAGTTTGTTCAGTGCCATTCTATAAAAAAAAAATGGCGCAAAAGCTAGTTGCCTATAGCAACCAAATCAGTTTTCCCGTTTCATCCACTGAGAAAATGGAACATGTAAGCGAGTTGCTAAGGGCAACTACTCCACCTTTTTCAACTCCTCTCCTGCACTTTTGTATGTCAATTGCTTTTTTACTTTTGTTGCTTCTATAACCAAGTAGTTAGTGTAATAATTTTTTTTTCAGTGCACATTCAGGGAGGAAGAAGCGTGGAGACACACTGTGGAGGTCCGTAGTACACCATTCTCACCGCAGAGCCAGCCTCTCCAAGACCAATGAAGCTCCATGTTGTCACGAGAATGTGAAGTATAATGAGCATGTGCCAAGGTGTCCTCATGAGGTGACTGGAGATGGTTACGAGTCAGACTCTCTGCATTCTGAAGACATGGAACATACCATGGATCAGAAAGACACTCCAACCAGCGAAACGTTTTCCATGCCCAGAGAAGAATCTGAGTGTTTCGATAGTGATTCTTTATACAGAGTGACACCACTTCAGGAGACCTCCCACCTACACCAAGAAGGGCACATACCCCACCTTGGGGACCCTGACTATTACAGCCGACTGGCCTATTTCCACAGCAAAGGTATGTGGCCGTGCGAAGAGTTTGGTAAACAGAGATCCAGCAATGGGATCCATTCTACTAGTATCCAAAAGGGTAAGCCCATGAAGACCCTTCAACCCAAAGATCGGTGTAGAAGTCAGTCACGGGAGACTCTGCACCCTAGAGACACCTGTAGAAGTAGATCTGCAGAAAGTAGTCATTCCAGTACAGAATGCAGAAGTAGATCGAGGGAGAGAACTCGCTCTAGAGAACGGTGTCGCACACGGTCAAAGGAAGATATTCAGCGTCGACACAGCCTCTGCCACCTTCCAAGGCCAGTCATTCATTTTGAAGATGAATGTCCAAACAGGGTCTCTCATCATAGCAATACAAAGAGGAGGAAGTCACTGGAATCTCTCCAACACAAACATGGCCAGTTTAGAGAGGCCCCATACATTACAGGAACCTGTAGCAGCCGATCAGTGCAGCGGAGGTTATCTCAGTACCATAGGGACTCTTTGTACACCTCTGGCCCTGGACGTTCCCCTTTGCACTTGCGCCAATCTTGCCCCTCTGTCCGCAACACTGACTCTTGGGTTTCTGAACAAGTTGCTGCCTCCAACTTATGTGCTGACCTGCTGACGCAATTCATAGACTGCTCCTTTTAAGTGACCTCTTCCAGCCTGAAGAAGTATTAAAGTGAATGCATAGCCAAGCTTTTTTAATATTTTCGTTTTGGATAGCATGTGCAAGGGTTAGAGAGGCCCTGTCATGTCTTTATTACAGTGTACCCACTGAGCATATTCATCCTATCTTGATCTGGTGACATCCATTTCCGAAGACAGGATTTTACAGTTTTACAAATATCAGAACAAGAGGTATGGGGTAAATCAATGTGGGCACCTTTCCAAGTGACAACAAAGTTATTACCATCCCCTTTGGAGTGAGTCTCTTCCTTCCTGTTGTGTCTCCAGGACAGGAAGTGAAGGGTTAGCGCCTTAAAGGAACATAGACGGGAAGAAATACGTTGATAAGGGTTTTAACCCTTTTTTTTTTTTCTATGTTACTAAAAAGTTTTGGCTATACATACACTTTAATGACCTAAATTTTTAATTTATTTTAAACCAGTTAGAATAAAAAGTTATTTGTTAATTTTCCAAAGGTCTTTTTTGTGTTTGCGTAAAAGTCACTTAATTCACTGTCCCCCCTACCCTGAATACAATGCACTGACTTGCTGTGATGTGAGGAATTTTCTCACAAGTTTCTGCAATTGCTGGTGGAGTATGTAAAACTGAACTGTCTGGGAAAAGGATGATAGGTTGTGTTTATTAACAGAGCACTTTTGACTTTACTGTGAATGATGTCAAAGCACAAATGTATGTAAATTCTTATGAATAAAGTCACTTGCTTGCTAATTGTTTGGCTGACTGACTGGCTGACAAGGTTGCTGTAATCCATTGGAATTCAGGATGTACTCACACCAAAGGCATCAACAATACTGTACACACGCATGATTCATTTTGTTACTAATCCAAATTTTGACAACCTTTTCGTTAATTGGGATGTACCCAAATTTCCAAATCGCAACAGAAACTAAATTCAACTAATCCAAAATAAATTATGAAACAAATTATCTGAATTTGAAATGCAATCTTATTGTAATAAATACAGCAAGGTATAAAAGTGAAATATAATGATTCCTACTTGGGCTGCTCTATAAAATAGAACAAAACAATAGAATTTAAAAAGGATAGAATAGAAAATGGAATAAAAATTTAAAATAAAGGAATCGAATAGCATAAAACATAGGATAGAATGAAATCGAATAATAGAATATAAAAACAGACTAGCATAGAACAGAATAGAAAATAGAGGAATAGAATGCAACAATAGAAAATAATGGAAAAATAAAGGAATAGAATAAAATGGCATAGAATATAAAATAATAAATAAAGAAATCTAATTAGAATATAAAATAATAAAGAAATCTAAACAGAATAGAAAATAAAAGAATAGACTAGAATAAATCAAAAGAATATAGAATATAAAATAAATGAATAGAATAAGACTAGAGCAAAAAACAAAGGCACAGAATAATAAAACTGAAAATGAAGAATAGAATAAAATAGAACACATATAGCTGTCTTCTGAAATTTCAAGTTTCAAAATTTGAATTTCAAATCTATTTGAAGATAATGAATATACAAAACAAAGTCCGAAAACAAATCATTCTAGCGAATGACGAAAAAAAATGATTAACGTAACGAACATATCAGAAACAAAATATTATTTTTCCATTTTGCACATCTCTGAAACGCTGCAGCAAAAGGATTGCAAGAAAGCATGACATTGTCATGTAAACAAACATTTTTGGTGTGGTGCGTGTGGTTGTTGTGGGGTGTTTTTTTTTTTTTTTTGTTTTGTTTTTTAGTGTTTTTTAGTGTTTTTTTGTGTTTGTTTTTTTTTTTTTTTTTTTTATATACACACTGACTAAACCTGTCAATAGAAAAATGCTATATGCTTTGCTGTGTGCTGCTTTAGTTGGTGAGAAGTCAGAATTTTTGTTCTAGGTCTGAGCAAGTATTTGAGCCAAAACATAAAAAGACAGGCAGGAAAATCGCTTTGTTTGGGCATTGGTATGGTTCATGCTTCTACTGGGTAAGTGACTCATTAAAGTAGAACTAAAGGCAATTTTTTTTTATTTTTCTGTTTGTTTTTATTGATGTCTATACTCCCGTTAGGGAGACTCACCCTCTCTTTGTCCTGATTACAATAGCGTTGAAAGTAACAGAAAATCCCAAATTGTGGGTTGATTCCAAAAAGTAATAAAGGGGAAATCTTTCAACACTAGTTCTGGTAAACTGGGCGTCCCGTTGGAATTCCTTTTTTAATTTGCAGGGATTTTCTCTCACTTCCAGTTTGGATATGAGACCAGAAGTGAAGGGGAATCTCCGCAATAGGACACAGATGGCATCGTTATAACCCTCCTTTTCTCTATGTTAAATGGGGGGGGAGTTTTGCCTATAGTTCTGCTTTAAAGGACAAGTTCACCCCCCCTTTTTTTTCTCCCCATATCCCCTATGTACCAATATAGAATTAATATACTTTAGAATAAATTGAAAGCTTTTGAATTTCTGCTTCCCACTTTTATCTTGCTGTCTAGATGGGTGTACAGTAATACCTCGGTTCACAAACTTAATTCGTTCCACGACCCGTGAACCCAGGCAAATTTTAGCACAGGGTTCAATGTAATTCAGGTTAATCCGTTCTGACCCCTACGAACGTGGTCGCCAACCAAATCAAATTTTCTCATAAGAGTTCAAGGTAAGTAAGGTTAAAGCGGAGCTCCACCCAAAAGGGGAAGTTCCGCTTTAAGCCTTTGTCCCCCGCTCCCAATTAAGGATTGGCACCTTTGGGGAGCAGGTACCCGAATTTGACAGGTAACTGCTCCCACAAGTTGTCCTCTTCCTCCCTGTAGTCTTCTGGGACATGTGACGGGTCCTAGAAGACTATGGGGCCATTCACAAAGCTCAGTGCTTCTCGCACATGTGCAGTGGGGGCCTGGCTGTGAAGCTGCAAACTGTCACAGCCGGGTGCCCACACTGAAGATGCCGGCGCCAGGGAGAGAAGACGGCCGGTGAAACCAGCCGTGGTGAGGACACTGCTGGACCGAGGGACAGGTAAGTGGTTGTATTTTAAAAGTCAGCAACAGAGGCGAACTGACCATTTAGCCACTCGGGCACTGCCCGGGGTCAGTAGGGGGCCCCATGAGATGCTCCTGCTACCTTTCATAGGCTTTTTTGGGTGTGGGTGAGGACGACACAGGGGCCCCATGATTTCCTACTGCCTGGGAGGCCCCATGAGTTTTCAGTCCGCCCCTGGTCAGCAGCTACAGTTTTTGTAGCTGCTGACTTGATTTTTTTTTCCAGGTGGAACTCCGCTTTTAATCCGTTCTGAACTGTTCTTTTGTTTTTGAACCACAAAAATATGAAACTAATTACAGTGCAGTATGAAGAGAGAACACTAACCTTGCTTGAGATGACTTCTGGCAAGGAGGAGAGGAAGGCGGGTGGGAGGCGGTTATTGTTCGGTGGGAGATTCCCCCTACATAAGGACATTGGGGAGATCTCCTTCAGGGGTTTCCTCTCTTCTTTGTCTCTTAGCTGCAGGCTCAGGTTTGGTGAAAAATCTGTCCAACGTCACTTGTCTTTTCCTGCGCTGCATAACCCTCCGGGAGAGACCATGTTACCGTTCATCAGATTCAGCACTGTGTTCCTTAGTTATGTTGGGGTTAACCCTGATGAAGTCACGACGCACGTGACGCAACGTGTCGGTACGCCATATCCGTTTTTTAGCTACGTCACTTCCGGTCACGTGGGGACGCATGTCCGGACGCAGCGGCCATATTGGTTTCCCTTGCTTCATGTTATACGCCCATGGGATGAGGTGAAATGCTGTTTGTGACAAGGAGACAAATGTGAGTGTAATCACTTTGTGTCCTATTTAACTATTGAGTGGAGGTGGAGTGGAAGTCCTGCGATCCCTGGATGAGCAACCTGCAAAAAGGATCGGCCATAGAGGAGATTAATAGCCTTTTGGCCCTGTGTGGGTCAATGTGGGGAGGTAAGCAGGCACTGCTGCCATTCGAGGATTTTGTGCACTAGAAGTGAAGATCACTTTTTTTTTTCTTTCTTTTTTCACAAGTTACACATGCATGGACTTGGTTTCTTTATATGCACACCGATGATTTATTTGTGTGAATCACAGTTACTAGTTTATACATTGAATTATGAATTATTTGGATACACAAGATATATTTATCACTTATTGATTTATTTATCACTTATTCTAATTTTCATGAGAATGTATTAGTTTATTATCACATAGCGCTATGAGTTATTAATGGCACTATGATATATATATTATTTATAGCGTTTCACTAATTTACAAATACACTATGTTGGGGTGGTACTTCTGGTCGCCTTCATTACCGCTCCGCACTTTTTTTCTTACCACCATGCTTACTCTTAATTTTCTTTGGAGCCATATGGGATGTCCGGTACAGTATGTGTTACACACAAAAAAAGCTTTACAGCAAGTGTGCACAGGGATGTACAGTACAATATGTGATAAATATTCAGTACTGTAAGTGTCTTCACAATACATTTTCAGTGTCTGTCTGTGACCACGATCTCACCTACAGGAAGTCATGACCACGTGTCAGAGCAGGGAAGATGGCCGTGGCTCGTGTTTGCGAACTCTTCTGTTCGCAAACAGAGTCGTTCGTGAATAGAAGCGTTCCTGAACCGTAAGCTTCTCCATTACTTCTGCCTGACTTCCTGCAGAGACTTGAGTCATGACGCAGGGAGGAGTTGACCAGCTGACCTCATTAGCGCACCCCCTGCATCAGCTACCCTCCTACCTTCCACCCACTTCCAGGCGCACGACTATTCAATGAAATGCAATTGGATAGATAGGGGTTTATTTACTAAAGTTGGAGAGTCCAAAATCAGACTCCCTTCTGCATAGAAACCAATCAGCTTCTAACCTCAGCTTGTTCAATGAAGCTTTGGCAATGAAACCTGGAAGCTGATTGGTTTCTATGCAGAAGGGAGTCTGATTTTGGACTCTCCAGCTTTAGTAAATAAACCCCATAGTGTCTCCTCCTATTATATAGTTTTGGTAAATCCTAAAGGAGATAGTAATGAGATTGTAAAATTTATGGTCGCCTTTTATACACTACCTAAAATTAACTCGTTGCGCTTTCAGTGCCATTAATTGTTAATGGCGCACCAAAAACCTGGAAACAGAGATTTTTTTTTCTCCATGTGAGAAAATGAGTGGCAATTGCTGTAAAGTTAAAAAAAAAAAAAAAAAAAAAAAAAAGCTCAATCCACAATTAATACACGAAAATATCCCATGAGCCACATGTAGGGCAGCCCATTGAAATGAACAGGCTGCTCTATGCTAAGCCCTTTCTCCCTATGACTATGTGCTTTGCACGAAATGCGTCAGCGGGGCTACAGCAACTGGACATCTGACCACCACTGGTGGCCATCCTGAACACATGGTCAGTACCTTTTATTGCTATATTTGATTGTACCCACTATCTGGAATAAAGGTACCTTATACAGTATCACACTATGTGGTCTCTCATTGGGCTCTCCGTGTGAGTGCCATCATTCGCAGTGCCCATACAGCAAAGTGATGACCCCAGATAGTGATACATGCTAACGGACCAGGGAACCCTACACGCTGATGAGCCTGGATGGTGATTTATGGTGTGATCTGACCTGGAAACAGATGACCTACTTACTGCTTGATGACGCAGGATTTCATATTGCGTATTTTAAACGCACTTCTGGTGAGTGCGTATTTCATTCATTTGAATCACATCATCTATCACTCCTGGATCAGGACACCTGCACATCTGGAATTGTGATCCCTCAGGATCCACACGATTTTATCACCTTGAACTATCTAGTCACTAATAATCACCACTAGGTGATATTATCTATCCTGCACTTGCTGATATTGTATCATACAATATATACCGTATATATATTAATATTTTTAGCGCTGCACCTATTTACTGTGATATATTGTACTGGAGGTTTTCTTATGGTTACCTTTTTTGGTGTTTCAGCAGCTTAATCTTTACTCTCTAAAGCTAAAGGTAGCGCTCGCTTAGCATCCTTTTATTTTGCTCTATGTGTGTCACAGGGAAAAATGAGCCATAAAGCATGCGATCCCACTAATCTAGATGTTAATGGGGCCTGAAAGTGAAATTGGTTTGTTTACACAAACAATGAGGCTCCATTCACATTTGTGTTTCAGAATGCATGGCAAGCTGCACAGAAAATGCACTTTGTCTTGCTTTTCAGAAATGCGCTGCACCAAAAATCACAGTAAAAAAAGCCCCATGCGCCCCTCAAAAAAAACAAAAAATTCTGGAGCTTTTTTGGGGTGATTATTGCGTGTAGAGCGGTCCAGTCAAGAGCTGCCCTATGCGTGACAAGTGAAATTGGTCCAAAACGTATGTGAGTTCCTGTTACGCAGAGATGTGAACAGGGCTTGAGAGCTGAGTGTCTGTCCACTACCACCTATGTATCTGTATGACGATGGCCATACATCAGGGGTAGGCAACCTTTCAGAGGTTGAGGTCTACCTGGACAACATGGAGTAAAGCAAAGATCCCCTGGGGTAGGGGGGGGGGGTTACTGGGTGGTAAAAAAAAAAAAAAAAAAAAATTACCCCCCCACAGTAGTGTCCTCTGTCCCTCTTTACATCACCCCCCCCCCACTGTAGTGTCATCTGGCCCTCTCCCACAGTAGTCCTGTACCCCCCAATACTGTGTCCTTTTACTCCCCCCCAAAGCAATGTTCTCTGCACCCCCTCACAACCCCCCCCCCCCCCCCCCCCATGGTCATGTCCTCTACCCTGCTCATAGCAGTGTTCTCTGCACCCCACAAAGTGTCCTCTGTCTCCACATCCCCCAAAGTAGTGTCCCCTGTCCTTTTCTCATCAAAGTCCTGCCCCCCCATTGTAGTTTACGCTGTCCTCCCTCCTATTGTCTCCTATATACCCCCTTCCCCACAGTGTCTCCTGTGTCCCCTTCATATCACACACTCACAGGTAGCACTTTCTACAAGTCAGTGTGTGTCTGTAGAGTGGAGATCACTGAGCAGCTTCTGCCCCCGACACCCCCTCCATCCAGCACTATGCTGCCTCCTGCTCTTAACTCTGTGCTGGAGGCTGGGGGGAGGCAGAACTGTGATCACGATCGACCTGTCTGCTCCCCGTGGTCGACAGGTTGCTGACCCCCACCATACACTATGCAATCTCTGCACCATCTCCTTCAGATTTTACAAAACTATGGAATAGGAGGAACCACCTATCTAATCACTCTGTATCCAGTCAGGTAGGTCCTTGCACTGCATACACTATATTGCCAAAAGTATTGGTCGGCCGGCCTTTACACGCACATGAACTTTAATGTCCTCCCAGTCTCAATCCGTAGGGTTCAATATTGAGTTGGCCCCGCCCTTTGCAGCTATAACAGCTTCAACTCTTCTGGGAAGGCCATCCACAAGGTTTAGGAGGGTGTCTATGGGAAGGTTGGACCATTCTTCCAGAAGCCCATTTGTGAGGTCAGGCACTGATGTTGGGGGAGGAGGCCTGGCTCACAGTCTCCGCTCTAACTCATCCCAAAGGTGTTCTATCAGGTTGAGGTCAGGACTCAGGCCAGTCAAGTTCCTCCGCCCCAAACTCGCTCCTCCATGTCTTCATGAACCTTGCTTTGTGCACTGGTGTGCAGTCATGTTGGAACAGGAAGGGGCCATCCCCAAACTCTTCCCACAAAGTTGAGAGCATGAAATTGTCCAAAATGTCTTTGGTATGCTGAGATCTTAAGAGTTCCCGTCACTGGAACTAGGGGGCCAAGCCCAACCCCTGAAAAACAACCCCACACCATAATCCCCCCTTCACCAAACGTTACACTTGGCACAATGCAGTCAGGCAAGTACTGTTCTCCTGACAACCACCAAACCCAGACACGTCCATTGGATTGCCAGAAAAGTGTGATTGGTCACTCCAGAGAGCACGTCTCCACTGCCCTAGAGTCCAGTGGCGGCGTGCTTTACACCACGGCATCCGATGCTTTGCCTTGCCTTGCCCTTGATGATGTAAGGCTTGGATGCAGCTGCTCGGCCATGGAAACCCATTCCATGAAGCTCTCTATGCACTGTTGTTGTGCTGATATGAAGGCCACATGGAGTTTGGAGGTCTTTAGCTATTGACTCTGCAGAGAGTTGGGGACTTCTGCACACTTCAGCATGCTCTGACCCCGCTCTGTCATGTGACGTGGCCTACCACTTGGTGGCTGAGTTGCTGTTGTTCCCAGTTGCTTCCACTTTGTTATAATCCCACTAACAGTTGAGCGTGGAATATTTAGTAGCCAGGAAATGTCACGGATGGACTTATTGCACAGGTGGCAGCCTATCACGGGACCAAGCTTGGAGTCACTGAGCTCCTGAGAGCGACCCATTCTTTCACAATTGTTTGTAGAAGCCGTCTGCATGCCTAGGGGCTGGATTGTATACACCTGTGGCCATGGAGGTGATTTGAACATCTGAATCCAATGATTTGGAGGGGTGTCCCAATACTTTTGGAAATATAGTGTAGTTGATGGTCGATCTAAAGGAGATTGTATAATCCGATTGTATAGTGAATGTTACAGAACCCAGAACACAATTCTCCTGTTTTCAATACTACAGCTCTATTATCTGTTCGTTCAGCACATACTGCCAAATGATTCAAGCTCCAAAAACTGTACCTGGTGACTTTTAAAAAAACAGCCACTTACCTGTCCCTCAGTCCCGTGGTGTGTCCCCCGCAGCCCATTTCACCGGCCGTCCTGTATTCAAGGAGGCCGGCATCTTCAGTGTGGACACCCGGCTCTGATAGCTCGCGGCTTTACAGCCGCGTACCCACTGTGCACACGTGAGTAGTGCTGCGCTTCATGAATGGTCCTGTAGTCTTCTGGGACCTGTTGCGTGTCCCAAAAGACTACAGGGAGGGAGAGAGGGAGGACACCTTCCGCTCGCCTAGGAGATCGGACCGGAAGTAGATACCCGCTCCCCCCCCCACCCCCCAAAGGTGGCAATCCTTAATGGGGAGTGGGGGACCAGTCCTTAAAGCAGAACTTCCCCATTTTGGGTGGAGCTCCGCTTTAAGGAATGACAGCCCTGGAGCTTGCATCTTCAAAGCCACCAATTATAGCTCTAATATTTTATATGCAGATTGTTCTTTTACTTATCAAAAAAAGTATAGAGTCCTCTTTACTATAGTCTTAAAGCGCAGTTCCACCTGAAACAAAAATAGCAGCTACAAAAACTGTAGTTGCTGACTTTTAAAATACAGAAACTTACCTGTACTAAATAAACCAATAGAAAAAGCGCCACACTATATAAACAAATTAAACCGTGTATTACAAGCAACACCCACCCAAAAAAAATATAAAAAATTATTTTGGCAAAGTGAACATTATCTAATAAGGGCATGCGCTAAATAAAATGATATATCACCATATATAACAAACTCAGAATATCCTCTGTGAATATATATCACCATATAATTAAGTGTCCATGATAAATCTGTGCAAGCCCAAAATAAACCAGCATATCACTACCAGAAGCAATACTCTGCAGCCAAAGATCTCATGATGAATCTCTCCATTTACCTCCGTATCTCCATATATGCATGAGTCACACTCAGGGACAAAGGAAAAAACATAATGGTGCAGTACGTTTAAAACACATCTATATTTATTAAAATACCAAACAACTCACAAGAGAGGTGTCCAGACAGACACCAGCTTAATCTGCAATACACAGTGCTAAAGTAATGGACGATCGTAATGGAGAGATTCATCATGAGATCTTTGGCTGCAGAGTATTGCTTCTGGTAGTGATATGCTGATTACCATTATTGATCACCTGGATGTGACTATTATTGAACATTACTACATCTAATACCTGGATATCGTTTACCCATCGCTCCCAGAGCACAAGCGCTATTGCTGGTCTATAATTAGATCAGCATATAGCTCTGGTGAGTCCATCTAATTCAGCAATGGGCAAACTACGGCCAGGCGGACCTTTTCAACCGGCCCGCGGAGCGTGATAAAAAAAAAAAAAAAACAGCCAGGGCAGGCAAACATTGGCTGTCAGGATGTGTGTAGGCGGGGCAGCGTGACGAACGTGAGGGGAGCTAGGCTCCTCTCACAGTCCGCCCTGAAGACCGGAACGGCGCGGGAACACGGCGAGAGGAACGCGCGGAGCAAAGGTAAGTGAATTGACACAGGGGGGACTTGGCTTACTACTTGGGGGGGAATAGTACTATGGGGGATGAAATACTATATGAGGGATGAATTAATATGGGGAATGAATTACTATGGGGGATGAATTACTATATGGGGGATGAATTACTATATGGGGGATGAATTACTATATGGGGGATGAATTACTATAGGGGATGAATTACTATATGGGGGATGAATTACTATGGGGGGATGAATTACTATAGGGGGGGATGAATTACTATAGGGGGGAATGAATTACTATGGGGGATGAATTACTATGGGGGATGAATTACTATGTGGGGAATTAATTACTATGTGGGGAATGAATTACTATATGGGAGATAAATTACTATATGGGGGGTGAATTACTATATGGGGGATGAATTACTATGGGGGATGAATTACTATGGGGGATGAATTACTATATGGGGGATGAATTACTATGGGGGATGAATTACTATGGGGAATGAATTACTATAGGGGGGATGAATTAATATGGGGAATGAATTACTATATGGGGGATGAATTACTATGGGGGATGAATTAATATAGGGAATGAATTACTATATGGGGGATTAATTACTATGCTTACTATGGGGGAATATTACTATACTTACTATGGATGGCATGGTAGTGGCTGGGCCGGCCAGCAGCTAGTGGGGGGCATAAAAGTTTTGTAAAATAACTCTTTTTATGCTTTTCTACCTTAAATTAATCTAAACATTTAATGTTACAAATTTTAATTTAATTTATATTAATTCACACATACACATCATTCATCTACTCTTGGTCCGGCCCCCGGGTCCAATATATGAACCCATTGCAGCCCTCAAGTCAAAATGTTTGCCCACCCCTGATCTAATTCATTTGGTGGTGGATTATTCACAATGTTATGAATTCACAGAGGATATTTTGAGTTTATTTAGGACTTGCACAGATTTATCATGGACACTTAATTATATGGTGATATATATTCACAGAGGATATTCTGAGTTTGTTTTGGACTTGCACAGATTTATTAGGGACACTTAATTATATGGTGATATATAATTTTATTTAGCACATGCCCTTATTAGATATTGTTGAGAAACTTACCTGTCCCTCGGTCCAGCGGTGTCCTCACCACACCTGGTGCTGTCATCTTCAGTGTGGGCACCCGGCTGTGACAGCTTGCGGCTTCACAGCCAGGTGCCCACTGCGCATGTGCGAGAAGCGCTGCACTTTGTGAATAATGACCCCGTAGTCTTCTGGGACCTATCACGTGTCCCAGAGGACTAAGGGTGGGTGGGGGGGAACAACTTCTGCTTCCGATCGCCTAGGCCAGGGGTGTCAAATTAGTGGCCCTCCAGCTGTTGTGAAACTACAAGTCCCATTATGCTTCTGCCTTTGGGAGTCATGCTTGTAACTGTCAGTCTTGCAATGCTTCATGGGACTTGTAGTTTGGTAACAGCTGGAGGGCCGCCAGTTTGACACCCGTGGTCTAGGCGATCGTGGAAGCGGGTACCTGTCAAATTCAGGTACCCGCGCCCCAAAGGGGCCAATCCTTAATGGGGGTGGGGGACAAAGGCTTAAAGCGGAACTTCCCCTTTTGGGTGGAGCTCCGCTTTAAGTCACAAAAATTATTTACTGCTCAATACCAAAAAAATTACTGGCTCAAATCTATGTGAAAATAATTTATTTCCAGTCATTTTCTATCCCAGCCATGATAATGAGGTGACAAGGCATACATAAAAACTGAAAGAAGATGAGCAGGATGAAAAATATCAGCAGCCAGAATGCTGTAGAAAATGTGACCATATGCAAGGTACGTGTCAAAAAGGAGGTTTTGGGGCATTTTCACTGACGTGCTTCGCATGACAAATCCCTGTCCACTAGAGATAATGCATAGAAATTACATTTTTGTCTTTGGGCTCAGAAACATGTTAAATTAATTGTAGTAATTAAATAGAAGTTATAATGTGATCAATGATCTGGCATCTACTCCCGACTTCCATTTTAATTTCCAAAAGAAATATACCTGTGTATATGACAGAAAGATGACGTATACCTGTGTAACAGTCATTACAGGTGGGTGGAGATGGGAACTCAGTTGCAGATCTATGGCTGCAGAGTGTTGTAAGGACATAAGAATCCTGTTTATTCATCCAGCATGGATGTATAGGTTTTGGACGAATTGACCCTTTAAATTCTCCTCTGCTATTATTACCTGGCAGTTTGAAAACTACAACCTAAGAATAGCTGATGAAGACAGGAACTAATAAACATTGGCCTAAAGACATATGTATTCTCCCTGCCAGGAGGGGGCGGTACAATATAAAACAGAAAAATAACAAAGAAAATATAGTTTGCGAATCAGGGAACAAATCTAATACATAAAAGGTAAATCAGAATGAAGGATCTGGCTGGGCTTTTTGGCCTATCAGGTCATTATGGTCTTATTTTCACAGCTTCCTCCTCCTAAGGCTCAGACGGTGGTGGGGTTTCTTCACTTTTCCGCACCAATTCTGGTTCATCTTCTCCATCTTGTGGGGGGTGTACCAGGACTTTGTCAAGGATGCCAAACTCCTGAGCTTCTGTAGGGCTCATATATCGATCTCTCTCCATCACAGACTCTGCAGGAGAAAATATATTCTGTAAGAGACTGCACAACAGTGACCTTGTTATATTGTGCCATGGAAGGTTGTATCTGGTCACTGTCAGCAATGGGAACCATTGTTTGCAAGGTGCATGTGTTTTTTTTTTTTTTAAAGGGCTCATTCTCACTTGCTTTGGTCTCTGAAGAGCAATCTGGATTCGGAGAGTATTTGACAGGCAGTGAGGAGGCATTGTATTGCCTTCTAACTGCCTCACTTTAAGTTCTCAAAGTCCACCGCAACCAAGGACACATAGGAGTCCCTTTATCATGCAGAGGTAAATGACCGCTGCTCAGTTCTCCGGCATTTTCAGAGGAGACAGTTCTCCTCTGAATGCCTTTTTATGAAGCGGTATAGATGAAGAGAGATGCGATCTACAAACGCTTTGAACGCTGGAAACCGGCTGCTGTTACTATAATCTCGCGAGATTACAGTAAGAGATCAGTCAAACACACAGTTTACTAAGCAGAGGTAAATTATCGCTGCTTCCTTTGCGGTTCCCCCGATTCTTCACCTCTGGGCTGGAGACAGGGGCGGACTGACCATTTGGAAACCCGGGCACTGCCCGAGGGCCTGGGGTCAGTAGGGGGCCCCATGAGATGCCCCTGATACCTTTTTCATAGGCTTTTTTGAGTTTGGGCATGGCCACAGGGGCCCTATGATCCCCTATTGCCCGGGGGCCCCATGAATTGTCAGTCTGCCCCTGGCTGGAGAATTTGGAGGGAGAACACAGATCTTCAGTGAAGAGCTGACATTGATCCTTCATACACTGGCCTCCTGAGATGATCAGTGCAGAACATGTTCTCCGCTGATCATCTCTGTTTCCTAAACCACTAATGATCGGAGATCAACAACGATCCTTACGATTGCTGCTGATCTCAGTTTCATAAAAGGACACCATAGTTGCTGGGCACTTGCAGAGAAGCCACATTCACTTGAATGGGTTGTACTCAGCGGGCTCTACGCCTGCTGAAAGAGAAAGATAGTATCAATTCTGCTGCAGCTGTGAAGCAAAGCATTGTGGGCACAGCATGTATACACCCCCAGAGCAGTAAAAGCGCAGCTCACCTGCTGGGTTTTAAGCCCCCCAACTGCTAGTGAGAACAAGCCCTTAAAGGCTTAATTCACCTTTCAGACCATGTTACCCAATTCCCCACTCCCAAAAAAAGCCCCCCCCCCCCTCCAACACACACCTGATTTGTGGAATCTTTTTGCAGTATTCTTTATTATTTTGAATTTGGCATAGTTGTGCGTGGCTCTACCATTGCAGCTCTGGCATCCATTTACAGGTATCTGTGAATGGAGGACTACAAGTCCCATGTTCCGCTGCAGCAGAGATACTCACAGACCTCAATGAATCATAGGTGCGGTGACATCACAGCACTTGTATTCCATTGTTTACTTCCTTCAATCCCATAACAGAACGTCTCCATACCTCCTGTACAAACCTAGGGCTGGGGGAAAAGTCTGCGACTGTGTCCGCAATGCTCTGCAGGATCCAATACATGAATTAACAAATGCAGATTTTTTTTCTATTTTTACCAATGGGTGGACTATGCCTTTAACACAACATGGGGCTAACATGGAGTATCTGACCTAGAGTGACATGTCAGGCAGTATAATTACAAGTTGAGGTTTCACCAAGAAATTTATGTCAGCACACCTTATAATTAACAAACACAATACAGGAGAGCTTAATGTCACCTCTGTCTTTGTTGTGTTTATGGAAATTCCAGAGGAAGGAAAAAACACAATTGTAAAAAAGAAAAGCAGAGGGGGACTCTCACTGTTCTACAAAGAATAAAATGAAAGTATCTGACCAGGGGCGGACTGACCATTTGGAAACTTGGGCACTGCCCGAGGGGCCCCGGGTCAGTAGGGGGCCCCATGAGATGCCCCTGGTACCTTTTTCATAGGCTTGAGTTTGGGCAAGGACACAGGGGCCCCATGATCCCTTATTGCCCGGGGGCCCCATGAGTTGTCAGTCCGCCCCTGTATCTAACTGATCCCCGCCATTCACACCACTACTGTCTGTCTGCTATGGTATTTGGACCTAAACCCCCTACATGGTGTATGGACACTGGGTATCAACTCACCAATCACAGACAGCGGTTGCTTTGTATGTTTGGCGTAAATTTCATTGATCTGTTTTTTCAGTTTAAGTATCTCTTCAGCCTGTATGGCGATATCTGTGGCCTGACCCTAAGAAGGATACAAAGCAATCAGTATCATAAAAATGAACAGGATAAAATGCAAACCTTCTACAAGGAAACTAAAGCCAGTCCAGTGATTTATATCTGTAGTTTTTCATTTTATGTATTACAGGTACTTATATAGTTGTAACGGAACCGACCCAGACTACGCTTGGGTACTTCAGTTAGAATACCGCTTCCCCGTCCGAACACTGACAACAGACACCACAGCTGACCATACAAGATTAGACGACACCAGTCTTGAAGTAAACCAGGAGGTAGACTAGTTTATTTTAACACAGATACAAGATATATACACTTAGGGGACAATCCCCCCTCCCTGCAAAATGACACAGGGGGCAGGGAAATCTACATTTAGTAACAAGAGACACACAGGTATTCAAACTTCACACCAGCAGACAGTCCTATCAGGAGGGAGGGCTGCTGGAGACCCCCCACTAAGCTAATACACATAACATTAAACAATCCACAACCCCCACCTATCTTGTAAACATGTCTACACAGTCTGAGACAAAGCCCACACAATATTAGGACAGATCACCCTGTACCCCTAACAGGCACAGGGTGATTTACACATAAGAGGTATATGGGGAGCTGAGACAGGAGTCTCCCCACCTCTCCAACGTGAGCTGGGTTCCATGGGCCCCCCACCGTAAGTGACTCCCGTCACAATAGTGTCTTTACAGCGCTTTACACATTTTGTACATTCACATCAGTCCCTAACCCTCAAGGGGAATACAATCTAAGGTCTCTAACTGACATTCATACAACACATACTAGGGCCAATTTAGACAGGAGCCAATTAACCTACCAGCATGTCTTTGGAGTGTGGGAGGAAACTGGAGTACCCGAAGGAAACCCACATAGGCACAGAGAGAACATGCAAACTCCAGGCAGGTGGTGCCATGGTTGGGATTCGAACTGCCTACCCCAGTGCTGCTACACAGAAGTGCTAACCACTTAGTCACTGTGCTGCCCAGTGCATCTGTATATAAAAACTGTATCTATAGAATAAAGATGAATTGAGTTTCTGTGGGAAATGTAAAGTGACTCTATTGCTAGTTAAACAACAATTTACAAAGAGCCACCCTGAAAAGAAAAGGACCTATAATTACCCCTCCCATGATGCTGATCTCTGCTGTCTTGGCAAGATGCACTGGCTCAAAAATCTTCAGTATCGGGCACATCTGGATGTGTCAAATGGCTAGCTCCCCTCTGCTCACTATGGTTTCTTCCACTGGCTCCTACGACCCTACAAGAAACGACTGAAGTAGCAGCCAGTGGAAGGTACCATAGTGCACGGCTGCGGACCAGGCAACTCTCACACCTTGAAGTGTGTTCGAAGCACACGGGTTTCCAGCCACAATAGCACCTGAAGTCAGTGGGAATTAGTGGTGCAAGACAGGTGTAGAATAGGGGCCAGCTCCCACAATTTCTGCATTGCATATGCGTTTCTGCATGTACGTTTTTGACGCAGTCCAGTTCGTTTCCCCCCCCCCCTTTTTTTTTTACCTCAATTGAGGACATGTGCGTTCCAATGCATTTTTTTATGCACTTTGCCGTGCTCCAGATGGATTCCATACAGAAAAAATGCAACATCTTCTACTTTTATTAACCACTTCAAGACCAGACACTTTTACCCCCTTCCTGCCCAGGCCAATTTTCAGCTTTCAGCGCTGTCACACTTTGAATGACAATTGCGCGGTCATGCAACACTGTACCCATATGAATTTTTTAGCATTTATTTGAGACAGATAAAACTTTATTTTGGTGGTATTTATTCACCGCTGGGATTTTTATTTTTTTTTGCTATGTAAATGAAAATGTCCAAAAATTTTGAAAAAAAGTGTTTTTGCAAATAAATAATATTTCATCATAAATCTTGGCCAAAATGTATTCCGTTATATTTTTAGTAAAAAAAAAAAAAATAACCAAAATTAGTTTATAACCAAAAATTATAATTTTTAAACATTTTGTTTTACATTTTAGATTATTATTTATGTTTTTTTTGTACATACTGTTACCCTAGCAGTACAGTGTCACCATAGTGACACTGTACTACTTGTGGGGGGTGATGAAGATTTTTTTTTTTTTACACTGATTGCTTTTACACCCATAAAGGCTGTAAAAGCAATCATTTCTCCTTCTCTCTGGCTGCATTCTTTCAGCCATTGAAAACTACTGTGTGAGCTGTGATTGGTCACAGCGTGTCACATGGTACAAGGCTGTTGTGAATAGCCTTGTACCATGTGACCTCTGTGATCATTCACAGATTTCACACGTAGTAAGCAATGATGTCAGAAGTGACATCTTGCGTGCTACTCTGCATGTGATCACTGATCATATGATCGGGACCTCGTACAGAGGTCCTGTACATCGATCGGTGTTTCACTGTGTCCGGAGGACACAGCAGGCACTGGATCGCGGTGCTTCGTGCTCCCAGGGAGCCCGCACAAGCAGGGGGCAGGGAGGCCATTTATAAACGGCCACCCAACCCTGCACTGTCACCGTCCGACCATTTATATACAACGGCCGGACGGGAAGTGGTTAACTGCACTGGAACACACTGCACTGGTGTGAACTAGGGCCATTGGAATCCATGGTAAACCTTGTCCATGCATCTGATGCAGAATAAAAACACACTGCAATGCATTTGGTGTGAACCACCCCTAAAGCCGGCCATACACGGATCGAATTTCGAAAGAATTTTCTTTTGAAAATCTTTTCTAAGAATTTTCGTTTTAATTTCGCACCATTAGTGGGTCACAGAAACAGCCGATTTTTATGTGACCATCGAATTTGAGTGATCGGGCATGTTGGAAATTTCAAATTTCGAATCAATGATGGGAGAATCGTGCGAGAAATATAAAGCTGTGACCTGGCAAGAAAAGAAAATTCTTGGCCACAAAAATTCTTTTCTGTAGCAACATAAGGAGAAATTGAAGGCTTGGTTGGTTGAATTTCGAAATCAATGGTGGCACCATCGCATTACAAAACGCACAAAATTTCTGATTTTCTAAAGAAAATTTGTTCGGAATTCGACCCATGCATTAGTCCTAGCTTTGTAGGGAGGACTTTTGTAAAACTTTGTTCAGTTAGTAACGGAGTCGCTTTAACTGCCTCTAAGCCCCATACATCAACCTTTCGTTCAGACAAGTGTTTGCCCTAAAATGGGTGAAACTTTTCCTGTGGGTTTGGCATGTACAAAGCTGAAGTGAATATACAGCCAAGACTGTTTTCCTTTGATTTTGGATATTGGTGAAGGGTCAGCTCTGTCGTCAGAGTTTTATGGCTAGCCGGAGCTCCAATCATTTCCCCACACTTTCTGTTCTGGTGACTACGGTTTCCCAACAACAACAACACGGGCAAAAAAAAAAAAGCGGTAAGAACCTCTGAGTTTTTTTTATTGTCTCTGTGCCTGCTGCAGATTTGACCCGATTCCTACCTGATTAAACTGTAATGGAGCCCTGGATAGCAGTAAAAACCTAACAGGGGCCCCAAACCTTCCTAACTCCATTCATCACTAAAGAAAAATATTTTCCTGGATACTTTTCCCAAGTGTATATCAATATCTGCCGGTATCCTCAATGGCAGTCAGTCTATATCAGCCTTCCTAATGCCACGTCCCTTTAATACAGTTCCTCATGTTGTGGTGACCCCCAACCATAAAATTATTTTCGTTGCTACTTCATAACTGTAATTTTGCAATGGGAGAAGTAGTGCCACATCATTGGTGTCAGTGGGAGGAATAGTGCCCCGTCGTTGGTGTCAGTGGGAGGAATAGTGCCCCGTCGTTGGTGTCAGTGGGAGGAATAGTGCCCCGTCGTTGGTGTCAGTGGGAGGAATAGTGCCCCGTCGTTGGTGTCAGTGGGAGGAATAGTGCCCCGTCGTTGGTGTCAGTGGGAGGAATAGTGCCCCGTCGTTGGTGTCAGTGGGAGGAATAGTGCCCCGTCGTTGGTGTCAGTGGGAGGAATAGTGCCCCGTCGTTGGTGTCAGTGGGAGGAATAGTGCCCCGTCGTTGGTGTCAGTGGGAGGAATAGTGCCCCGTCGTTGGTGTCAGTGGGAGGAATAGTGCCCCGTCGTTGGTGTCAGTGGGAGGAATAGTGCCCCGTCGTTGGTGTCAGTGGGAGGAATAGTGCCCCGTCGTTGGTGTCAGTGGGAGGAATAGTGCCCCATCGTTGGTGTCAGTGGGAGGAATAGTGCCCCATCGTTGGTGTCAGTGGGAGGAATAGTGCCCCATCGTTGGTATCAGTGGGAGGAATAGTGCCCCATCGTTGGTGTCAATGGGGGGAATAGTGCTCCATCGTTGGTGTCAGTGGGAGGAATAGTGCCCCATCGTTGGTGTCAGTGGGAGGAATAGTGCCCCATCGTTGGTGTCAGTGGGAGGAATAGTGCCCCATCGTTGGTGTCAATGGGGGGAATAGTGCCCCATCATTGGTGTCAGTGGGGGGAATAGTGCCCCATCATTGGTGTCAGTGGGGGGAATAGTGCCCCATCATTGGTGTCAGTGGGGGGAATAGTGCCCCATCATTGGTGTCAGTGGGGGGAATAGTGCCCCATCATTGGTGTCAGTGGGGGGAATAGTGCCCCATCATTGGTGTCAGTGGGGGGAATAGTGCCCCATCATTGGTGTCAGTGGGAGGAATAGTGCCACATCCTTGGTGTCACTGGGAGGAATAGTGCCACATCCTTGGTGTCACTGGGAGGAATAGTGCCCCATCATTGGTATCAGTGGGCGGAAAAGTGCCACATCCTTGGTGTCATTGGGAGGAATAGTGCCCCATCATTGGTATCAGTGGGAGGAATAGTGCCCCATCATTGGTATCAGTGGGAGGAATAGTGTCCCATCATTGGTATCAGTGGGAGGAATAGTGTCCCATCATTGGTATCAGTGGGAGGAATAGTGTCCCATCATTGGTATCAGTGGGAGGAATAATGTCCCATCATTGGTATCAGTGGGAAATAGTGTTAGTCTTCATTTAATATAGGGAATTCTGCCCATCAGTATGCCAGAGACAAGTGCAATTGTCAGTACTGCTGGGTGTGGGGAAGCAAACGACTCTTCACCTTTTCTATTCAGGCCAACCTTGGGGGTGGGAGGGAGCCTGTCATGGCCTTTATAAATGTAATTAGCCTGAAAACTAGGCCAATATATGGTCTCAGATCTTCTCAGTGAACGTGAATATCCACATGCAGACTGCCCTGTAGCACTTTTACCGCTACAGGGTGGCCACTCTGTGCAAAGTCATGTATATATACACATGATTTTGAATTTATGATATATATGAAACATGAAATAAAATATACAATCATATAAATTTCATTTGTACAGTGTTGCATGACCGTGCAACTGTCAGTTAAAGTAGTACAGAGCCGTATAGCAAAAAATGGCCTGGTCAGAAAGGGGGGGGGGGGGTAAATCTTCCAGAGGGCAAGTGGATTTTCTTATGATTATTATGTTATATTATCCCATTGATCTGAATTTAAGAGGCCTGCACACAAGCCTGAGTCTCACCCTGGCTCCTCCGGACGGCTGGTGGATCATGATTCTGGAGTTTGGCAGCGAGTGTCTCATTCCGCTGGAGCCGGCAGCTAGGAGGAGAGAGCCCATGCTGGCAGCCTGGCCCACACACCATGTACAGATGGGGTTCAGGATATACTGCATAGTGTCATATATTGCCAGACCAGCTGTCACTGAACCACCTGTGGACAAAGGCATACAGAAATTACTGACACTGCAATACAAAAATATTGGGAGATCAACACATTTATCATTTTGTTTTTCCTTCTTGTCCACCACACTGGAGTACCAACCTAACCAAGTAGAATGATTTAGACAAATGAAAATATAGAGAGGAAGGGGAGGCAGAAGAGGGGTACAAAGAGGGGAAAAGTGAGCAATTAGAAAGGTAAGAGATTCTATAGAGTGCGCGCAGCCGGAAAAAACAAATTAGATTGGTACAGAATGACCTACAAGCCCAATGTGATAGTAGAGAGATGGGGCAGGAGAGAGAGAGAAGGAGAGGGATAGGAAAGAGCATGGGGGGGGGGAGGGGTAGAAGAAAGAGAGGAGGAGAGAATGAGAGGTTGGAAAGAGAGAGGGGAAGATGGGAGGGGGGAGAGAGGGAGGAGGAGATGAAAGAGAAAGAGAGAGGGAAAGAAAAGAGAGATGAAGGAAAGAGAGAGAGGGAAGGAAGGAAAGAGAGAGAGGGAAGGAAGGAAAGAGAGAGAGGGAAGGAAGGAAAGAGAGAGAGGGAAGGAAGGAAAGAGAGAGAGGGAAGGAAGGAAAGAGAGAGAGAGAGAAGAGAGGGGGAGAGGAGGGAAGGAGAGATATAGAGAGAGAGAAGAGATGGGGAGAGGAGGGAAGGAAAGAGAGAGAGAGAGAAGAGAGAGGGGGAGAGGAGGGAAGGGAAGGGAAGAGAGAGAGAGAGAGAGAAGAGAGGGGGAGAGGAGGGAAGGGAAGAGAGAGAGAGAGAGAGAGAGAAGAGAGGGGGAGAGGAGGGAAGGGAAGAGAGAGGGGGGAAGAGGAGGGAAGGAAAGAGAGAGAGAGAAGAGGGGGAGGAAAGAGAGAGGGGGGCGGGGGAGAGAGGAGGGAAGGAGAGAGGGGGGGGAGGAGAGAGAGAGAGAGGAGGGAAGGAGAGAGAGAGAGAGAGAGAGAGAGGAGGGACGGAGAGAGAGAGAGAGAGAGAGAGAGAGGAGGGAAGGAGAGAGAGAGAAGAGGGAAGGAGAGAGAGAGAAGAGGGAAGGAGAGAGAGAGAGGGGAAGGAAAGAGAGAGAGAGGAGGGAAGGAAAGAGAGAGATAGGGGGGAGGGAAGGAAAGAGAGAGATAGGGGGGAGGGAAGGAAAGAGAGAGATAGAGAGGAGGGAAGGAAAGGGAGAGAGAGAGGCGGGAAGGAAACAGAGAGGCGGGAAGGAAACAGAGAGGCGGGAAGGAAACAGAGAGGCGGGAAGGAAACAGAGAGAGGAGGGAAGGAAAGAGAGAGAGAGGGAGGAGAGGAAAAGAGAGAGGGGGAGGAGAGGAAAAGAGAGAGAGGGAGGAGAGGAAAAGAGGGAGGGGAGGGAAAGAGAGAGAGGGAGGGGAGGGAAAGAGAGGAGGGAAAGAGAGGGAGGGGAGGGAAAGAAAGAGAGGGAGGGGAGGGAAAGAAAGAGAGGGAGGGGAGGGAAAGAAAGAAAGGCAGGGGAGGGAAAGAAAGAGAATGGAGGGACAGAAAGAGAGGAAAAGAAAAGAAAAGAAAAGAGGGATATTAGAGAGGAAGATGGGGGAGAAAGAAAACAAGAAGGAAAGGGAGGGGGATATGAGAGAGGAAGATGGAGGCAAAAGAAAGAAAGAAGAAAAGAAAAGACAGACAGAGATATGAGAGAGGAATATGAGGGGAGAGAAAGAAAAAAAAAAGGATGGGAGAGAGAAAGATAAAGCCGATGAGAGATGGCTGTGACGTGGGAGGGGACAGGAGGGGTAAGAATGAAAACACAGGTGTGTATTTATATGAGGGTGTAGGCGTGGTGAATATTACATAGAAATGTATAGGGATTTGCATCGAGAGTCCCAGTTTACAATGTATAACATAAACAGACATAATTGAAGAGTACACCCACAAACCTAGCTCCTGTAATCACATTTATTACATAAAAAAACTCAAAAACTGTGGCGTGACTTATTAAAACATCTACTGTAGGTTCCTTGTCTCCTGAGACTTTCCATAAGCTGGAAGCAGTGCCTCAGCCGGCTAGAAGTCTGTGTAAAGTAACAGCCCTTCCTACTAAGATCTGCATTCTACCATCCCAAACTGGATTCTGCGGGTACTATAAAGGAATTAAGAAAGTGATCCGATTGTGTGTAACCTTCTCTCTCTAGGTAGGTTAGTCTGCCTGCACATTCTGATTTCTGATTTGTGTTCATTATTCTTATAGCACTGACCCTTTTCTGCATTTGTCCATTATCGGCCATATTGGGAGATGTTTTTGGACAACGTGAGAAAATGATAAGTATACCTTATGGCACTGCTCCAAGCTATGGATGGAAGGAAAAGGATCACTCCACCGGCACGTGAGAAGAGGGACCATGAGTCTAAGTGATTCCAGTGTCAGCCAATACAAGCGAAGGGATGGACGATGCTCAACCAACCGCAGGACTCCAATGCTGAGGAATGGCCTCAGCCGCTGTTCTGGGCACGTGTGGCCACGTGAGGCCATTCCTCAACACTGGACTCCTGGGGTCGGTTAAATAGCGTCCATCCCTTCATGTGAGAAAATGATACTTTACAGTGCAGTCATTACAGTCTCCCTTACATTTTTACTTGCTGTACGATCTTTCAGCTCACATGACTACTCCCAGAACCGAAGGTAGGTTGGTGTATGTACCTGGACTGTTGATGTACATGTGAATTGGCTTCTTGTTACTCTCGGATTGCAGGAAGAGGAGCTGGGCGATCACCAGGCTGGAGAGCGAGTCGTCAATCTGTAGAGAAGCACACATGTAGGGAACGATGGGAAACAATGAGTCCAACGGTGGAGACAGTCTGTGACTTAATAGGTTCTCCTGCACTATGACTGTCAGCACACAACATTACCCGGATGTTAGCCTTCTGGGAATACAGTCAGTCCTAACAAATGGGCCTATATCTTCAGTCTTGAACAGAGTCACTAAAATTCCATCAAAGCTTTAAAATATTCAATGATGTTCTCAATCTTTTCAAATCTACAGCTTTCAATAACCTCCCTAGCGGTCTGATTATGTCCATATTTCTGTGCTCAAAGCGGTACTTTTTTTGCATGGAAATATGTATTTTGTTTATTGTAGGCCTGTAATTTTTAGGAATAACTCACTGAAATCTGTCCGAACAAGAGTGTAGTAAACATCCCGGGTATGTTACAATTTGAAACACGAAATCATAAATTATAATTTAATAAATAATCATAAAAATAAATATAATAATAATACAATTCAATAATATAATCAAACCAAAAACACTGAAATGTGAAATATAGCGCCAAGTTCGCACATCACTGAGCAAAGTCGCAAAATCGTTTTCAGTGTCTGATGACGAATTTCCCCCACGAATCATTTTCACTCAATTCTGCAAGTGGTTCTGATTTACTATCGCTGTTCTCTAGCCGGTCTAAAACCGCTTTTGACTTAAAGGGACACTTTTTGGACGCCATGGACGTATCTCAGTTTCCAGGCAGAAAGAACAGTAAAAATGCAGGCAGGGCGCCGGACAAAGCACTCGGGACAAAATGTATGTGAAATGGTTTGATACAGGAATGTTATACTATGTGATTTTAGTGAATGTCACTTTTTGTCATTTTCAAATTTCCCGCCGTTCCGTCCCCCGTATGTCCCGACGTCGCAGGGAACGGAACCCGGAAGACAGATGCCGGAATCCGCTGGAGGACATTACAGGGGACACTTCAGGAGGGACATCACGGGAGCGCAGGACAAGGTAAGTGAAGAACAAATCCTGGAGCTGCGCTGCATGATAAGCCTGAGTGTAGCTCGGGGTTACCGCTTTTGGTACTAAAACTTTACCCCGAGCTACACTCGGGAATACCGCCAGGGAGGTTAAAATAATCCCTGGTGATGCTGCCATGTAGATCCTTGTTCAGGAACTTCCTCTTCTGCATTGTCACCCAGTCACATGCTTCCTGGTGGAGACTACAATCTCCCATGCTGACAAACATTGCATAGGTATAGCAACCCATTGATCGCAATGTACCTGTCAGTTTCAGCCATGTGACAGCCAGATGTTCCCTTCTCACCCTGCTGCTCCCAGTTCAGCCGAGATCACTCTGCCACAAGAGCCGGCTGTCTGTCCCGAGCCTTCTCACCGCCCTACACCTGGTGACCTCCCGATACACACAAACCCAGGATGGAGGAGCAGCTGGCCCCCCTCAGACTGGCCGTCCTGGAGCAGACTTGAGCTAAGGATTCCTAGGACCCCAGTGGAAGTGTGGCTGCAGAGGAGGCTTGTGTCCAGAGGAGGGATCCTGGTTCCATGCTGTCTGGCAGATCCATTTAAAGGGGTTCCCTACAGATTCATATTCAGCTTATTGCGCATATATTATGCGCATCTGGTGAGTGCGCATTTCTTACAGTCTTTCGCACGGATTAAGTCACACGCTGACCTGATCGCGTCAATCCTGCACTAATCTATGAACACTTCTGTTGTTAAAAGACTGTTCACATGATCACATTTATGTCTGCCACCTAAACTAGCTCTTTATTCACTTATATATTAGTTATCACGTTATAATCTGGATGATCTGAATATTATTGATTACATATTTTATTTTTTATACATTGTATTTTAGCGCTGCACCGTTTGTTTATTCAGATGTCCCTGCTGTGCCTATCCTCCTCAGAAGTGCCTCCTCTCCTCACTTCTAATCATAGTGGCACTGCCCCTCTGAGCACACAGAGGTTACTGACAGTCACCACTCTCTGCTCAGAGCGGCTGTGAGAACCCAGTGATCAGCGGTCATGTGGGCGCTGAGTTGTCACCCTTAGAGCGGGCGGGGGACCAATGCTGCATCCACCTAGGTAAGTATGATTTTAAAAAATAAATAAATAAATAAATAAAAATCCCATACTTCTCTTATAAATCTTTGATCTTTTCCATGTTGTCCAGTTAGATCTCCTTCTCTCCAAGGTTGCCTTTCCCTGCTTTACATTATCCAATGACTGCTTACCATGAGAATGCAGATGAAATGACAATGGGAAGGCTTTCCATGTCCCAGATTCCTGTTAATATGTTTTATTTTTAGGCCCTGTTACGAGAACAGTTTTGTTCTCGTAACAGGACCCGCCTTAGTCTTTTATTGCCAGAAAACATTAAATAGGAGCCAATAAAAAGATGTGTAGCAGCGATTACATAATTTTGTAGCTCCATTGCTGAGCTTTAAATGACCAGGATGCACCAATGGTGTGTAGCTGCTTAAAGTAATGTGTATGACTGGGACATTAATATTCCTGGCTATGTTCTCTTTCGGAGAGACAGGGTAAATAGGAAAGTTGGTGATGTCTGTCTCTATGTGAGAAGTGATCTCAGAGTGAGTGTGAAAGAGGACCTAGTTGATGGAGAGTGTGATGAGGCTGAAGCATTATGGGTGGAACTGCACATGGGGGTGCGTACTACAAAGGTAATTGTTGGGGTTTGTTATAGGCCTCCCAGTGTTAATGGGGAGGTGATGACTCAGCTCTGTGCACAGTTTGAAAGGGCTGCAAGGGCTGGGACAGTGATAATAATGGGGGATTTTAACTACCCAGAAATTGACTGGAGTAATGGTACTGCAGGAACAGTTAAAGAGCAAAAATTTATAAACCTACTACAGGACAATTTTATGGTACAGATCATAGAGGCCCCAACTAGGAATGATGCTCTGCTGGACCTGGTAATCTCAAACCATGCAGAGCTTATTATGAATGTCCATATAAAAGAACATCTGGGTAGCAGCAACCATAACATGATTTCATTTATTGTTAGCTTTAAACAGCAAGCACATATGGGGAAAAAAAATGCTCAATTTTAAGAGAGCTAATTTTAAAAACACAATATAGGGTCTGGGATTATAAATACCATTTCCGTCTTTGCAGATGACACCAAGCTGTGTAGTGGAATAACATCCTTACAGGATGTCTACAACTTACAAGCTGACCTCAATGCACTGTTTAATTGGGCAACTATGTGGCCAATGAGATTTAATGCAGATAAATGTAAGGTTCAGCACTTGGGGGCTAAGAATATGCATGCATCATACATACTGGGGGGGGGGGGGTACAACTGGGGGAATCAATGGTGGAGAAGGATCTGGGAGTTCTGGTAGATCACAAGCTCAATAATAGCATACAATGCCAAGCTGCAGGTTCTAAAGCGAGCAAAATCTTCTCTTGTATTAGGAGAGGTATAGACTCCAGAGAGAGAGATATCATATTATCCCGGTACAAATCACTAGTAACACCTCATCTGGAATATGCAGTTCAGTTTTGGGCACCAATTCACAAAAAGAACATTGGGGAACTGGAGAAAGTACAGAGAAGGGCAACCAAACTGATAAGACACATGGAGGAGATCAGCTATGAGGAAAGATTAGAGGAACTGAATTTATTCTCTCTTGAGAAAAGGAGATTAAGAGGGGATATGATCTCCATGTACAATACATAAGGGGGGATATGATCTCCATGTACAATACATAAGGGGGGATATGATCTCCATGTACAATACATAAGGGGGGATATGATCACCATGTATAATACATAAGGGGGGATATGATCTCCATGTATAATACATAAGGGGGGATATGATCTCCATGTATAATACATAAGGGGGATATGATCTCCATGTATAATACATAAGGGGGGATATGATCTCCATGTATAATACATAAGGGGGGATATGATCTCCATGTATAATACATAAGGGGGGATATGATCTTCAGGTATAATACATAAGGAGGGATATGATCTCCATGTATAATACATAAGGGGGGGATATGATCTCCATGTATAATACATAAGGGGGGATATGATCTCCATGTATAATACATAAGGGGGGATATGATCTCCATGTATAATACATAAGGGGGGATATGATCTCCATGTATAATACATAAGGGGGGATATGATCTCCATGTATAATACATAAGGGGGGGATATGATCTCCATGTATAATACATAAGGGGGATATGATCTTCAGGTATAATACATAAGGGGGGATATGATCTCCATGTATAATACATAAGGGGGGATATGATCTCTATGTATAATACATAAGGGGGGCATGATCTCCATGTATAATACATAAGGGGGGGGAAATGATCTCCATGTATAATACATAAGGGGGATATGATCACCATGTATAATACATAAGGGGGGATATGATCACCATGTATAATACATAAGGGGGGATATGATCTCCATGTATAATACATAAGGGGGGGATATGATCTCCATGTATAATACATCAGTGGTTCATATAGTGAACTCGGTGTAGAGTTATTCATCCTGAGGTCATCACAGAGGACAAGGGGGCGCTCTTTACGTCTGGAAGAAAAGAGATTTAATCTCCAAACACGGAAAAGGTTTCTTCACAATAAGAGCTGTGAGAATGTGGAATAGACTCCCTCAAGAGTTGGTTCTGGCCAGCTCAGTGGATTTAAAAAAGTCCTGGATTCTTTCTTGGATACACAGAATATAACTGGATACTAACATTTATAGGTAAAGTTGATCCAGGGAATATCCGATTGCCTCTTGGGGGATCAGGAAGGATTTTTTTCACCTGCAAGAGCAAATTGAATCATGATTTGGTGGGATTTTTGCCTTCCTCTGGATCAACTGTGGGTATAGGAGTATAACTTTTTTCTTCTATGGTTGAACTGGATGGACTTTTGTTTTTTTTCAACCAGACTAACTATGTAACTATATGTAACAATGTATCCAGCCACAGAATCAACCTTCTATGCAGCTATGAATGGCCAGAGAAAATAGCCAAGTAGCTGACACAAATCTCGGCTACAAAGTGTGCTGGTGTGTGCCCGAATACTAAATCCTACCATAAATGGATTACATTTCAATGAATTCCTGCTTAATCAGATGAAATTTGAGCTGTGGGAGGCCCTGTCCGCACCACCTGGCTTGATATACAGTAAGTTTATTTTTTATGTGAATCCGGGTGTAAAATTGTCTGCCGAACAGTGACACTTTCCGCCCCCTCCCACTGGCCAGTCAGGTTTCATGCTCGAACGAACAATGGTCTGGTATGGATTTTTGAGGGGAACCACAAGCTTTTTTTTTTTTTTTCCCTTGATTTTTGCATTGGGTTCCCCCTTAAAATCCATACCAGACCCAAAACGTTTGGTATAAAATTGTTTCTTTTTTGTGTGGGGTCCCCCTTAAAATTCATACAAACCAGAAGGGTTTAGTATGAAGTGGGGGGAGCCCCATTCAATTTTTTTTATAATTACGTCCAGCTCCTTTGCTTACACAGGCAGGGATGAAAGTGAATGGGGTCAGTGACATCACTGGTTTTTTAACGATTCAGCAATGTCTGCACCCCGTGGCGTCATTAACCAGCAGGAAGCTCTCCTGTATGATAGTGGTAGTAATATCGCTATTAGACATGACATCCAGCTCCCACCAAACAGGCAAATATGTGCTTTAATGTCTATTTGCATGGTCCTTAAAAAGGGAATTATCAAATGACAGGTAGACTCACAGGACCCATGAGGCAGATTATACGCTCCCGCAGTAATCTTGAGTAGATGTCATAGGCTCTCTCTCCTCGGCCCTGGAAAGGAAAAGAGCTTAATGAATTTTTTGAAGCATATATGTTTCCATATTGCAGAAAGATACATTTATTCTATCTTAGGGTAAAGGGTTACCATATATATATATATATATATATATATATATATATATATATATATATATACACACACACACACACACACACACACATACACATACATATATATATACACACATCTACAGGTGAAACTAAAAAAATTAGAATATTGTGCAAAAGTTCATTTATTTCAGTAATGAAACTTAAAAGGTGAAACTAATATATGAGATAGACTCATTACATGCAAAGCAAGATAGTTCAAGCCGTGATTTGTCATCATTGTGATGATTATGACTTACAGCTCATGAAAACCCCAAATCCACCATCTCAGAAAATGAGAATATTGTGAAAAGGTGCAATATTCTCGGCTCAAAGTGTCCCACTCTAATCAGCTAATTAAGCCATAACACCTGCAAAGGGTTCCTGAGCCTTTAAATGGTCTCTCAGTCTGGTTCAGTAGGAATCACAATCATGGGAAAGACTGCTGACCTGACAGTTGTGCAGAAAACCATCATTGACACCCTCCATAAGGAGGGAAAGCCTCAAAAGGTAATTGCAAAAGAAGTTGGATGTTCCCAAAGTGCTGTATCAAAGCACATTAATAGAAAGTTATGTGGAAGGGAAAAGTGTGGAAGAAAAAGGTGCACAAGCAGCAGGGATGACCGCAGCCTGGAGAGGATTGTCAGGAAAAGGCCATTCAAAAGTGTTGGGGACTTTCACAAGGAGTGGACTGAGGCTGGAGTCAGTGCATCAAGAGCCACCACACACAGACGGATCCTGGACATGGGCTTCAAATGTCGTATTCCTCTTGTCAAGCCGCTCCTGAACAACAAGCAACGTCAGAAGCGTCTTACCTGGGCTAAAAAAAAACAGACCTGGTCTGTTGCTCAGTGGTCCAAAGTCCTCTTTTCTGATGAGAGCAACTTTTGCATCTCATTTGGAAACCAAGGACCCCGAGTATGGAGGAAGAATGGAGAGGCACACACTGCAAGATGCTTGAAGTCCAGTGTGAAGTTTCCACAGTCTGTGTTGATTTGGGGAGCCATGTCATCTGCTGGTGTTGGTCCACTGTGCTTCATTAAGTCCAAGGTCAACGCAGTCGTCTACCAGGAGATTTTGGAGCACTTCATGCTTCCTTCCGCAGACGAGCTTTATGGGGATGCTGACTTCATTTTCCAGCAGGACTTGGCACCTGCCCACACTGCCAAAAGCACCAACACCTGATTCAATGACCGTGGGATTACTGTGCTTTATTGGCCAGCAAACTCGCCTGACCTGAACCCCATAGAGAATCTATGGGGCATTGCCAAAAGAAAGATGAGACATGAAACCAAACAATGCAGAAGAGCTGATGGCCGCTATTGAAGCATCCTGGTCTTCCATAACACCTCATCAGTGCCACAGGCTGATAGCTTCCATGCCATGCCGCATTGAGGCAGTAATTGCTGCAAAAGGGGCCCAAACCAAGTACTGAGTACATATGCATGCTTATACTTTTCAGAGGTCCGATATTGTTCTATGTACAATCCTTGTTTTATTGATTGCATGTAATATTCTAATTTTCTGAGATTGTGGATTTGGGGTTTTCATGAGCTGTAAACCATAATCATCACAATGATGACAAATCACGGCTTGAACTATCTTGCTTTGCATGTAATGAGTCTCTCTCATATATTAGTTTCACCTTTTAAGTTGCATTACTGAAATAAATGAACTTTTGCACAATATTCTAATTTTTCAAGTTTCACCTGTATATATATATATATATATATATATATATACATATATATATACACTGTAATATATACAATACTACAAGGGTTACTGTACCATACTGCATCTCCTTTGTAATAAAATCTTTTACTCCCTGATATATGTAATAATTGAAGAAATGCATTGTCTTTTCGATGATGTTTTAGATATAGTGTACATGTTAAAGAAATTGTATGTTATTCTTGTTTCTATGTAAAGTTTGTAATGATATACATGGGTGGAGTAGGCATATAGTACATACGCTGATCAGCCATAACATTATGACCACTGACAAGTAAATGAATAACATTGATTATCTCTAAACAATGGCACCTGAAAGTGGGTGGGATTTATTAGGCAGCCAGTGAACATGTTGTTCCTGAAGTTTATGTGCTGAAAGCAGAAAAAAATGGGCAAGCGCGAGAATTTTGACAATTGTAATGGGAGTAGACGTGCTAGACGACTGGGCCAGGGAAACTCCAAAATTGCAGGTTTTTTTTTGGGGGGGGGGGGGGTTTCCAGTCTGCAGTGGTCAGGGCCTAACAAAAGTGGTCCAAGGAAGGAAAATCGGGGAACTGGCGACAGGATCATGGGTGGCCAAGGCTCAGTGATGAAGTGAAGGCTGGTTCGTGTAGTCCAGGGGTGGGCAATGTGCGGCTCCCCAGCTGTTGCAGAACTACAAGTTCCATCATACCTCTGTCAGTTTTGCAATGTCCGTTCTGTGCAATGCCTCATGGGAAATGTAGTTCCACAACAGCTGGAGAGCCGCACATTGCCCTCCCCTGGTGTAGTCCAATCCAACAGAAGAACTACTGGAGCTCAAATGACTGAAAAAGTTGCTGGCTCTGATAGAAAGGTGTTCGAACACAACAGAGCATTGCAGTTTGCTGTGTATGGGACCACAAACCAGTCGGGGTACCCGTGCTGACTGGTGTCCACATCCAAAAGTGCTTACAACAGGGACACATGAGCATCAGAACTGGGCCATGGAGACCAAGGTGGCCATGGAGAACAAGGTGGACCAAGGTGACCACGGAGACCAAGGTGGCCATCAAGAACAAGGTGGACCAAGGTGACCACGGAGACCAAGGTGGCCATGGAGAACAAGGTGGACCAAGGTGGCCATGAAGACCAAGGTGGTCTGATGAATCACATTTTCTTTTACATCATGTTGATGGCCGGGTGTGTGTTCATCGTTTACTTGGGGAAGAGATGACACAAGCATGCACTATAGGAAGGCAAGCCGGCAGAGGCAGCACGATGCTTTGTCTAGTGAAGTTCATGCCTCGTTGTGTCAGGGCTGTTTTGGCGGCAAAAGGGGAACCTACTCAATATTAGGTGGGTGGTCATAATGTTATGGCTGATCGGTGTATACAGGCTTTGCTTTCTGCTTTGCAGTGCTGCACAGTGGTTGTGCTTTTACTACTTCTTCTTACAAGTTTAGGGGTCAGCTGAAAACAACGCACCCCTCATGTGGCTGCTATGTTGTGTAAACGGCTGTTAAGCAATTGGGCAGAATCATTGAAGTAGATACACTATCCTGCTTCTAGCAGTAAATCTATTATATCTCTAAAACTGTAGAGAAGGGCAACCAAACTGATAAGAGGCATGGAGGAGATCAGCTATGAGGAAAGATTAGAGGAACTGAATTTATGCTCTCTTGAGAAGAGGAGATTAAGGGGATATGATCACCATGTATAATACATAAGGGGGATATGATCTCCATGTATAATACATAAGGGGGATATGATCTCCATGTATAATACATAAGGGGGATATGATCTCCATGTATAATACATAAGGGGGGATATGATCTCCATGTATAATACATAAGGGGGGATATGATCACCATGTATAATACATAAGGGGGGATATGATCTCCATGTATAATACGTAAGGGGGGATATGATCTCCATGTATAATACATAAGGGGCGATATGATCTCCATGTATAATACCTAAAAGGGATATGATCTCCATGTATAATACATAAGGTGGGATATGATCTCCATGTATAATACATAAGGGGGATATGATCTCCATGTATAATACATAAGGGGGGGTATGATCTCCATGTATAATACATAAGGGGGGATATGATCTCCATGTATAATACATAAGGGGGGGATATGATCTCCATGTATAATACATAAGGGGGATATGATCTCCATGTATAATACATAAGGGGGGATATGATCTCCATGTATAATACATAAGGGGGATATGATCTCCATGTATAATACATAAGGGGGGGATATGATCTCCATGTATAAATACATCAGTGGTTCATATAGTGAACTCGGTGTAGAGCTATTCACCCTGAGGTCATCACAGAGGACAAGGGGGCACTCTTTACATCTGGAGGAAAAGAAATTTAATCTCCAAACACGGAAAGGTTTCTTCACAGTGAGAGCTGTGAAAATGTGGAATAGACTCCCTCAAGAGTTGGTTCTGGCCAGCTCAGTGGATTGCTGTAGGAAAGTCCTGGATTCTTTCTTGGATACACAGAATATAACTGGATATAACATTTATAGGTAAAGTTGATCCAGGGAATATCCGATTGCCTCTTGGGGGATCAGGAAGGAATTTTTTCCCCTGCAGGAGCAAATTGAATCATGTTTTTCCGCTTTTTTTGTCTTCCTCTGGATCAACTGTGGGTGTAGGATTATAACTTTTTTTTTTTTTATGGTTGAACTGGATGGACTTTTGTCTTTTTTCAGCCAGACTAACTATGTAACTGTAATAAACACACTACAAAGATGTTTATTAAAAGAGCAGATTGGTCAATTACATGGAACAGGAGACATTAGAAGCATGACGTACACAGAAGAGTGTATTTTTTCCTCCCACCTACATTAAGCTCAATGAGCTGAATGGGATGGATACATTGCATGGCATTTCATGCAATGTCTCTTCTGCAATAAAAAAAAACATCCCTGGCTGTTTGTAGTTATCTGTAGCATGTACACCGAGTTGCGCATGCACAGCTCAGTTTACATTCCGGCACAGTGCCTGTATGCTGGGATGGCTGTACTCCTGTGCATGTGCAGGACTGACATCATCCCGCACCAACCAATAATGTCAGCTGAAGATAGACACCCTGAAGAAGAGAAAAAGATGCCAGCACCATTGAAGGACCTTGGACCTTTGAAACAGAGGTATGTACAGTATTGCAGACCATTGTTCTGCTTGGGAGCCTGTCCTACCAGCTCTCAGGTGTTGGTAGCTGTGAGCTTTTGGTGAGTGCGCCCCAGGACAGCACAGCAACCGATATATATGTCAACTGGGAATTAGGGGCCCCTCACCCCTTATGCTGCTGCATACTGTATGTGTTATGTAGTTGTAAAGGAGTTAAGATCCTCTGAACTAATAACTGATACATGTCCATTACGCTCCCAAAAGCGATTTATTGATATTATCAATAAGCACAAAGAGCCTCTAAAGCCTGCATGAACACGCTGCATACACACACAGTTGAGAGGCTCCATTCCCTTCAATGGGTCAGGTGGTACTGCCTGATGAATGCAACAGCTATGTGTTTTTACCACCCCTCCAACCACAAGTGTAAACAAGTCCTTTATAAATTCTAGGGGGTGTTTAAAAAACTGATGAATAAAAAAAAAAAAAAAAGCGTTCCCCAGCAAGCAATAAGATCTCCAATTTTGCGCCCCCAACTAACACTTCCCAGTGAGAATTTCCATTCTATCAGAGGCTATGAGACATCAGACAGACTGAGGACAGCTAAGAAGTAGAAGAACTCCACTTACCGTCTGTTCCACCACAATGGGGATAAGAGGGGAGAGTCTGGGGGGGACCCGATGTAAACTCCGAACTTGAGATAGCGAGCATATTCCTCTCAGCAGCGGCCTCTGCAGAACATACACGCAGTACATTACAGAAGTGGAAAAGGATTCTATTCACAGATCAACATTTATCAGAGATGAGCCTCCTATATGGCAGCCAGTTAGGTACTTAGTGTGGCCGATGGAGTACGTTTGAAGGGCCGGCGTTGAAGGGCCGGTGTTGATGACATCAGTTTGAGGCACTTCTGAGATCATTCGGAATTCACTGACCTCCTGTCCGTGGTTGGGGACCCACTGTCCGTGTCCGTGGTTGGGGACCCACTGTCCGTGTCCGTGGTTGGGGACCCACTGTCCGTGTCCGTGGCTGGGGACCCACACCAGCAGGGATGTCAGATTGGGAGCAGCGGTTGTGTCCATGCAGCCGCTACCTCCCAGTTGACTTGAATGGGAGTGCCTGCATGGGGTGCACGGAACACCTGTACATCTCAGTGCGGGCAAACACGGCCCTCCATGGGTATACCATAGTGAGGCCCTTTTTTATCAACTCAATAGCCCTTTTTTTATCAAGCCACAAGAATATCTTCTAGTGCACAGGTGTCAAACACAAGGCCCGCGGGCCGAATCTGGCCCTCCAGGCCATTTTATGTGGCCCTTGCACCTCTCTTGCAGGTACCTCCTTGTCTCTGCCCCCACCTTGTCTCAGCAGTCAGCACCAGAGAGGAGAATAGAGCTCCTCTGCCAAACCCTGCACCTCTCAGTGCAGCTGCAGCACCCCCTCATTTCTGCCTCCCCTGGTCTCAGCATTCAGCAGACTCTGGTAACTGACTCCACTCCTCCTCTGGTCCTCCTCCAGACCCTGCACTTTCTGCTTTCCAGCTCTGCCCCCAAAGGAGGTTCACTGTGATGTCAGGGAGGGTGTGGGATTCTGGACATCTTATGTAATGGGGGGATGAGGGTGCTCGGGACATCTAGTCTTACAAATACAACCGGCCCTTTGAGGGCAACCATAATGCTGATACGGCCTGTGAAGAAATGGAGTTTGACACCCCTGCTGTAGTGTGTTTAAGACATGCTAAAGTGGCCTTTCAGTCAATACTAGCAAATGTCATTACAGCATGCCAAGGTGAATGAACACCGTACACCAGGGGTGTCCAGCTTGTGGCCCCAGAAAGGTTAGCATGTGGAGGGATGCCGTGCATGTGCAGCAGCCACGGCGGCCAACACAGAAAAGCCCAGCCCAGGGGTAGGCAACCTGTGGCTCTCTAGCTGTTGTGGAACTACATTTCCCATGAGGCATTGCAAAGATTACAAAACTGACAGTTACAGCTATGACTTGCAGAGGCATGATGGAACTTGTAGTCCTGCGGCTCTCAGGTTGCCTACCCCTGGCCTCAGCCCATGCACATCTTTGAGGACGCCAGGAATGCCATGCAAACATAGCATAGATACACAGAATATAACTGGATATAACATTTATAGGTAAAGTTGATCCAGGGAATATCCGATTGCCTCTCGGGGGATCAGGAAGGGATTTTTCCCCTACAGGAGCAAATTGGATCATGCTTTGCTGGGATGTTTTTGCCTTCCTCTGGATCAACTGTGGGTGTAGGATTACAACTTTTTTTTTTTTTATGGTTGAACTGGATGGACTTTTGTCTTTTTTTTCAGCCAGACTAACTATGTAGCCTACATTGATAATGCTTGTCTGGAGGGATGCCTGGGCTGCCATATTTGCAATAGCACTGGCAGCAAGGAATGCAGGGGAGCCAGGTAAGTAAATGCTGCATGGCCGTATCTAGGGGGTGCGCCCCCCAGATTTCAATTGCACCCCCCACACACAGCACCTACATAGGTTACATTCACACCAGCAACTAAGGCCGATGCGAATTGTAGCAGTAATTCCTCTTTGTCTGCGTCCAGCAGCAATCACCGCAGGCTGTGCAGAGAGTCACAAATAGGTGCCGGTCACTGGGAAACCTGTCATTATAGTGAACGGGCCTGGGGGTCGCACCTGCCTGCTGAGAGCCGCAGGAGGAACTGCTCACCAGCCGCAGGAGGAACTGCTCACCAGCCGCTGGAGGAACTGCTCACCAGCCGCTGGAGGAACTGCTCACCAGCCGCTGGAGGAACTGCTCACCAGCCGCTGGAGGAACTGCTCACCAGCCGCAGGAGGAACTGCTCACCAGCCGCAGGAGGAACTGCTCACCAGCCGCAGGAGGAACTGCTCACCAGCCGCAGGAGGAACTGCTCACCAGCCGCAGGAGGAACTGCTCACCAGCCGCTGGAGGAACTGCTCACCAGCCGCTGGAGGAACTGCTCACCAGCCGCTGGAGGAACTGCTCACCAGCCGCTGGAGGAACTGCTCACCAGCCGCTAGAGGAACTGCTCACCAGCCGCTAGAGGAACTGCTCACCAGCCGCTGGAGGAACTGCTCATCAGCCGCTAGAGGAACTGCTCATCAGCCGCTGGAGGAACTGCTCATCAGCTATTCCTATTGTTAGTTTATTTTATGTGTGGCTGAAGACAGTTCCTCTTCTTCCAAAGTGTCCCAGGAAGACCCCAGCTGTACACCCTCCTGCCAGTCCCTGCTGTACTTACCTCCAGAGATGCTGTGCTCACACAGCCGGCCCAGCATTCTGGAGATTTGAAATCAGGGTGGATAAAAATCAATGATTTTATTTTTAAAAATTAAAAAAAAATAGATTTTTTTTTATTCACCCCCTTCCAGTCCGGACACTTTCACCCCCTTCCTGTCCAGGCCAATTTTCAGCTTTCAGCGCTATCACACTTTGAATGACAATTGCGCGGTCATGCAACACTGTACCCATATGACATTTTTAGCATTTTTTTTGAGACAGATAAAACTTTATTTTGGTGGTATTTATTCACCACTGGGATTTTTATTTTTTTGATATATAAATGAAAAAGTACAAAAATGTTGAAAAATAAGTTTTTCTTAAAAACTTTTGCAAATAAATAATCTTTCTTCATAAATCTTGGCCAAAATGTATTCACCTATCTTTTTAGTTAAAACAAAAAAACCCCAAATTAGTTTATAACCAAAAATTATAATTTTTCAAAACTTTTTTTACATTTTTATTTTATTATATTATTATAGGGTGACATACTGTCACCCTAGCAGTACAGTGTCACCATAGTGACACTGTACTACTTGTGGGGGGTGATGAAGATTTTTTGTTTTCTTTTTTTACACTGATTGCTTTTGAACCCATAAAGACTGTAAAAGCAATCATTTCTCCTTCTCTTTGGCTGCATTCTTGCAGCCAATGAAAAATACTGTGAAGGCTGTGATTGGTCAGTTTGTCACATGGTACAAGGCTGTTGTGAATAGCCTTGTACCATGTGATCTCTGTGATCATTCACAGATTTCACTAGTAGTAAGCAATGATGTCAAAAGTGACATCTTGCTTACTACTAGTCATGTGATCACTGATTGGCCAATCAGTGATCACATGATCGGGACCTCACACAGAGGTCCTGTACATCGATCGGTGTTCCACTGTGTCCGGAGAACACAACAGGCACTGGTTGCGGTGCTGTGCGCTCCCAGGGAGCGCGCACAAGCAATGGATGCGGTAGGACGTTTAGAGACGTCCACCCGCATTGGCAGAACTCCGGTCTGGCTGTATATCGACATGGGCCAGACGGGAAGAGGTTAAAACGTATGTTCAGCTGAAACTGTTTGTTCACCGCTTTTGGGTGGACTCGGGAAGGATTAGAACCCCTGTCGGCATTTGACTGCCCTCCAAGCCTCCATTTCAGTGACAATGGTCTCACCGGATAGGAAATGAAGGAAATCTACAACAAAGCCACAGACAGTAATAAAAGCCAGCGGGGGTTCTAGTCTTCCCTACTGTAGTGACACAAAAACCTTTTCTATTTGTGTCTGTGAAACATTCCGCCACTTTCCTGTATTATGGTGAAAACCGTAGTCACCGGGACAGGAAATGAAGGAAAATCCCCTTACAGGAGCCCCAGACAGCAGGAAATCTGGGGAGTTCCTCACTCACACAGCCAAAAAACAAACAAAAAAACTTTTTTTTTTTTTAGGAAGTTGGTGATATTATAAATCATCGTCATAATTGTTTCTTGCTGTCTGTGATATTTCCCCTCTTCCTGTGCGATCCCCAGGACAGGAAGTGAGCAGAAATCTCCCCTAAGGGGTCACAGAGAGCAGGGGTGTTGTTGTACACACTACAAAGTCCCATGATCCAGCATGGAGTGTGGGAGGAGGGCACCCACACAAGCACAAGAAGAACATGCAAACTCCATGCAAATAGTGTCCTCATTTGAACCAAGGACCCTCGAAGCTGCAAGTCAGGAATACTAAGCTGCTGTGCGTGCATGCTGGGAGTTTTAGTTCCACATCAGATGGACAGTCCTCATTATAGGACTGCTGTCCTGTCCAGAAGCTGTATATACATCCCCTCTGTCCATATCATGTAATGTTACTCACTGTCCCCCTGATCAGCAGATCCATGCTGTCCCCGGTGCCAATGTCTCATCTACTTCCACAAATGTCAACTATATTCACTACAACACGAAACTGTCTGCAAGGGTAAGACGAGGTATACATTGGCGGCCATTGTTTCGGAGACCAAACTACCTGATGTACAAGGAAGTGATCTCAGCAAATATGGCTCTTGCTGTGGAGACACGTATAGAGAATAAATGGCTGAGCTCAGGGCGGAAATGACCTCAGAAATCTTAACTGGGCGCCGCCATTATTCCTGTTTTCCAGTACTTGCTGTTATATGGGATACAGCGGAATATAGTTTTATTATTATTATTATTATTATTATATTACAGGATTTTTTTTATATAGCGCCAACAGTTTACACAGCGCGATAGAACATAAGGGAAGACAGTACAATTACAATACAGGTGTACCTCGGTTTACGAATTTAATGCGTTCTCTTATTGCAAAAAATTCATAAACCGAAACGCGGTTTCCCATAGGAATGCATTGAAAACCAGTTAGTCCATTTTGAAGGTCAGAAAAAAGTAAAAATAAAGTATTTTATCTGTTCAAAACTCTTTATAAAGTGCACTTTAAAGGCACGGCACCTCCTGCCTGGAGTTTGCATGTTCTCCCTGTGCCTGTGTGGGTTTCCTCTGGGTACTCTGGTTTCCTCCCACCTCCAAAGACATGCTGGTAGGTTAATTGGCTCCTGTCTATATTGTCCCTAGTATGTGTATGTATGAATGTAAGTTAGGGACCTCAGATTGTATGCTCCTTGAGGGTTAGGGACTGATGTGAATGTACAAAATATATATATGTAAAGCGCTGCGTAAATTGACAGCGCTATATAAGTTCCTGAAATAAAATAAATACATAAATACTATACAGAGACATGATTAAAAATTAATACGCAAATGCACTGAAAACCAATTGATCCATTCCAGAGGTCAAAAAAAGCAAAAAAAAGTCTTTATCTGTTCAAAACTCTCTATAAAGTGCAATTTAAAGGCATAAATACTGTACAGGGACATGGTTAAAAAAAAAATATCATAAATTAATTGAAAACCAATTAATCTGTTCCAGAGCTCAGAAAAAAGTAAAAGAAAAAAGTATTTTATCTGTTTAAAACTCTCTATAAAGTGCAATTTAAAGGCATAAATACTGTACAGGGACATGAGTAAAAAAAAATCGTAAATGAATTGAAAACCAATTAATCTTTTCTGGAGGTCAGAAAAAAGTAAAAAAAAAAGTCTTATCTGTTCAAAACTCTTTATCAAGTGCAGTTTAAAGGCACGGGGCCGGCACTATAAACCTCCCAGGTGCAATGAATCCTGGGGAAACTTGCTTAGTATTGTGAAAAAAATGTGTAAACCGAGGCATTATTTTCAATAGATTTTCATTCGTAAACTGAAAATGACTTTAACCGAAGCGTTCATAAACCGAGGTACACCTGTACAAATGAATACAGGGGGGATCAGCGGGCCCTGCTTGTTAGAGCTTACAATCAAAGATGGGGTATAGAGGAATATGGTTCAATTACTATTACTAACTAAAGAGAAAAAAGAAAAATGGAAATGGCAAAAGATTATTATTTTTGTTATTATTATTAATATTATCATCACATTTATTACTAAAGAGAAAACAAAATTCGGGAAAAGTGCAAAAGGGAAAATATTATTATTGTTATTAACAACAAAAGCAATACATTTATTACTACAGAAAAAGTACTGAAGAAAAATGGTTTAATAGTTGAAAAGATTATTAATATTTTTAATATTATTATCACATTTATTTCTATAGAGAAAAATAATAACAAAATGCAAAAAAGGATTATTATTAGTGTTAACAACAACATTATTATTATTATCACCAAACAACAACACATTTATTATTGCAATGAAAAAAATACTGTGGGAAAAAAGGGTATAAGGGTCCTTTCACACGGGTGTTCCTTTTTTTCATCAGTTCAGTCATGTTTTTCCAAAAAAAAAAACGGATCAGTTCCCATCAGTTTTTCATCAGTTCACGTCAGTTTTTCATCAGTTCACATCAGGTTTGCATCAGTTTACGTCAGTTTTTCATCAGTTCATGTCAGTTTTTCATTGGTTTTCATCAGTTTACATCCATTTTTCATCAGTTTACATCCGTGTTTTTACAGCCTTTACTAATGCAAAAATGGATCGTATGTCCGTTTACATCCGTTTACATCTGTTTTTCTGTTTTTTTTCTTAATGGAAGAGAATAGGGGTTTCCTTTGTTAAAAAAAAAAAACAGATGCCAACAGTTGAAATCCATTAGTCCATAAAAATACATGGGTGTCCATTTTTTCACCCGTAAATGAACAGATGAAAAAAGACATACAGAATGCCCATGTGAAAGAGCCCTAAAAGTTGAAAAAGATTATTATTACTATTATTATTATTATTATCATCATCATTTTATTACTAAAAAGAGAAATAGTAAGAAAAAGTATAAAAGAGAAAATATTATTACTATTATTATTATCAATAACAACACATTTATTATTAATAATATTATTAATACAAAAAACAAAAAAAAACCAAAACAACACATTTAATGCTACATAGAAAACAATATTGAGGGGAAAAAAAAGGTATAAAGGTTGAAAAGATTATTACTAATACTATTATATTTATTGCTAGAATAGAAAAATATTAAGAGAAAGAATAAAGGGAAAAGATTGTTGTTATTATTATTAACAACAACCAAAAACAACACATTTATTATTACAGAAAAAAAATATAAAAAGTGTATAAGTTGAAAAGATTATTATTATTATTATTATTATTATCATCAACACATTAATACCAAAGAGAAAAAAAATATGTTGTAGACTATTTGGTAGACTGAAAGACTCGGAGGCACTGATGAAGGTTGGGGGCATTATAGGGGAGGGGGGCTCAAGGCTCTTCAGCAAACCTGGGGGCACTGCAGGGTGCTGAGGGGCTCTGAGGAAGGTTGGGGGGCACTGTGGGGGCTGAGAACTCTCAGAGGGCACTGTAGGAGGTTGACAGACACTGGACCACTATGGAAGGTTGGCTGGCACTATGGTAGCTGGGAGGCACTGATGAAGGTTGGGGGCACTATAGGGGAGGGGGGCTCAAGGCTCTGCAGCAAACTTGGGGGCATTGCAGGGTGCTGAGAGGCTTTGAGGAAGGTTGGGGGGCACTGTGGGGGCTGAGAACTCTCAAAGGGCACTGTGGGAGGTTGACAGACACTGGACCACTATGGTAGCTGGGGGGTACTGATGAAGTTGGGGGCCCTATAGGGGAGGGGGGCTCAAGGATCTTCAGCAAACTTGGGAGCACTGCAGAGGTGCTGAGAAGCTTTGAGAAACGTTTGGGGGCAGTGTGGGGGCTGCGAAATCTCAGAGGGCACTGTGGGAGGTTAACAGACACTGGACCACTATGGGAGGTTGGCTGGCACTATGGTAGCTGGGGGGCACTGATGAAGGTTAGGGGCACTATAAGGGAGGGGAGCTCAAGGCTCTGCAGCAAACTTGGGGACACTGCAGGGTGCTGAGGGGCTCTGAGGAAGGTTGGAGGGCACTGTGGGGGCTGAGAACTCTCAGAGGGCACTGTAGGAGGTTGACAGACACTGGACCACTATGGGAGGTTGGCTGGCACTATGGTAGCTGGGGGGCACTGATGAAGGTTGGGGGCACTATAGGAGAGGGGGGATCAAGGCTCTGCAGCAAACGTGGGGACATTGCAGGGTGCCGAAGGGCTCTGAGGAAGGTTGGGGGGCACTGTGGGGGATGAAACTCTCAGACGGTTGGCACTATGGTAGCTGGGAGGCACTGAGTTGGTGGATCTGCAGGTAGCTGCTGGCCGGTGAGTAAGGAGGCAGAGCAAGGATTGAGAAGCACTGGGCTAGATAAAGCCCTAGGTCTGTACCAGTGATCTGGTGCACCTGCCCCTCCTGGTCCCATCTTGGCACAGCCAAGTTGTTAGCTGGAGAACTGACCAAGATAGATTGATGATCTGTGTCTGAATAGGATTCCTATACAGAACAGATATGGACTCTGCCCTTTAGACAAGCCTGGAAGACACTATAATCATGTATTTTTCATTAGGGATTTCCCCTGTATTAGCGGTCTGAGATATCACTGTTCCATGGAGGAGGCATCCAGTGACTGCCTGAACCTAGACTGTTAAATAAGCAGCCATTGACTATTCTGCAAGCTTTCAGTTCATACTTTCAGTGCACACAAGGCATGCTCCCATGCAGCGATCTCCTCAGTTGTATTGTTATAAGTCTGTGGGAATACACTTCTGGCATGTCACCATACAGTATAACAGAATTTTTTTCCAGAAAAGTTCAACCTTTGTTCTTTAAAAAGTAGTGACTTTGCTTAGGTTGAGAAGATGTCTGCTAAAGGCAGGGGAAAGATTTCCCTAGTCTCCTCTCCCCAGAGATCAGACTGCAACATTGTAATTTTGTAGAAAGACACAAGGTGAGAGGCTGCAGCGGGGGCTGATCTGTGTCAGACATTTGTAAACACAGCCAAGAACTGCACAGGCACCAGGAGCTACATGGTCTACATAAATCTGTCATCCCTGAAACAGATGCTGACAGTGATTGGTGCCTGAGAAAAGATGGTGCCACTCTTTTGGAGAGAAAAGCAGATGAGGGCATTGCCAGGAGCAGTCTGAAAAGTTAATAAATACCTAGAAGTACTAGACTTCAAGAATATGTCAACCCAACATTTCATATTCTTGATACGTGCCTGCTGTACTATGTACTTGTGTGAAAAAGTATCCTATTCTCTTTGTATTGCTCCCTTTGTGTGAAATCCCTGGTGTTCCTGCTAGTTAAAAACTGACTACACTAAGCAGGAGAGCACAGTGTGGTCATTCCTGTGTGGAACTTCCTCTCCTCCAATGATAAGACTTATTCGGACATCCCCCCACCCCTACCCCTTGCACAGCCATTCACTGGGAAGTTTAGTGTACTGATGTTTCTTCTCCCCCAGCTCCTATGCAGCTGAGAACAGAGGGAATGTGATTACTTCTCAAAAAGTGGAAAAACAGATATTTATAATGTCGCTCGTTTGGCACAGACACTGTTCAGAGAACATTTTTTCCATTGAATACAAATCATTCACTGAATGGACGCTGTGGAGCGCACGGGGTGACATCCAGGGGCGGACTTTCAACTCATGCGGCCCCCGGGCAATAGGGGATCATGGGGCCCCTGTGTCCTTGCCCAAACTCAAAAAAGCCTATGAAAAAGGTACCAGGGGCATCTCATGGGGCCCCCTACTGACCCCAGGCCCTCGGGCAGTGCCGAGTTTCCAAATGGTCAGTCCACCCCTGGTGACATCACAATCCTCACCTTCTCCAATCAGAGAATGCTTAGCATTCATTCAGAATATGCAAAACGTTCTCCGAATGGTGCCCATGCCGAGCAAACACGCTCCTGTGTTCACTAAGTATCAGGGAAGCCCCTCTGAATGGGACCTGGAAGATAACTGCAATCACTGTAGTAACAGCAGCCGGAGTAATTCCAAGGAAGTATTTGGTTGGGGAAATTGACTATTTTTTAGGGCGTTGGTCCTTTACTTCAGCCTTGGGTAGGTCATTTGAATGGGAGGACAGGAGGAGGAAAGCAGCATAGCCTATTACAGGGGGCATAGTGTTGTGTGTAATGGATGATGTAGTTGTAGTCCCTCTCTCCACAAACCACACATGCCAGCTGTATTTATTTGGGCATGATGGTGACCCTCTTGGCGTGTCTCGCACCCTCTAGTGTGCTACTAGAATAGTGTATTTATTGTGCTATGATAACTGTGTGAGTCTGTGATTAAGGTTGGGTTCCTGCAGACCAAGTCGGATGGCTTAACAGGTTGGGACTCTATTGCCTTCACCCAGTTCTGGAGGACCATTGGAACCTTCCACCCAGTTCTGGAGGACCATGGGAACCTACCAGAAGTCAGGAGGCAAAAGAGATGGAGACCTAATCAGCATGTTTATGGGAGTCTAACCAATCCCAGGTTTGGAGGCCCTGGTAGAGTGGTAGACCAGCCAATAAATATATAGTCAGGCCGGCTAGGGAAATCAGGTGGAAGATGGAGTGCCGAGGAACCTGTTGGTGGCCTGGGAGGGCTCCCCTAGGTTTTAGGAGGGCTGGCCTCCAGGCTGGGCTCAGGAGGGTTCTTTCAGCAGTACGGCATGAACAGAATCCAGGACTGGGAGCAAGGAGGACAGCGTAAGTACACCAGCACACCCGGGGATCCACACAGGGAGAGACTGCCACGTGTAGCAAGCTTTCAAAGGACTGTGTTGTGCTTATTCCCTTATTCTTGTCCTGGGAGATCTTCAGAGCAGCCAGGAGGGCTGGTAGTGTCTTCAGGCTGAGGAGCTAAGAGCACTTCTACAGGGGAGAGGAGAAGTCTCTGTATGTAGTTTATAAGTTAAGCTGATTTTTAGGAGGGGCTGCGAGTCCCTGGCCCGTAAGCGTCTGTTGCTACCGATCCACAAAGGCTGACGGCTTTCAAGAAAAAGAAAAGTCCAGGATCTGTTTCTGTAAATAGGAAAGAAGTTGTCCCCGTGCATTGATTCAATCAAGTTGGGCATCCCATCATTCCAAAAACCAAGCTCATGAACTGTCCACTGACTGCGGGTGAAATTGTGGAAAATGCATGTTGCCTGGCTGTGCTGAGCGTAGGGTACCTAGACACACAGCTGCCCTCACAAGGGTAGCGCTACACGTGTATGACATGGCTATTGCTGTTGTTATTGGTTATAATGTGGGTTTATTGCACTATAATCCTTGATTGACCTGCTTCCTCCTGAGACCTGCTTCCTCCTGAGAATTCCTGCTTCCTCCTCTTTTTAGGAGGTTGCCACCCCCAACATATCATACATATATGGGGGCTCATTAGTTCCCCAGAAAGGGGATTCTGTTCAAGATGTAACTTATTTTGTCACTCTGTGCCCCCTTGTGGAAACCCAGTCGGGGTTCCAAGGACCTATATGGACTTATGCTGCCTGTGATGGGAGTGACTTTTGGGGGTGGGGGGACCCCTGTCTCAGCTCCCCATGTTCCCATTATGTGTAAGTCACCCTGTGCCTGTTAGGGGTACAGGGTGAAATGTTCTAATATTGGTGTGGGGATTGTTCATTGTTCTCTGCCATGCGGTTACATCCCATTGTTCTAGAAAACTATTATGGGATGTAATGTTTGTGTATTGGTGTGGGGGTTGTCCATTGTTCACTGCCAGGTGCTGCATCCCATTGTTCTATTGTGTCTTGCTTACCAGCAAACTATTATGGGATGTATGTGTTCCTGTATTGTCCACTGCCATGTGGTGTATCCCATTGTTCAATTGTGTGTCTTGGTTTTGTGGGGGGTGTTTCCAGCAGCCCTTCCCCCTGATGGGACGGCCTGCTGATGTGTTTCCTGTTACTGGTTGTAATTCCCCGCCCTGTGTATATATCTTGTGTTTGTATTGAAATAAAGCAGTTCACTTCTTGTCTTAAGAAGCCTGGTGCTGTTTCATCTTGTTCGGACAGGGAAGCGGGAGTCTAACGGAAATACCCTAGCGCAGTCGAGGTCCGGTTCCGTTTCACTGCCAGTTTTGGATTTACTACCAGTTATGGATTATTGCTACCAAACTATGGATGGCTAATAATGGACTCTTGGCTTGCAAAGGACTTCTTATGGATGTAATGCCCTAGTGAAAGATAGTTTTTATGTATGCACATTTAGAGGCTTGCTAGGAGCCTCGGCGTGAGTCAGCGAGGTTACTTAAGTTTAAGGCTGGAGACAGGGCTGCTGATAGAAACCACGGGGCCCCATACAGCCAACCTGACAGGGCCCTCACCCTTAAAAAAAAAACCAGTTTACTAGGCTATTCAGTTATGAATGAACACAGTGTGTGTGATCAGTACCAATCACTGATTGTGTTCATTCAGAAAATAAAGGGGCTGGCAACATATTTAACGGGCCCTTCCCCCCACTTTTTGTCCTTAAGGATCCTATTGTGTGCTTGCAGCTGGAAAGGAAAGGAGGGAACCCGGCAGCTCTGAAGGGGTGGGGGCACACAGGGGGGCCTGGGCAGAATGGGTAAACGTATAGTGCAAAGGGAGGGTGATGGGGGCAGTTACTGGAACCAATCCCCTGTATGGCTCTGTCTGCAGCAGCTGCCAGTAGGAGGGAGAGGAGAATAATCCAGCTTTCGGTTTCTGCAGAGAAAGCCATACAGGGGATCAGTTCAAGTAATTGCTCCCCACCATATCAATCACCCTCCCTGCCCACATCCGATTCACCCAGCTGTCTGGGCCCCCCTGCTGGCCTGGGCCCCGTACAGGAGGACTGGTGGTACCCCCTTATCCACGGACCTGGCTGGAGGGCTCTACAGGTCAGTTCTCTGATATCTCCCCCTGCTCTAGAAGCTTAGAGAAGTTTCTAAAAGCCAGTAGGTGGGGTGAAGAGGGGCTGATCTTTGGACATCCCATATACCCCTAGACCCCATCCAAGTTGTTAACCCCTTAATAAAACAACAAAAACCAAGCTCATGGACTGTTTACTGACTGTGGATGTAAGTGTGGATAGTACATGTTGCCCGGCTGTCCAGAGCTTAGGGGGACCAAAAAACTCAGCGGCCCTCAAGAGGGTAGCGCTGCATGCACTTCCTAACTTCAGTGCCCCATGAGGTATGATTACCTCATGGGGCACTACAACAGGGGCACTTCGAGAACGTTGTCAGGAGTATGTTTTGGAAATATCCTGGAGAACTGTTTCTTTGTTACCTTTAGCTACTTTAGTAAAAGATCTTCGTTGTTTATTACAACTTCGTTGTAACATTTCTTACTTTGTGCTATAAAATATATCCAATAAAAAAAATTAAACAAAAACAAATTCATAAATTTTGGTCAAAACGTTCTCTGCTGCATGTCTTTGATTAAAGAAATATCCCTATAAGTGTATATTCATTGGTTTGTGTGAATGTTATAGCGCCTACAAACTATATTATACATGCCAGAATTTGTATTAGTTTGTTTATACTTCTTATGGCAGTGATCAGCTACTTATAATGGACCGCAATAGTGTGGCGGACAATCTGACACTAACTGATGCTGGGGGGGAACTGACTAACTGCCACTGACTTCACCAGTGACATTAATACAGTGATCAGTAATAATATTATACACTGTCATGACACTGGCTGCGAAGGGGTTTAAGATCTAGGAAGATCAAGGGGTTAATGTGTGCCTAACTATGTGTAATCTGTGTAAAATGTGCTGCTTTTACTAATAGATCTCTAAGAAACACAGAAATTGTTCCCTCTGTACAGAGCACTATGTTGATTGTCAACACAGGGCTCTAGGCTGTATTTGTACACAGCTGATCAGCAGGTCCAGGCCGTGAATCATTGGATGGGACTTGCTGACAGGCTCCTGCTGTGTACAATCACAGCAAGTGCCAGCCAGAGCACCCGAACCCCAGAAGTAGGAAGCGACGTATGGGTATGTTCAGGGGCGGACTGACAACTCATGGGGCCCCGGGCAATAGGGGATCATGGGGCCCCTGTGTCCTTGCCCAAACTCAAAAAAGCCTATGAAAAAGGTACCAGGGGCATCTCATGGGGCCCCCTACTGACCCCGGGCCCTCAGGCAGTGCCCGAGTTTCCAAATGGTCAGTCCGCCCCTGGGTACGTTGCTTTGCCTACAGCAGCCACCCGTCCACAGTACGTGGGTAAGTGGTTAAAGTGGTTGTAAACCTCAGACATGAAAAATAAACAAAGCATATCCCTGTATAGTGTGTACTTGTCACAATTCAGAGCACTAATCGTAATTTTGTCTGCTGCTTTGTTCCTTTGCTATCAGCATGAGTCACTCCTGACAAGTTTTCCTGACACCAAGAGATAAATGGTGACAGGGAAGGGACCTCCAGCAGATTGACAGCCTCAGCTCTGTTCCTGTGAGCTGTTTGAAGGAGGTGTGTCTCTTCCCTCCAATCAGCTCTCAAAACTCTCCTCACTGAGCTCTGCAGAGTATTATTTCAGCTCTCTCCCCCGTTTTCTGAAACCTCAGACAAGCTTTATAAATTCAGCACTTTGAATCGAAGTAGAGTAGAGAAGAGAAGATAAATAGGTACAACTTATGTAGGATTTGTTTCATCTCTGTGTGTCACCGAAAGCCAGTCACTTTACTGGGTAAAGTGCTTTAACTGGTATAGTAACCTGGTCAATCTGTGGCCCGGTAAGGCGGTTGGTTGGAGGTTGCTCCTACTGGCAGCCTCAGGCTTTGTCTCCCCATCCTCAGTATAGCCCACATTCTGACAATGAAAGCTATTTCCATATGCGGTAATAATGACCACTGTCTGGTTCACATACAATGTAAGGCGGGTATTTGTTTTGCATATGACTAATTTTATCTTATCTTCTGTGCCGGCTCCACCTTGTCTCCACCCTTGTGCATTGTGCAGTGTCAGTCGCACACTTTTTGCCCCTCGCTTTTGTTGTGCTGGTTTTTGTTGCTGCTTATTTTAGTCTTTTGTCTCCTGGGATGAGTCACAGGCAACACAAACCTTCCTCTGAACTGACATTTTACACACACACCTGGAAACACATTCCCTCACTCCCTTATCCCTGTGTACCGAGACATGACATGGATCAAGTCACCACACAGAGAGAATGACTGATATCTCCCGGCTCTCAGCCGGGACAACCAAACATTTCAGCCGAAACCAACATTTCAGGTCTTTGTATTTTTGGTGTCTGTGTTTAAAGCAGACCTTCACTAAAAAAAAAATCAAATTCTTTGCGCCTGGCTCCCCCTCTCCCACAATTGGATTTTTTTAAAGTACGTTTGAGTTTTTGTTTAGCTTTTTCCTGTTTAGATGAGAATGATGTGTTCTTGAGTTCACACATGTGCAGATGTGCTGAAGGACTCTGGTCAGCCTTCAGGACCTGGCAGAGACTTTCATCACATCTGCACACACATCAGATTAAGGGGACGGAAGTTCCTTTTTAATCAATTCACACCCAGCCCTGACATCCCTTTACCAGAGTCTTTCCCATCCAGTCTTGACATCCCTTTACCAGGGTCTTTCCCATCCAGTCTTGGCATCCCTTTACCAGGGTCTTTCTCATCCAGCCTTGACATTCCTATACCACAGTCTTTCCCATCTAGCCTTGGTGTCTCTTTACCAGGATCTTTCCCACCTAGTCTTGGCATCCCTATACCAGGGTCTTTCCCATACAGCCTTGACATCCTTATACCAGGGTCTTTCCCATCCAGCCTTGACATCCTTATACCAGGGTCTTTCCCATCCAGCCTTGACATCCTTATACCAGGGTCTTTCCCATCCAGCCTTGACATCTTTATACCAGGGTCGTTCCCATTCAGCCTTGGCATCCCTTTACCAGAGTTTTTCCCATCCAGCCTTGACATCCCTATTCCAGAGTCTTTCCCATTCAGCCGTGGCATCCCTTTACCAGAGTCTTTCCCATCTAGCCTTGGTGTCTCTTTACCAGGGTCTTTCCCACCCAACCTTGGCATCCCTGTACCAGGGTCTTTCCCACCCAGCCTTGTCATCCCTGTACCAGGATCTTTCCCACCCAGCCCTGCTGTATCTTTACCTTTCCCACCCAGCCTTATCATCTATTTACTAAGAGCTTTCCCACCCAGCCTTGGCATCCCTTTACCAGGGTCTTTTCCACTCAGTCTTGGCATCTCTTTACCAGGGTCTTTCCCATCCAGCCTTGGCATCCCTGTACTAGGGTCTTTCTCACTCAGCCTTGGCTTCCCTGTACCAGATTCTTTCCCACCCAGCCTTGGCATCCCTTTACCAGGGTCTTTCCCACCCAGCCTTGGCATCCCTCTACCAGGGTCTTTCCCACCCAGCTTTGGCATCCCTTTACCAGGGTCCTTATGCCAAGGGGGCAGGACCAGCTGATCACTTGACTACTTTAGAGACCAAGAGCTGTCTTTGGGGTCTTTTACATGGAAACTTGAGTAGGCTGTATAAACAGGCGTCAGAGTCGCTTTTACATTGTCTCCCGATACCCACCTGAATCCTATCAGTACAGCTTGCCAGTGCTCTACACATGCCATAGCTACGATTCTGTGCCTCACAAGCACTACATTTTTAACTTGGACTGCAGAGTTTGACAGGTGACAGTGCCTGTCAAACTCACTCATTGTGATCAATGGGGTCACACCACAAGTCCTAGTCAAATGCTGGCCTTGCAGTTGTGGCACAGTCCTGCAATGTAAAATTGCCATTTAGCTAAGAAAAAAAAGAAAAAAAAAGGGAGTCAGGAGGCAACAGAACTATCATCCGCTGCTATACCACATTTTGAAAAGTGATCCACTGCGGAATGCTTTTCACAGGGAGGTAAACTTACCACCTGCTTGAAAGAAGCTTTTGACAGCTGTGTCATTGTGCTGGGAGCATGCATGTTGGTTACCTGTGCAAACCTTCTTTGTGTAGATATCCAAAAGCCCAGAAGCTCCTGCCGGTGCTACCATCTTGGATATGATGTCAGCAACTGCAGAGCTGTCACTCAAATAACAGTAGGTGGCAGCTTTCCTCAACTTTTTTACCCCTGAGGAACCCTTGAAATATATTTTAAGATCTCAGTGGGAAAATGCCCCTTACATTGGAGGCCAGTGGGAAAAAGACCCCCCCCCCCTCAGAGTGTTGATACCCCTTACAGTGAGTGAAAGCTGAAGTTTGAACATTTTTTTGTTGGATTCTATAGAAATACTTTCTGCAGGGCTGTTCTCTCCTTAACAACTGTAGGTCTCTGGGCTCAGCTGCACTAAAGATGAATCAACGAGGGCATGCCCCCCCCCCCCCATTAGGAAAAGTTATTTCACTTATTGCACTGCCTGTAACATGATCTATGAATGAGGGAGAAAACCCTATCTCCCCCATTCTGGTGCTCTTCTCTTGGGACTGTGAGTGACCCTTGGCATCAGCGACTTATAGCGGGACTGCGGCGGGCATTCTGACACTGGAGGGAACTGACTTGGTGTCACTGACATCCCCAGTGACACCATTACAGTGATCAGTGCTAATAAAAAGCACTGACACTGTACTAATGACACTGGGCAGGAAAGGGTTAACATGAGGAGTGATCTGTTGGCTGTGTCCGTGTGCTTCACTGTAAGCACACTGCTTTGCATGGCTGTGCTCTGCACAGCCATGCAAAGCAGTCTGCACAAGGTAACAGGGAGGAGAACTGTTTTGTTTTCAAACAGTTCTCCTCCTCATCAGAGATGCTCGGCAATCACCGGGTGCTGGCGAGTAATCACCATCTGGGACCCTCGCGCGCACCCCCTACCCAGAACTGCAAAATCTCATATGTATGTACATGATTTTGCGCACCCGTGCCGTCCTGTAGCAGTATTTCTGCTATAGGGCGGTTGGGAAGCAGTTAAGCATGGGCGTCAAGCTGGCGTCCTTCCAGCTGTTGCCAAACTACAAGTCCCATGAGGCATTGCAAGATTGGCAGTTACAAGCATGACTCCCAAAGCCAGAGGCATAATGGGACTTGTAGTTCTGCAAGAGTTGTAGGGCCGCCAGTTTGACACCCCTGGGTTATGGTGTCACTGAGAAGCTCTGGGTTACGATGTCATTTCCCAAACCTTCGTAAACACACCAGATCTTGGTGTCCTCTAATAATTAACTGGACTTTCCGCATGGGACTAACACATAGGCATCTTTGCTTCTTGGGAGAGATGACACCACCTTCTCTGGAAGTTACTTCTCTAGAGAGAGTAATCTCCCTACACTTCTGCTTTCAGTTTCTGGCTAATATCAAACCTCTACCTCTTTTGGCAGCCAGACTCATTCCTAGTAATGTTAATGTTTTTCTTGGTAAATGTCAGTTTTGCTGTAGTTGTACACATTGTACAGAAGTGCCAGTTCACAGGCAGGCCCAAAGAACGTTATTTAAATTAATTCACTATTTAATGTTGCCTTTTATGCATTATTAAAATCGTCATATAGAATTTTCTGATTTTTTTTTTTCAGGGAAACATCCAGTCCCCCATACCATTTTTTTGGCAATCCTATTCTCCTAGAAAATAAAATGGGATTTACTGTTGCTTTGACTTCAGTGGGGTTCAGATTTAGCCCCCAAATTTCAGCAATGTTCGCTGAACCCACCTCGAACTAAAGAACTCTTCCCTACTGGGGATCCAAAATGACATTTTAGCCAACAGCCGCAGAGTGGCAGAGAGCTACGCTTCCTGCATAGACCTCATCACATGGTGGCTGCAAGTGGTACATACTGTATGAGAAATAAAACATTTAAGGCCTCGTTCTCACCATACGTGCAGAAAAACTGATGGAAACTGACATGCAGATTTCACTCGCAGAGACATCAGTTTTCATACACACTTCAATGAGTTTTATACATGTTGCAGATTCCTGTGCAGAAAAAAAACACACATGATACTAGTGTTGTGGTGTGAACAGGGCACATAGAGAACAATTGATTTTGTCGTGCCCTTTCAGAAAAAAACTGACGTCTCTGCACCATGATAAAAAAGCATGAGCAAATGAATGTTGAAACTCCTGCGCTGGACGATGAGCTCCACAATGTCAGTAACCCCACAAGGAGTACTTTTTGGGAATGCAAGCCTTGCTGCCCTCAACGGACCAGGGAAATCCAAAGGAGCTGTGTGCAAAGAAACAAACAGAGGACGCATGGGCCTAGTGCATTACCTTCTAAAAATTAGATTAATTGAATAAAAGCCTCAGGACTCTGAGGAAGAGGTTCTGCCTCGAAACACGTCAGCCATTTGGAGGCCTACAGTCCCCCAGCAGCCACAATCATTGGACCATGCTGTCTTTTTTGTGATGTGCCTTTGATTTTATTCTTTTGTGAGTATACTACTTTTATTCAATAAATCTCATTTTTAGAAGGTAATGCACTAGGCCCTTGCGCCCTCTGTTTGTCTCTGCACCATGGTATGAACGAGCCCTAAAAGCTATACAGTGAAGGAAATAAGTATTTGATCCCCTGCTGATTTTGAATGTTTGCCCACTCACATAGAAATGATCGGTCTAAAAATCGAATGTTCGGTATATTGTAACACTGAGAAACAGAATAGCAACAAAACATTCAGCAGAAATGCATGTCTAACAAATGATGACTGATTTGCATGTTCATGAGGGAAATGAATATGTGATCCCCTATCATCCAGCAGGATTTCTGGCTTCCAGGTGTCTTTCATACAGGTAACAAGCTGAAATTAGAAGAAGTCTCTTAAAGGGAGTGCTACTAATCTCATTTTGTTAGCTGTATAAAAGACACCTGTCCACAGGAGAAATCAAACAATCAGATTTCAAACTCTCCACCATGGCAAAGACCAAAGAGCTGTCCAAGGATGTCAGGAACAAGATTGTAGACCTACACAAGGTTGGACTGGGCTATCAAACTATGGCCATGCAGCTTGGTGAGAAGGTGACAACAGTTGGTGCAATCATTCGCAAATGGAAGAAACACAAAACAACTGTCAGTCTCCCTAGGTCTGGTGCACCATGCAAGATCTCACCTCGTGGAGTGTCAATGATCATGAGAACAGTGAAGAATCATCCCAGAACTACACGTGAGGATCTTATCAATGATCTCCAGGCAGCTGGGACCACAGTCACCAAGAAAACAATTGGTAACACACTACGCCAACAAGGATTGAAATCCTGCAGTGCCCGCAAGGTCCCTCTGCTCAAGAAAGTACATGTCCAGGCCCGTCTGAAGTTTGTCACCGAACATCTGAATGATGCAGAGGAGGACTGGTTGAAAGTGTTGTGGTCAGATGAGACCAAAATCGAGCTCTTTAGCATCAACTCAACTGGCCATGTTTTGAGGAGGAGGAATGCTGCCTATGACCCCAAGAACACTATCCCAACTGTCAAACATGGTGGTGGAAACATTCTGCTTTGGGAGTGTTTTTCTGCTAAGGGGACAGGACAACTGTACCACATCAAAGGAACGATGGACAGGGCACTGTACCATCAAATCTTGGGTGAGAACCTTCTTCCCTCAGCCAGGGCATTGAAAATGGGTAATGGATGGGTGTTCCATCATGACAATGACCCAAAATACACGGCCAAGGCAACAAAGGAGTGGCTCAAGAAGAAGCACATTAAGGTCCTGGAGTGTCCTAGCCAGCCTCCAGACCTTAATCCGATTGAAAATCTGTGGAGAGAGCTGAAAGTTCGAGTTCTCAAACGTCAGCCACCAAACCTTAAGGACTCGGAGAGGATCTGCCACGAGGAGTGGGCCAAAATCCCTCCTGAGATGTGCAAACCTGGTGGCCAACTACAGGAAACGTCTGACCTCTGTGATTGCCAACAAGGGATTTGCCACCAAGTACTAAGTCATGTTTTTTTAATTGGATCACATGAACATGCAAATCAGTGAATCCTTAGACATGCATTTCTTTAGAATTTTTTGTTGCTCTTTTGTCTCTCAGTGTTATAATACACTCACCATTCGATTTTTAAACTGATCATTTCTTTGTGAGTGGGCAAACATTCAAAATCAGCAGGGGATCAAATATTTATTTCCTTCACTGTACATCCCCTTCCATAATGTGACAGTGTGACCAATAGTTTTCCCAGGGGAAAAAGAAACATTGAAGTTAATGATCATGTTCACAGGGTACCATTATTATTCTGATGATAATTGTTGTTGTACATACAATATAATGAGAGGGTGTAACTCACCAGGCTTTGTCCTGAGGCAGCAGTTGGAATAATGTGCTAACCATTTACATTACAAATCTAAACACAGGAATCATGGAAAACACTAAAATACAGGAGGATTAGCACATTATTCATGTGGACCTGTCACAGTAGTGATGACAAATCTTATTGAGACCTAAGATTCCAATGGTTTCCAGTTACTCAGGATTTCCAGGGACACTCCCCAGTTTGCTTCCAAAAGTTTTTGTTTTTGAAACAAAGAAATTATTTATTAACAAGAGAGCATGGAGTAAAAAACAGTACATGAGGATAATCACATGTCCAATATAAAGCGATGACAGCTTCCTCAATAAAATGTAGGAGCCATAATAGTTGGTAATAAAGTACATCTCATGTATAGGCAGCAGAACAAACAGAATAGAAGAGAAAAAAAAAACACAAGTCATATGTACCTGGAGTCCACACCTTACACTATGTCACTAGCAGCCTAGTAGGTAAGCATAGAACATAATGTATACAAAATAGTGCAGCGCTTATAGGTAAACTAAAATAGAAAATATTAAATCAATAAAATAAATAAACAGTCCTGTAATTCAATATAGGAGTATAAGTGCTCCGGTGCCTTTAAAGATCCTGGTATCCGTGTGAATAAATGGTAAAGCAATGCGCACTCACCGGACGCGCATAATATATGCGCTTTTGTGTAAAAATAATCCAGATGTCATCTGGTGATGGGTGGTCCTCCCTCTGCTGTGTATGAGGCTGGTGGTCCTCTTCCACTGGGGGTCCTCCTGCTAGCTCTTGGTGAGTGGTATCCCTCTGGTTGGGCTGGGGTACCTTAGGTACATCCAGGAGTGTGTCTGCGGATTAAAATGCTCCCCCACGGGGTAACAAAGATACTCCCATAGTGTAGTAGTTGGTAAAGAAATTTATTAAAGATGCATCGTGTACAAAAACGTTGCAGACAGTTATCAGTATACAACTAACTGGAGTGTTAAGATGGCCGCCAGAGCTCCACGCTGCTCTGGCAGCGTGACGTCACGGCGTGGTGTGGCTCCTCCATTAAGTCTAAGACATAAGTATAAGACCAACAGGGGAAACAAAGAACAGGAAGCAGTACATACATAGACCCACAGAATCATCACTAGTAGAGGTAGAATCCAACCACTTGTCCCAGATTTTATTGTATTTAGCAAGGCACCCTCTATGAACATATATTCCTTTCTTATAGGCCAACGTGACGTTGATAGCTGCTACCCCTTCTTGGAGAGTTGGTGGTGGCGCCACCTGATGCCAACTGAGCCAAATCCTAGCAATGAGTATTCTATTCTGGCTACGAAAAGGGATTCTTGCAGAAAAATGTGGTGGTATTTGTCACTATCAGGATTAGGAAAAAAGCCCATAAGACATTGTTTGGGGCAAAGGGAGAGGGGGGAGCCCATTCGATCATGCAAGAACTGACCCAACTGAGACCAGTAACCTTGTATAATAGGGCAAGACCATATTAAGCGAACAAATTTACCACTGGCCTCCCCACATCCAGAACAGAGGGGACTGTAGGGTGGTCGGTATGTGGACAAATGGATGGGAGTCAGATAGGTTCTGTGTAGAATACATAGATGAGTGAGGTGGTCAGAGAGCTTCGGGGAAACCATCTCGCATAAATCCAACACCTTGGCCCAGTCCACAACCTCCAGCTTTCCCACATCTGCCACCCAATCAGTTTTTAGTTGATAAGCCAAGGTTGTAGCGGCTGGTAAAAAAAGACAATTGTAGAGCGTGGAAGTGAGCTTCTTAGACTCTGTACCCAAGATTACATCCAACAGATACAATAATTCCAATTTTGGGGTGGTACTGTCTCCAAAGGCTTTTTGCTAATTTTTAAAACTTCAATAAGACTTATAAATACAAATGTTACATAGATGGTTATGAAGGCAGCAGTACACTGCAAAATGCAGTACCTACACCAGCTTTGCTTCTGGCAGACCCACAGTTTTCTTTGTTTCAGCCATCATGTGGCAGCAAGTATCCCATAAATGAGCGAGATATTGTTGTAGAACAGTGGTTCTCAACCTGTGGGTTGCGACCCCTTTGGGGGTCGAACGACCCTTTCACAGGGGTCCCCTAAGACCATCAGAAAACACATATTTCCGATGTGTAAAGAGCAGCTACTGTGTAGAAAGCAGCTGCTGTGTTGAAAGCAGCTACTCTGTTAAAAGCAGCTACTGTGCTGAAAGCAGCAGTATTGGAGGTAAAACGACACTCATGAATTATAATTACTGGGTAAATAATTTTATGGTTGGGGGTCACCACAACATGAGGAACTGTATGAAAGGGTCACGGCATTAGGAAGGTTGAGAACCACTGTTGTAGAAGAACACAGACCTTTATATTGCAAGGTGAAACTACAAGGTGAGGTGAAAATATAAGTATCTCAGATATTTGAGAGATATTGTTGTGAAAGAACCCAAATCATAGTCTTTTGTAATTAATTTTAGGGTATGGAAACACTTATTAAACAAATAATCTGTGAAAAAAAGGAGCAGCTAAAACCTCACCCTCAAACAAGGTAAAAAGTGACAAAATAGCAAAAGGTAGCGCTCTAACCAAATATTCAGTAAGGACAAAAAACACTCATCAAAACGGGAATAAAATATATAAATAGTTAAAAAAAGAAAAAAGTGAAAAAATATATCAAAATACAAAGGATATATAATCTTATGTGCAAACAAAAAATAAAAAATAAAACTTCTTTTAACAAACTAATAAAATGTTCAATAAATGTATATAATAAAAAATCAATACCAAGCAAAAAATAAAAAAGTGTCCAAAAATAGTGTCCTTCAGTGCAGAAAGAATCCGTGAATGAAAAACCTATAACATCAACCAAATAAAAATGTGCAACTTGATAAAAAAAATGTGTGTTTCTTAAACTTCAGTGCTCCAAACTGTAAACTCTTGAAATAACCTCAAAACACCAAGAGAAAAATCCACCACCAGATGAATTGGATAAACTCACCAGAGTAACATGCTGGTCAAATTATAAACCAGCATACATGCTTTCGCTCTGGGAGGAACAATCTGCAGATTGATGTCCAGCAATTGGGAGGCGATCTAATAAACATTAATTTCTCCTTGACATCAAACAAACTCATAAAGGAAGACAGAGGGAACTAATAGTGTAAAAACATATGGCAATTTTATTCACAAAAACATTCCATCAGATACACTCGCATTCCATAGTGTCAAAGCAGACATTAGCTTGAACAGCGTCTACAGCACAATTTCAAAAAAGCCCGCTTCGGTGTCAGCCAACGCCGACAGCTCGTTGGGCGTGGTGACATCACTCCAAGGCTCTACCCCATAAATGAGCGAGATATTGTTGTAGAAGATCACAGACCTTTATATTGCAAGGTGAAACTGCAAGTATCTCAGATATGTGAGATATGTTGTTGAAGAATCCAGATCACTGTCTTGTGAGGTGAGAATTCAAGTATTTCAGATATCTGAGGAATGTTGTTGTAGAAGAACCTAAAACACTGTCTTGTGAGATGAAAATATAAGTATCTCAGATATGTGAGAGATATTGTTGTGGAAGAACCCAAATCATACTCTTTTGTGAAGTGAAAATGTAAGTATCTCAGACATCTCAGGGGTATTGTTGTAGAAGAACCTAGACCACTGTCTTATGAGGTGAAAATAGAAGTTTGTCAGATATCGGAGAGGTATTGTTGTAGATGAACCTAGACAACTATATTGTAAGGTGAAGGTACACTCTGGGGGCAGCACAATAGGTACCAAAGAACCACATGCAACCCCAGAGCCTCACGTTGGGCACCAAAACCTAATGTAGTCAGAAACACATCCAATAAGGTGTTATTTATAAGTACAATTATTTGTTTAGCTAGTTACCACTTTTAGACTGTACATTCAATTTAGAGCTCATACAATATAATGTACAACATTGTGTATACAGTGTAGGGTCAGGAGCATAACTTACAAAGTACAGCATATATGTAGGCAGGTTCGGTTTATGTTCTCACTGTAGGTGGCGCTCATACCGAGTGAAACCTCAGCCTGGAGAGGAAAGTCCAAAAGAAATAATGTTTCTCTCTGGTTTCCCGGGACAATAAAGCAGCGATCCGGTTGACTACACTGCACCCATGTGAACCTCGGTGGCCATTTTGCATCAGCATGGTCTTTATAAATCCCTGCCCCCATATTTTGGCAAAGAAATTTCCCTCTTGGTAAGGAAAGTAATTAGCGGTAGTGAATGGTTCCTGATGAAGAGGGAAAGATTAGGTACTCGCTATCCTGGAAAGGAGCTTCCTCTGGGGACCGGACTGACCAGGCCATGCTTCTCCCTCTGAAGCAGACATGGTCGGCACCTATCCTCCTACACGTCTGACTGCATTGAACTGTGAGTTAGTTCCCAAGATCTGTTCTCCTGCCAGGGTGACTGTAACGTTGGCATTCTGTTTAATACAAGTTTCAAGTTTTGCTGCAACTAGACTCTGTGTATTTACTACCCACATGGTCACACCACAATGCAGCTCTCCATATACAGTGCAAGGGACAGGTGTATATTGTACCTCATAGAGGAAACAGTGTACAACATAGCGAATGAAATGCAGAGGTAAAAGGTGGAATGTATGACAAAGTGCATAAAGTGCAATGGTCAGGAGTATATCGTGAATGCAGTGCACGGATCAGGACTATATAGTATATATAGATCAGGTCAATATATTTTTCCCCTTACTGCTGGTTAGTGGGATAAAACATGCCCCAAACTTGGTGTAAGAAAGTAAAGTAATGGATCCCCACCTCCATCTTTAAATGGCTAACCCCTCTTGCCTTCTCTCACAGAGAACCCCTAGTGGTGCTCAGGTATTTGTGTGGGTGCACAGTGTGGATAGTGTGGATCAGGGGGAGTTAGGAGTGGGGAACACACAGTGCAGGGGTCAGGGGGGGGTTACGTACAGTTGTGTTAAAAATAATAGCAATGTGTTGAAAAAAGTGAATAAAGCTCAAAATCCTTCTAATAGCTTTTATTTCCATCCACACAAATGCATTGGGAACACGACACATTCTATTCCAAATCAAAACATGAAGAAAAATAGATCAAATTTGTGTTGTTCCTCTAAAAAAATTGAAGAAAAGTGAATATTAGACGGTTCAAAAAAATAGCAGTGTTTGTATTCTTCTTTACAAACTCAAACATTCACTATATAAACGGAAACCTGTTTGAAGATTTTGCTTTACTTTGAATCACTTAATGAATATTTGGTTGTAGTCGCACTGTTTCTGAGAACTGCTGTACATCTGTGTTGCATGGAGTCACCCAACTTCTGGTCCCTGTGATCAGGTATTCCAGCCCAGGATGATTGGACCACATTCCACAGTTCTTCTCTATTTCTTGGTTTTGCCTCAGAAACTGCATTTTTGATGTCACCCCACAAGTTTTCTATTGGATTAAGATCCGGGGATTGGGCTGACCACTCCATAACGTCAATCTTGTTGGTCTGGAACCAAGATGTTGCACATTTACTGGTGTGTTTTGGGTCGTTGTCTTATTGGGACACCGATTTCAAGGGCATTTCCTCTTCAGCATAAGGCAGCATGACCTCTTCAAGTATTCTGATGTATTCAAACTGATCCATGATCCCTGGTATGCGATAAATAGACCCAACGCCATAGTATGAGAAACATCCCCATATCATGATGCTTGCACCACCATGCTTCACTGTCTTCACAGTGTACTGTGGCTTGAATTCAGTGTTTGGGGGTCGTCTGACAAACTGTCTCCGGCCACTAGACCCAAAAAGAACAATCTTACTTCCATCAGTCCACAAAATGTTGCGCCATGTCTCTTTAGGCCAGTCAATGTGCTCTTTGGCAAATTTTTAACCTCTTCAGCACGTCTTTTTTTCAACAGTGGGTCTTTGCGGGGGCTTCTTGCAGATAGCTTGGCTGCACATAGGCGTTTTCTAATTGTAACAGTACTCACAGGGAACTTTACACCTTTCTTTGATCTTCCTGGAGCTGATTGTTGGCTGAGTCCGTGCCATTTTGGCTATTCTTCTATCCATTCGAATGGTAGTTTTTCACTTTCTTTCACGTCTTTCAGGTTTTGGTTGCCATTTTAAAGCATTTGCGATCATTTTAGCTGAGCAGCCTATCATTTTCTGCACTTATTTATATGTTTTCCCCTCTCCAATCAACTTTTTAATCAAGGTACGCTGTTCTTCTGAACAATGTCTGGAACGACCCATTTTCTTCAGAATTTCAGAGAGAAATGCACTGTAACCAGCATGTACAACATTTGCTGCCTTCCTTCCTTAAATAAGGGCAATAACTGCCACCTGTTTTTCAAAGAATGAATGACCTCACTAATAGAACTCCACGCTGCTATTATTTTGAACATGCCCCTTTCAATTAGTGATTCAATTACACAGAATCAGCAGCATGCATGTCATGACTGTTGGATCTGTTGGATTTCTATTACTCTACTACACCTGCTAGTAAATTATTTGCCATGTAGAAATATCATTTCTACCAAAAACAGTGATTGATCAGGTTAGTGATGTCTGAATGCTATTATTTTGAACATAACTGTACATAGTGTAGAAGGGCAGCAATACATAATGGTATCGTGAGTATGTAATGCAAAGAGCTCAGGGGTAAAGCAGAAGTAATGCATGGTGCAAGGTGTGCAGGTTTGAGAAAGATTCCCACTCCAAGAACAAAATGTCCCTCTCTTCCCAATACAATCCCTCTCAGGACAAAAATTCCAACGTTTTTGCCAACATCTAGACCAGGTATTTAAATGCAAATCTGCTGCCCCAGAAAATGATTAGTCGCTTTGCATATATTACCATTTATGGATGTACTTGGGACCTTTAATCTCTGTTGCTAAAGTTATGCACAAAAGCTACAATGGGTTATCTGTGTAATGAAGTCATAATTAATTTGGAATTTGTATACTGCCATCACTTTTAGTTTTGGTACAGTTTTCCTAAAACAAGTTCCCTATTGAAATATCTCTTGCTGTAAAGCATTTTGAAAATTTGAGAGTTTGCTTTTTTTACATGAACCCTGGTTTGTTGTATTATACACAGTATGGATGACAAAAAAGAGTTTATGATGTATGTGTATTGGTGTTTGTTGTCACACACATTACACACTATCTGGCCAAACGTATGTGGACACCTATCACACCTATTAAAGCTTTTTGGGTCATTCCATTCCAAAGCATTGGGCATGTGGAGTTGCTCCCTCCATTGTAGCCATAATAGTATTAATTACTTATACGGCCATATAATTTTGGAGTGTGTCTGTGGGAATGTATGCCATTTAGTCATTTATGCCATGCCATTTTGACCTCACAAATGCCAAAGAGCATTTGTGAGGTCAGATACTGATGTTAGACGAGAAAACGTAGGTCACAACCAACATTCTAATTCACCCCAAAGGTGTTCAACGGGGCTGAAGTCAGGGCTCTGAGCAGGACACTCATGTTCCTCCACACTAAACCCATCACCCATATCTTTATTGAGCTGACTTTGTGCACAGGGGCTCAGTCATGCTGGAACAAGAAAGATCCTTCCCAAAACTACAAGGCTGGAAGTGGACAAATGTCTAAAATGTCTTTCTATGCTGTAGCATTTGCAGCAACCTTCACCAGAAACACATAAACTTGATAATTTGGAGGATTGTCCACATACTTTTCATCTTTCTAGTATATATTTAATTGTGGGTATTGTCAAATGAAGTTTCTGGTATGATATAATATTTGAGAGCTGGGTCTACCTCACGGTGATCAGTTTAAAACACTGCTTGGTCAACTGCTTAGGTGTTGGTGCCCAACGTGAGGCTCTGTGGTTGTATGTGGCTCTTTGGTACTTATTGTGCTGCCCCCAGAGTGTCTGCAGACACTATGGGGTTTATTTACTAAAGCTGGAGAGTCCAAAATCAGACTCCCTTCTGCATAGAAACCAATCAGCTTCTAACCTCAGCTTGTTCAATGAAGCTTTGGCAATGAAACCTGGAAGCTGATTGGTTTCTATGCAGAAGGGAGTCTGATTTTGGACTCTCCACCTTTAGTAAATAAACCCCTATGTATCATAGCATTTTAAAATTGGAGCACAAATTGATATGTAACAAGGATGTAAGTGCAGTGATCTCTAGCAGACTCATATCTCTAGCTTATGTGGAAACATTAACAATAACATATAAAGCCATTTATAACTCTGCCCCAAATTAAATCACTGATCTTGTCTCCAAATATCACCCAAACCGTACTCTCCGCTCCTCGCACGACCTCCTGCTCTCTAACTCCCTTGTCTCCTATTCCCATGCTCATCTCCAGGACTTCTCCAGAGCTTCCCCCATCCTCTGGAACTCTCTACCCCAATTTATCAGACTATCGCCTACTCTGCTCACTTTTAGGCGATCTCTGAAAACCTATCTCTTCAGGGAAGCCTATCCTGCCGTCAGCTAACAATGGAATCTTCTACTCCTCCTAACAGTCCACCCCCCACAGTTACTACCTTTTGTACCACTAGCCCCTCCCTCCTAGATTGTAAGCTCCAAGGAGCAGGGCCCTCCTTACCCTCTTGTATTGAACTGTATTGTCTCCCGTTACAATTTAAAGCGCTGAGCAAACTGTTGGCGCTATATAAATCCTGTATAATAATAATAATGTGTCAGGGCGTGGACTTGAACCTGGGACCTCTAACTCTTCTCACTGAGCTACCTGGGATGCTGGACAACACTCTGCCTGATCTATTGGACAATCCTACCTTGTGCCTTGTTTTTTGATGAACCTTGAACTCCTTGCTCCTCCCATGAACGTCCTGATTTAAGCCTTGTCTCTGAGCTTCCTGTTTGCCAGATTATTGTGCCTTCTCCAGCCAGTATCTGGCTTTGTCTCTCCTGCTGCCGTCCATACCTTCGCTACCGACTTTTGGCTTGTTTATTGATTACGATTCTGCTTCATCCCAACCTGCTACCGCTTGTTACCGACCCTTGGCTTGTTTACTGACTTTGCTTCTGCTATATCCCTACCTGCCATACCAGTTACTGGATCCTGGCTTGCTCACTTCCTGGTGGGGCGATCCTGAGAACTGCAACCTGGTACTAACACGCAGCAAAATCCATCTCCACCATCAGGAGCTCTGGTGAATACCGGTTAGTGCTTAGACCCCGCACCTCAGGTGAGCCTGCGTCATCTCCCAGGGTGACCTGCTTGTATACCTATCCTGTTGGTTGGTCTACTGCTATAGCTACTGGTCTCTGAACCTGACCTCACACCGTGACACTATGAATGCCTCCAGAAGCACATCTCCAGTCTCCAACAACCTCAACAGAATGTCCACCGTCTCTGATAGCTTTTAGTAAAATCAACTTTTTAAATATTATGTGCAGCCCTTTGGTGATGTCAGCAGCCACACTTGATCCCCCTATATAAAAAAAAGTTGACCAACACTGACCCTTTGTTCTCACAATTCCTACCCAAAATTTTGACTGGTAGATTTTACTCTTCATCTAATGGTGGGACCTGAAATTCCCGATCATAGCTCTATGGCACTCATCCCCCACCTCTCCTCCAAACCCATTCTTACCCTCCTCTAGTTTAAAAACTGGTTGTTTCAAACTGTCTTGGTCTGATTTACAGTCTGTTAAATATCTTCCTTCAGACACTGGGTTTGCTGGTTGTTAACAAGGCTATTCATTGTTGTGTAAGACCCAATGTAACTCAATGTTAATCTCCCTAGCGGTCTGATTATGTCCATATTTCTGTGCTCAAAATACATTTTTTTTGCTTGGAAATATGTATTTTTTTTTATTGTAGGCCTGTAAGTTTTAGGAATAACTCACTGAAATCTGTACGAACAAGAGTCTAGTAAATATCCCGGGTAGGATAAAACTTGAAACACGAAATCATAAATTATAATATAATAAATAATCATAAAAAATAATAATATAATAATACATTTAATTCAATAATATAATAAAACCAAAAACACTGAAATTTGAAAAATAGCACCAAGTTCGCACATCACTGAGCAAAGTCGCAGAATCATTTTCAGTGTCTGATGATGAATTTCCCCCACGAATCATTATCACTCAATTCTGCAAGTGGTTCTAATTTACTATCGCTGTTCTCTAGTTGGTCTGAAACTGCTTTTGACCTAAAGGGACGCTTTTTGGACGCCATGGACGTTTCTCAGTTTCCAGGCAGAAAGAACAGTAAAAATGCAGGCAGGGCGCCGGACAAAGCACTCGGGACAAAATGTATGTGAAATGGTTTGATACAGTAATGGAATACTATGTGATTTTAGGGAATGTCACTGTTTGTCATTTTCAAATTTCTCGCCAGTTCTGTCCCCCGTACATCCCGACGTCGCAGGGAACGGAACCCGGAAGACGGATGCCGGCATCCGCCGGAGGACATTACAGGGGACACTGCAGGAGGGACTTTGCGGGACAAGGTAAGTGATCGAGGGATCGCGGAGCAGCTCCGCAAGGTATTCCCGAGTGTAGCTCGGGGTTAGCGCTTGTGGTGCTGAAACTTTACCCCGAGCTACACTCGGGAATACCTCCAGGGAGGTTAAACCAGTATTACATGTGCTACTGTAGTATCGTTGTGTAAGATGAACAAATGTAAATGTTGAAACAAAAATACGTTAACGAACACTGACTTAGGTATGAGTGCAATCATCAGCGGTTGCTCTAGCTATACACTGTATATTGTGGGATTTTGTGTTTTGCAATGGTCTGATGGACATGGTGTTACATACTGTATGTTTAAACTTGTATAGTTCTCTACACAGATCATAAAGCAGTGCAGCTCTGTTATTAAAATATTTTTGTGCTACGAAGTGCTGTGCAAAATAGTGTATGCTGGGAAACCAATAAAAAGTGTTATTTATAAAAAAAAAAAAAGCTATACAAATTATTCTGACAAGTCCCCTTTTGATAAATAAAATAAAATATGTAAACCCTGAGTGAGGGAAAGGCACACTGGGATTTGTGGCTTGCCTACAGCCAGCACACCATTGGCTACAAGCAGACTGAACCTATCCTTGAGAAAACAGTGAAATGTAATGGCCTGAGCATTTAAGTATCAAAGGTCATATTTACACCTCTATTTCCATTTGTGCCTCGCACCCTGCACATGTCACAGCTTACATACTTCACACACTAATCATGCATTCTCTAATGTGAAACTCAATCCTTAAAGGGTCAATCCACCCAAAACTGAAAAGTGGATAATCTGGTTAATCTAGTAGTTTATTTTAGCTCTTAGCTTCAACAATGTGATCTCTACTACAGTGAAGGAAATAAGTATTTGATCCCCTGCTGATTTTGAATGTTTGCCCACTCACATAGAAATGATCAGTCTAACAATCGAATGTTCGGTGTATTGTAACACAGAGACAGAATAGCAACAAAAAATTCTAAAGAAATGCATGTCTAACAAATGATGACTGATTTGCATGTTCATGAGGGAAATAAGTATTTAATCCCCTTCACAAAACATGACTTAGTATTTGGTGGCAAATCCCTTGTTGGCAATCACAGAGGTCAGATGTTTCCTGGAGTTGGCCCCCAGGTCAACATCATCAGGAGGGATTTTGGCCCACTCCTCTTGGCAGATCCTCTCCAAGTCATTAAAGTTTGGTGGTTGATGTTTGGCAACTCGAACTTTCAGCTCCATCCACAGATTTTCAATCGGATTAAGGTCTGGACTCCCGATTCCGGGTCACATGATCGCTGTGATAGCCTCTGATTGGCTATCACAGTGAGCAGTCACTGTACATCCCGGCCCCCTTGTTTTTTTCTCTCTCTATGAATGGAGAAGAGAGATACATTGTATACTGCTGGCATAGAGAGGAAAAAAAATGTTTGTAAACAAAAAAAAAAAGATAAATAAATAAATATTAAAAAAGAAAATAAAAAAAAGAAAAAAATACCTACGTCAAGGTTTGATCTAGTTCAGTGCCAGAGTTAGTGTTTGGGTCAAGGTCAGGGTCAAAGGTCAAGTTCAAAAGGTCAGGGTCTAAGGTCAGGATTTTAAAAAAATTGGTATCAGTGTCAGTTAGTGTCAATGTCAGTGTCAGTGGGTTTTAGGTAAAAAAAAAAAAAGACAAACACAAAATACGCACTATTGCCATACTACGGGTACAAACAACAATTAACATACACATATATGGTATCGCTGCGATCGTCAAGAGCTGGAGAATTTATTTTGGGTTGTTCTTTGGTGGTAGGTTATGGTAGTAACAAGAAACACACAGCTAAATTAAAAAAAAATATTTTTTTTTACTATTTTGGGCCAGTTTTCCTTTGATAATAAAACAAAAATCAGGAGATGTCCATTACCATTTACCACCAAATGAAAGCCCAATTTGTCCTGAAAAAAACGTGGTGTAATCCACCAGAATGTACAATGCAGTTGTGATGATATATATGGTTTAACTAACACATGTCAACAATGCAAAATTGTGCTTAGGCATTTAGATTTGTGTTACCCTCAGGTGTGAAGGGGTTAATGGGGTCTAAATAAGTGCTTACATTTGAGACACAACTGAGAAAAGAGTCACTTTTTGGTTGCATGCTAACCCAAAATGAAAACTATTGATTTGATCGTAAAGCAGACTTCAAAGATTAATACTCAAATATTTGCATTTAAAATGAACATTTGAATGGTTACTCTGAGACACAATTAATACATATTATATTTCCCTGTGCTTCTATCTCAGTGTGCTTTATGTGCACCTAGAATGAAATAATTTTCATAGAAGGTAAGTCCAAGTTGAAGGGTCCATGTATATCCTAGCAGTGTGAAAGTGCTCATTATGCCATGTGTTAATGTGTGTTAAGTCAGCTCATGCACCACAAAAGGGGCATGCATTATTGTTTAGCAACGCAGCGCATCACAACTGTGCATAGTGCTGTACTACAATGCAGGGGCATTAGGAACGGTCAACAAAAACTGCAGACCCAAATACTCCTGCGCTTGGGGATGGACTCAATAAAGGTTATGACCACAACATGGATGTCCTGGGATGTGCACTCCTTGCTGCCCAGGGTGGCGGAAACGGAGCGGTTGGTAAGGTGGATGTGTTTGGCCGCCATATTCAGGATCGACTGAAGCGGGGATAACCTGTGGTGAGGCAGGCCAGTTAGGTGGGAGTTGCAGTATTCGATTCGTGATATGATGAGGGAGTGGATGAGTTGCTTAGTAGTTTCTGGAGTTAGGAATGGGCGTATTTTGGAGATGTTGCGGAGGTGGAGTCTGCATGAGTTTATTAGCCATTGGACTTGGGGCTGGAAGGATAGATTGGAGTCAAGAATGACACCAAGTACTCTGGCTTGGGTGGTGGGCCTGATGTTGGCATTGTTGGACGTGATGGAGAAGTTAATGGGGGGTGCGCGGGCTGGGGGGAAGACTAGGAGCTCGGTTTTGGAGAGGTTCAGTTTTAGGAAGTGGATCGACATCCAATCTGATATGTCGTTCAGTAGGCTAGTGATTGGGGCGGAGACTGAAGGGGTGAGGCGAGGGGTCGAGAGATAGATTTGCGTGTCGTCGGCATAGAGGTGGTAGTTGAAGGAGCGTTGTGATAGGTAGGATGAGAGCCAGGAGAGCGTGGAGTCTCTGAGGCCAAGGGAGTGTAGTTTTTTGAGGAGGAGGGGGTGGTCGACTGTGTCGAAAGCTGCGGAGAGGTGGAGGAGTAGGAGCACTGAATAGTGCCCATTAGCTTTGGTGGTTAGCAGGTCGTTGGTGAGTTTGAGTAAGGCAGTTTCGGTGGAGTGTAGGGGACGGAAGCCGGACTGTAGGGGGTCGAGGAGGTTGTTGTCGTTGAGGTGGGAGCTTAGGCGATTATAGACTAAGCGCTCAAGGAGTTTGGATGTAAATGGCAGCAGGGAGATGGGTCAAAGTTTGTTCGGGTCAGTGGGGTCCAGGGAGGGCTTTTTAAGTATGGGGGTGATGTGCGCGTGCTTCAGAGGGGAGGAGAATGCGCCAGAAGAGAGGGAGAGATTAAAGATGTGGGTGAGGGAGCGTAGGATGGAGGAGGAGGGAGGTCGTAGGAGTTGTGAGGGGGCAGGGTCGAGGGGGCAGGTCATGAGCCAGGCTTCAGAGAAGACCTTAGTGACCTCCTCAGTGGTAGTAAGGTCAAAGGAGTGGAGTGTTGAGGGGGCTTCAGTGTGAGGGATGTTAGGTGAGGTGGAAGTCTGGACAGTGGTGAGACCAAGGGAGAGGGGTGTTGAGGGTGTTACCGTATGAGAGGTGATAGGTGGGGTGGAAGTCTGAGCAGCGGCGATGTCCCTGCGAATTGTGTCAATCTTGTTTTTTAAGTGATTGGCAATCTCATGGGCGGTGAGTGAGGTACTGGGTGGAGGTGGAGGCGGAGAAAGTAGAGAGTTGAAAGTAGAGAAGAGTCGGCGAGGATTGGAGGAGAGGGTACTGATGAGGGTCAGAAAGTAGGCTTGCTTGGCAATGTGGAGGGAGGAGGTGTAGGTGTGGAAGGCAGATTTATAACGAGTGAACGCTAATTGGGATCTGGTTTAGCCCCATAGTCGCTCCAGCGCACAACTGCATTGTTTGAGAGTTTTGGTGTGATCAGTCTGCCAGGGCTGAAGCAGTCGGGGTCTGATGCTTCGTGTGGTTAAAGGCGCTAGTGAGTCTAGAGCGGTTGACAGCGAGTTGTTATAGGCAGTCGTGGCCAGGTTGGGGCAGGGCAGGGGAAGGATGCTGTCGTAAAGTTGATCAGCTGCAGAGTGGAGGGGGCAGGGTTCAGGTTGCGGAGGTTTCAACTGGTAATAGTTTGACATTTGGAGGGGTAGGTGTTTGAGGACGAGGAGACAGAGAAGGTAATAAGGTTGTGGTCAGAGAGAGGGAAGGGGGTGTTTGTGAGGTTGTGGGGAGTGCAGAGATGGAAGAAGACAAGGTCCAGGATGTTCCAGTCGGAGTGGGTGGTGGATTGTATGCACTGTGTGAGTGCAAAGGAGGAGGATAAGTGGAGGAGTTGGGATGTAGCCGGGTTATTGATGTTGACAGGGATGTTGAAGTCTGCAAGGATGATGGTGGGTAGCTCGGAAGAGAGAAAGAAGGGTAGCCAGGCGGAGAAGTCATCAAAGAAGCTGGATACGGGTCCAGGAGGCCGGTAGATTACAACAATCCTCAGGGGGGGTTGGAGATAAAAGTCGGATGCAGTGGGCCTCAAAGGAGGAGAAGGATAGAGAGGGGGGGTTTATGGGAACTCGGAAGGTGCTCAGCGGTGACAGGAGCAAACCAACCCCACCACCTTTTCGACCGTTGGGTCTGGGTGAGTGGGTCCAGATGAGACCTCCATTGGAGAGTGCTGCAGGGAAGGTAGAGTCAGTGGCTTGGATCCAGATTTCCGTGATCGCTAGCAGGTTGAGGGAGCGGGAGACAAAGAGGTCGTGGATGGCGGTGAGCTTGTTGCAAACCGATCGGGCGTTCAGGAGTGCACACGAAAACGGGGGGGGGGGGGTTTTGGGGAGCAGAGGGACCGGTACTAGGTTGAAGGGGTTGCGGCAGGACGTTGAAGTGGGAGGGTGCCTTGTGGGTGAGTGGGAGATGGCCAGGGTTCGGGGGGGCCAGGGTTCGGGGAGATGTCCCCTACAGTTAGGAGAAGAAGAAGAAGGGTGAGAATGGTGACATGGGAGCGGGATGTGCAAGAGCGTGTAAGTCTACCAGTGTAGGTGTTCGGGTCAGCGGGAGAGTGGAGTATTAGGAGGAGGCGGTGAGTGCCGTAGAGGGGAGAAGGAAGCAGTGAGGGCGCAATGTTTTGGAAGAGCAGAGGGATATAGAGAAGAGATTTTGGGAACGGAGGAGAGGAGTATGAGGAGGAGGAGTGGAGGAGGCATTTTAGGGAGGTAAACGGAGTGGCGGTCAGGTGTGGTGGGAAGCTTGGTTGCAGATAGTCTAGCGTGCAGTGGCGTATCTCGTCGCTGAGTCTTCCGGTAGCTAGAGTTCTCGTGCCTAGGAACAGGATGGGTAGAGTTCAGGTAGATAGGTTGTAGCCAAGGGTAGTCAGGCTGCAAGTACCAGTTTGTGAAAGTCTCGGTTTGAGGGATGAGGTTTGGTTTGCGGAGATGAAGGGTGGTCGTCAGCAGCGGAGGTGTGGAGATGGGGTGTAGAGAAGGTTGTGAGAGGTGGGCATCAGATGTGAGTGATGGGCGTAGTAGGGCTGGGGGATTGCAGAACCTGTAGGCAGGTCTTCTCCCGCACTGTATTCCCGGGGGGTCATCAGGTGGGTTTCAGGTCCGTGCAGGGTTGCGCTGTGGTGGGCGATGGTAGGCTTCACCAGGTCAAGGTCATCTGTTGAGCTCAGCGGACTGGGCAGGGTTGCATCGTGGGTGGCGATGGTGGGCCTCACCAGGTCGGGATCATCTGCTGGGCTCAGTGGTGTGGAAAGCGCTCGCTTCAGGTCACTCTTACGGGTGTGGATGGGGGTGTGCGGGTGGAGCTCCTTTAGGCCAGAAGCAGGCTCCCTTTGGGGTGTCTGGGGGGGGGGTGTCGTGGTAGGCCGCAGTAGGCCCTGCCAGGCCAGGTGCTTTGGTGCTGAGGTAGGCCTCGGCCTAGGTGGTGCGGGTCCCTTGTTGCTTCTCGGCAATACCTACTTTTATCGCTTTAATAAATGTTTTTTAAGGTAATGCACTAGGTCGGTGCGCCCTCTGTTTGCATTGGGAAAGGTGTCTTGGGTGCCATTCAGAATGCAGCACACCAATGTGCATAATGTGCAGGAATGTGCAGGAACTATTTAAAGTAATTTTGGTTTCACTAATAACTTCAATACATGTTTTCGAATGGTGAAATTTCCTGAAATATTCCCAATTTTGCTAAAATGTTGGCTAAAGAAAAACTGATTTAAATGCCAAGTAAACATCTAATGTAAGGGTTTTCATGACCTCTTGCTTGTAAATCATGTTATGTTTAGTAACATTAGGTAAGTATTTCATAGATTGTATTTGAACAAACACCAAATATGTACTTATAGCCAGTGATGTGAAGGTACTATAGGGAGACATCTCCTAGGGTTCCCTACACCCCTAAAACTATTACATTGTTGCTATTCCCAGACTTCTTATTTGAAGGCCAAGAAATGGGCTCCTGACAGCAAAGGAGACCCTTAGGGGACAGATTACAACAATGTTGGATTCTTGGAGTGAAATAATATTAAAACCAAGAATAGCAAATCTTTTTTACACTTATCTATGGTTTTGGACACTTTTTAACACTGGATTAAAATTGGTGAAGGACAGCCACCCAACCTGCACCCCATTAAGGGCAGAATGAAGGTGGCGCATAACAACCCCTTATTCCTGCACCCCTTCTTTAGGGCACTAAGAGTATAAAAACAAAATCAGACCTATGACAGCCATTGAATTTACCAGCTAGGGAAAAATTTACCTTTACAGCAGCAAATGTTCAACCAATCAATGACTGTATAAAAGTCACTGGCTAATGTGTCTATTTATTTATTTATTTTAAATAATCTATTTTTTATTGAGTTATTATACAAATAACCAGTATGGCCATCATATCCAAAGGAGACACAACCAGTAACAAATCATTATTGGGTTAGGCAAATGTCCATCTGGGGGAAGCGCTATGGGTGTAGAAAAAATGTAGAAGAAGAAAAAGAGGTGAATGAATGGCGAAGGAAAGAGTAGGAAAGGAAGATGAAGAGGGAAGGTCAAATAAGGTCTTGGTGTAGAGAGCCAGGTGCCCAGAGGGAGAAGAACGGGAGACTTGTAAGACTTAGTGAGGATTACTTCCTGCACATCACAGTCATTAACTATGATGATCCCTTATAAACACTCTAGGTACTCCACATAGCTATGTATGCAGGGTCATGTAATTGAGCAGTCAACTCCTCCATATGTTGGAGATGGATTATTTCAGAGACCCATTCTTTCACTGATGGAGTATTATACATGGTTTTCCAATTCTTTGCAATTACTGCTCTGGCAGCTAGCAAGAAAAAGTGAAGATCTCAAAACTGGGTAAGATAGAGAGGAGGGCAATATTGATGGACAATTAAATATCTGAGCCCATCACCACTTTATATTTGGTGAAGTTGCAAGATCAAAAAGGTTGAACTAATGGGCAAGCGCACCATATATGAAACATGGTCCTAGTTTCCCACTCACAGTGGCAACAATGGTCTGATGCTAATGGGAAGATATTCTGAATGTCATAGTCATATGGATTGTCATATGGTTTACCAGCTTATCTCCAACCTGTGGCAGATATTACATATACCCAGGGGCGGACTGACAACTCATGGGTCCCCCGGGCAATAGGGGATCATGGGGCCCCTGTGTCCTTGCCCAAACTCAAAAAAGCCTATGAAAAAGGTACCAGGGGCATCTCATGGGGCCCCCTACTGACCCCGGGCCCTCGGGCAGTGCCCGAGTTTCCAAATGGTCAGTCCGCCCCTGCATATACCAGCACTGTACAATACAAAAGGTGGCATGGGAGGTTTGTGTGAACCAATGATAGATCAGCTGTGAGCCTATACATAAAGTAACGCAGCTTTACATGCATGCAGTTTCGGAATCCCCCCCCCAGTAACTGTCAGCTGTCCCCAGACTGAAGGAGTGTGCAGGAACCCCAGACGTACTTATGTAATATCCAATGCTGCAATCCCACCCCCCTTGATATCTCCAGCTTGGGTACTTCAGAAAGTTCCCAGGTATGGCCACTGGGGCACCTCTACCACCGTGTCAGGACTTTGAGGCTTCTTTCTTTTCCTGAGGTTGCACTACAGGCCTTGTGTGCGAAAGTAAACGACTATTGAAAATCAGTTTTCTGCAACTGCCAACCCAATTCTTTTTCCCAACTTTTCACATAAAAAGGGTCAGAACTAGCATGGTGAGGTAGGGCTGCACTGAACCAGAGAATATTTTATAAGCATTATCCCTATGAAACCAAATAAAAATTGGGACAAATTACCCCTGCCCTGGACTGATGTTCATGCATAGTTCAATAAGTAGATTGGAAGCGGGACGGGGGAAACAGAAAACTGGGAGCTACAGGCCTGGAATAGTGGTGTCACCCTATGTAGTGTGGAACCCCTTAGATACATGAGCATATTGTATTCCTGGCATGCCCGCTTATACATTAACGACCTGTCAGTCATTCAGAAAACACCTTTTGTGGTCTGGGTGCTCAGTCCTGGGAGATGGCCATAACGCATGAAATTGAATGAGGTGGTACTGGTGAGCTCACAGGTAGGTCCTCCTGTATTTCCCAGGAAAGGTGGCACAAAGATGTCCGGCAATGACAGTAGCAACGGGGAGTAGCCCTACATACAATGGATGGGGCTCAGGGCAGCACCGCTTGTGTCATTCTTTGCTTTGCCAGTCAGTATCAGCTCCTGAGCTATCACACAGGGTGGAGGCTTCATCCAATGTGTGCAATATACACAACACCTCCACCTGCTCTATATATACCTGCAGTGTGTATATACACCCCTGCCGTCTTACTATATCCTATGCAAACACTCGCTGTTTCCTCCCTGTGCACACACTGGCTGACCTGACCGGGCCTGATCTCTACAGAAACTACAACGATCCATCCTGGCATGGACCAGGAGATACATAGTGGAGGTGTCAGTGCTGGGAGATTCTTGTATAATCCACCTTCTCCCTGAGTCCCTGGGAGGAGAGCTGTCATGTTTGATACGAGATTAGGGACTGATTATCCAGCATTTATGACAAGCTGACACCAAGATAGGAGACAGAAACTAATTCATGTGACCCTTCTATTGACGTCCATGACTGCTAAACCCATAATAGCCTTGGATCTGTAACTAATCTATTATTACATGACCCTATATGCCATAACTGTCCCCTATACTGTATATTACTGATCTGTTATTACATGACCACTGATATGACTTATCCTATACCTGTCCTGAATGTATATAACTGATTGACATCATCTGATCCCTAATATAACTAATCTCACTGTCACTGATCTATTATCACATGACCCCCTCATCCTAAACTGTTCTGTATATAGCCTATACATGTCTTGTATACTGTATATTACTGATCTGTTATTACATGTTTTCCCATCCCCATGGACCCTATATGCCATAACTGTCCCCTATACTGTATATTACTGATCTGTTATTACATGACCACTGATATGACTTATCCTATACCTGTCCTGAATGTATATAAATGATTGACATCATCTGACCCCTAATATAACTAATATCACTGATCTATTATTACACGGCCCCCTCATCCTAAACTGTCCTGTATATAGCCTATACATGTCTTGTATACTGTATATTACTAATCTGTTATTACATGCTTCCCATCCCCATGGACCCTATATGCCATAACTGTCCCCTATTCTGTATATCACTGATCTGTTATCACATGACCACTGATATGACTTATCCTATACCTGTCCTGAATGTATATAACTGATTGACATCATCTGACTCCTAACATAACTAATATCACTGTCACTGATCTATCACATGACCCCCTCATCCTAAACTGTCCTGTATATATCACTGATGTATTATAATATGCCTCCTCATCCTATAACTGTCTTGTTTATATAACTGAACAATTATTACATGACTGTTATTCCTGTAACTATCCTTTATCTATCACTGATCCAATATTACATGACCCCACAGCCTATACATGTCTTGTATATATTACTGATCTGTTATTACATGCTTCCCCATCCTATATTTAGTGGGTATATCCCTTCATCCTATAACTGTCTTGTTTATATCATTGATCTATTATTACATGACTGTTATTCCTGTAACTATCCTTTATCTATCACTGATCCAATATAACATGACCCCACAGCCTATACATGTCTTGTATATATTACTGATCTGTTATTACATGCTTCCCATCCCCATGGACCCTATATGCCATAACTGTCCCCTATACTGTATATTACTGATCTGTTATTACATGACCACTGATATGACTTATCCTATACCTGTCCTGAATGTATATAACTGATTGACATCATCTAACCCCTAATATAACTAATATCACTGTCACTGATCTATTATCACATGACCCCCTCATCCTAAACTGTCCTGTATATATCACTGATGTATTATACTATGCCTCCTCATCCTATAACTGTCTTGTTTATATCATTGATCTATTATTACATGACTGTTATTCCTGTAACTATCCTTTATCTATCACTGATCCAATATTACATGACCCCACAGCCTATACATGTCTTGTATATATTACATAGTTACATAGTTACATAGTTAGTCTGGATGAAAAAAGACAAAAGTCCATCCAGTTAAACTATTAAAAAAAAAGAAGTTATACTCCTATACCCACAGTTGATCCAGAGGAAGGAAAAACACCCAGCAAAGCATGATCCAATTTGCTCCTGCAGGGAAAAAAATCCTTCCTGATCCTCCAAGAGGCAATCGGATATTCCCTGGATCAACTTTACCTATAAATGTTATATCCAGTTATATTCTGTGTATCTAGGAAAGAATCCAGGACTTTTTTAAAGCAATCCACTGAGCTGGCCAGAACTAACTCTTGAGGGAGTCTATTCCACATTCTCACAGCTCTTACTGTGAAGAAACCTTTCTGTGTTTGGAGATTACATTTCTTTTCCTCCAGACTAAAGAGTGCCCCCTTGTCCTCTGTGATGACCTCAGGGTGAATAACTCTACACCGAGTTCACTATCTGAACACTGATGTATTTATACATGGAGATCATATCCCCCCCTTATGTATTATACATGGAGATCATATCCCCCCCTTATGTATTATACATGGTGATCATATCCCCCCTTATGTATTATACATGGAGATCATATCCCCCCTTATGTATTATACATGGAGATCATATCCCCCTTATGTATTTTACATGGAGATAATATCCCCCCTTATGTATTATACATGGAGATCATATCACCCTTATGTATTATACATGGAGATCATATCCCCCCCTTATGTATTATACATGGAGATCATATCCCCCCTTATGTATTATACATAGAGATCATATCCCCCTTATGTATTATACATGGAGATCATATCCCCCCTTATGTATTATACATAGAGATCATATCCCCCTTATGTATTATACATAGAGATCATATCCCCCTTATGTATTATACATGGAGATCATATCCCCCTTATGTATTATACATGGAGATCATATCCCCCCCTTATGTATTATACATGGAGATCATATCCCCCCTTATGTATTATACATAGAGATCATATCCCCCTTATGTATTATACATGGAGATCATATCCCCCTTATGTATTATACATGGAGATCATATCCCCCTTATGTATTATACATGGAGATCATATCCCCCCTTATGTATTATACATGGAGATCATATCCCCCCCTTATGTATTTTACATGGAGATCATATCCCCCCTTATGTATTATACATGGAGATCATATCCCCCCTTATGTATTATACATGGAGATCATATCCCCCCCTTATGTATTTTACATGGAGATCATATCCCCCTTATGTATTATACATGGAGATCATATCCCCCCTTATGTATTATACATGGAGATCATATCCCCCCTTATGTATTATACATGGAGATCATGCCCCCCTTATGTATTATACATGGAGATCATATCCCCCTTATGTATTATACATGGAGATCATATCCCCCCTTATGTATTATACATGGAGATCATATCCCCCCTTATGTATTATACATGGAGATCATATCCCCCCTTATGTATTTTACATGGAGATCATATCCCCCCTTATGTATTATACATGGAGATCATATCCCCCCTTATGTATTATACATGGTGATCATATCCACCTTATGTATTATACATGGAGATCATATCCCCCTTATGTATTATACATGGTGATCATATCCCCCCTTATGTATTATACATGGAGATCATATCCCCCCTTATGTATTATACATGGAGATCATATCCCCCCTTATGTATTATACATGGAGATCATATCCCCCCTTATGTATTATACATGGTGATCATATCCCCCTTATGTATTGTACATGTTGATCATACCCCCCCTTAATCTCCTCTTCTCAAGAGAGAATAAATTCAGTTCCTCTAACCTTTGATGACCTTACTGATCTGTTATTACATATACTTCCTATATTTAGTGTAAATATCCCTTCATCCTATATCTTTTCTGTGGATATCACTGATCTACTATCACAGGACCCCCATGCTATAAGGCCTTATGCACACCTTATGCGTTTTTTTTTTTCACTGCTTCCAAAAGCCCCTCCATGTTATTCTATGTGTCCATGCATTTACTAAACACAAATAGGCAGTGCACTGAAAGTATGTGAATAAACCACACCCTCTTATAACAAATATTCAGTGACCACAATATCCCCTTGGCCACCACAGTAATACTTCTACCCAGGATGCCGAAAATCAAGATGTATTCAATAGCGACCAACAGAAAAGTCCAAAATCAAAAATGCGTTCAAGAATGTCCAACAAAAAGGTCCCAAAAAAGTATCAATAAATTTCCATATAAACTGGTGATATCTTCATACTTTTCAACAATTTCCATTTTTTTTCTCCCAGAAGATTCCTCCTCTTCCTGTCTTTATACCTCAAAAAAATTAAACTACACATAGTGCATTATCCTCAAAACAGTCCTCTTTCCTTGCTGAGCATTAAGTTGTTTTTTTGAGTGCAATAAATTGCGTTCAGATGTCGATTTTATCAGCGTTTCAAACGCAAAATGCGGCAAATCGAGTTTATAAGTGTTTGAATTTTTTTTTTAACTCTTCTAGTTCCCGATGCTGTTCAGGGCCTTTTTTCATCATGAAAAATGCATGCAAAGAGTTTTCAAGGTGCTCAGATGGACAAAACACTGAACACAGGATGTTCCTACCAAGCTTATCACACATTGTAATGACCATTTCACACCTCAGACCTATCCCACCCTTGGAAACAAAAGATATGTTAATGGCCATTCACACCTCAAATTCCTCATGAAGACCCCCTGCCAGGTGACCTTAATGACTCCCCCCACCAGACACCTTTCCCACCCTTGGAAACAAAAGAAATGTTAATGACCATTCACACCTCAAATTCCTCATGAAGATCCCCTGCCAGGTGGCCTTAATGACTCCCCCCACCAGACACCTTTCCCACCCTTGGAAACAAAAGAAAGAAATGTTAATGAGCAACTCACACCTAATTATCTCAACACGTACTGCTGTCTCTGCTTCTACTCTCTGTATTTCTCTGAAACAGTCTGAAATAGTTAATAATTTACCACTTTTCAGAGCATTGTGGGCATTTGGGAGGTTCTCATGTGCTTATCTTGCAAACACGGCTAAACACTTTTTTTAACCTACGTTTTCCAGCAGTCAGTTACCATCGTTCAGAAACATCCCGTGTACATGGGGCCTAAAGAGAGGAAGAGGAGGAATCTTCTGGGAGTAAAAATTGGAAATTGTTGGAAAGTATGAAGATATCACCAGTTTATATGGCAATTTATTGAGACTTTTTGAGACTTTTGAGTGCACTGAAAGTGCAGTTGCTCTAAATCTGAGGGGAACATGCAAGGAAAATAAAAAAAACAGCTTTTTTTTCTTGCACATGATTGGATGAAAGAAATCAGCAGAGCTTCGCCTCATTTCAGAGCTTCCCCTGGGATATAGGCTACGTTCACACTAGCTCTGTCAGCAAACGTCAGACAGGCATTTGGGAAGCGCTTCTCAAACGCCTATGAAAATTTTGCACATGGCAGCACACAGTGCTATTCACACTGAAGCGTTAGAGTCGCAACAAAACTGATGCCTCATGTTGAGTCAGGAGGAGTTGAAGCCTCCCATTCAAGCCTATGGTTGCACTCCTCAAATGCCTGGCGGAGTGTTAATACCATTTAACTTCATTATAGTCGTTTGTGGTACGGTTTTAATGCTTGGCAAACGCCTATCAACCTCCTCAAAACCACGCATAGGGCATTTGGGGAGCATTTGAGGAGCATTAAAAACGCTTCCCAAACGCCTGTCTAATGCCTGTCAAACGCTATAGGGGCATTTGGCCAGAGTTAGAAATAAAGTGAAGTGTGAACGAGCCCATAAAGCAACTGCACTTTCATCGCACATGCAGTGCACAGCCTATTTGCCTCTAGTAAGTCAACCCCATAGACTTTTAGAAGCTTTTAGTGACAGGGGCTTTTAGAGGCAGGAAAAAAACCCAACTGCCAGTGATTCCAGGAGCAGCAGAATTTGAGCAGAAGAAAAAACGCTTGATGCTAATAAAAAGCTGTTAAAAGCTGCTAAACGCTCCTAAATGTGCATAAACGGTAGGTTAGTTTAGCACTTGAGAATAAATTCATTTCTATGACCAGAATAAATTATTCATTCTTGCCAATGAAATGAAATAATGCCCAAGAGCTTGACGCCTGTAAAAGCTCCTAAAAGCTGTACACATTTACAAGCGTCAGACATTTTTCTGCAGAAGCATTGCTGGCTTCTAGGAGAGTTAAATAAAAGTCCTGTGTGCATGAGACCTAACTGTCACATATCTATACCCATCCAGGGGCGGACTGACCATTTGGAAACTCGGGCACTGCCCGAGGGCCCAGGGTCAGTAGGGGGCCCCATGAGATGCCTCGGGCACAGCCCGAGGGCCCGGGGTCAGTAGGGGGCCCCATAAGATGCCCCATGGTACCTTTTTCATAGGCTTTTTTGAGTTTGGGCAAGGACACATGATCCCCTATTGCCTAGGGACCCCATGAGTTGTCAGTCTGCCCCTGTACCCATCTATTATTAAACAACTCCTTCCCATTCTATAAGTGTCCTGTATATATTACTCCTCTGTTACTCCATGACAACCTCCATCCTATAACTATCCTATATACTGTATTTTACTGATCTCTTCTTACATTATCCTTCACCCCATAACTGTCATGTACTGTAATATATATCACTGATCTATTATCACCTGGTCACCATACTATAACTCATGTATCTACATTGTATAACTGATCTATTGTCACATGACCCCTTATCCTATAACTGTCATTTATATATCACTAATCTGTTATCACATGACCACTCATCTTATATCTGCTTGTATGTATTATTGATCTATTATCACATGACCACACATCTTATACAGTATCTGCTTGTATGTATTATTGATCTATTATAATATGCCTCCTCATGCTATAACTGTCCTATAGATATCATTGATCTAATATCATAGGCCTCGTCATCCGATAACTGTCTTATGTACAGTATATCTCTGATCTATTATTACATGACCCCTCATCCTATAACTGTCCTGTATATATCACTGATCTATTATTACATGACCCCTCATCCTATAACTGTCCTGTATATATCACTGATCTATTATTACATGACCCCTCATCCTATAACTGTCCTGTATATATCACTGATCTATTTTTACATGACCCCTCATCCTATAACTAATCTGTTATTACATATTCCCTCATTGTATAACTGTCCTGTATATATCACTGGTCTATTATTGCATGACCCCTCATCATATAACTGTTCTGTATATATCACTGATCTATTATGACATGACCCCTCATTCTATAGCTGTTCTGTATATATCACTGATCTATTATGACAAGACCCCTCATTCTATAACTGTTCTGTATATATCACTGATCTATTGTTACATGACCCCTCATGGTATAACTGTACTGTATATATCACTGATCTATTATTACATGACCCCTCATCCTATAACTGTCCTGTATATATCACTGATCTATTGTTACATGACCCCTCATCCTATAACTGTCCTGTATATTTCACTGATCTATTATTACATGACCCCTCATCGTATAACTGTACTGTATATTTCACTGATCTATTATTACATGACCCCTCATCGTATAACTGTACTGTATATTTCACTGATCTATTATTACATGACCACTCATCCTATAACTAATCTGTTATTACATGACCTCTCATCCTATAACTGTCCTGTATATTTCACTGATCTATTATTACATGACCACTCATCCTATAACTAATCTGTTATTACATGACCCCTCATCATATAACTGTTCTGTATATATCACTGATCTATTATGACATGACCCCTCATTCTATAGCTGTCCTGTATATATCACCGATCTATTTTTACATGACCCCTCATCCTATAACTAATCTGTTATTACATATTCCCTCATCGTATAACTGTCCTGTATATATCACTGGTCTATTATGACATGACCCCTTACAATAACTGTTAGGTATGTATAAATTATGTAATATCACATGAACCCCTCACCCTATAACTTGTGTAAATTACTAATCTGTTATTACATGACTGTTATTCCTGAAACTATCCTCTATCTACTGATCTAATATAACATACACTTCATCCTGTAATTGTCTTGTATATCTTACTGATCTTTTAATACATGTCCCTCACCCATCATATAATTGTCATGTAACTATAACCGATCTATTATTACACATCCCCTCATCCTATGACCTGTCTGGTTCTAGCACATTATTATTATTAAATGACCCCCCCATCCCATAACTTCCCTGCACATATCACTGATCCAATATTACATTACTTCTAATCCTATAACTTACATGTATATATCACTGATTTTTTTTTTGTACAGAACTCCTCGTCCTATATCTGTTCTGTATCTATTGTAATAGAAATTGTATGTTTGTAAACTTTTCTTTGCATCACAGTGAATAATAGTATAATATACAATAATTTTTTCATAATTTATTACAAATAAAATTTATTGGTTACAAAAGCTTGATTGGCAGATTAGATACTGATCATGTGACGTCTGAGTTAAGAGCCAGTGTCCGAGCGATGTCAGGTTGATGTCAGAGTATTTTTAGGGTGGAAAATATGAGCAGGATGGCAGTTCTTGTAGTGAATGTGAGGGGAGAGGGAGGGAAAGGTCCACATATCATAAGTTCCGTACCAGCAGTCCTCATCTGGACCTCCCCCCTAGTTTTCATCCGCAGGATTTGGGTTCCCAGACTCCCAGCTCTGAATAAGAGCGCTGCGCTGTCTCCGTGTACGTGGACTGTCCCAAGCCTGATGGGGGAAATGCAAATCCAACATAGAAAGTGCATTAGAACAGTGCTGACACCTCCACATCACACATGCAAGTTCATTTGAAGGGCTGGTCCATCTCATATAAATGTTCAGCATTTGATAATTAATGGTTGTTAGAAGCAGCCACCAATGTTACATCACTATGGCAAGGTCTTTGTACTAGAGGTCCTAGCTATGCCTATTATGAAGCGGTATCTCTCTCTGCCTTTATTTTACTACTATACTACTTACTATTTTACCACTGACCTATGCATTGCCCATTACATACTACTGAGCCCTGCACTCTGCATTATATACTCCTGGTCTCTACACTCTGCATTTCCTACTCCTAACCTCTGGAATATGTATTACATACACCTGTCTTCTGCACTGTGTTACATACGACTGACCTCTGCACTGTCCGTTATATACTAATGACTTCTGCACTGTCTGTTACATACTAATGACTTCTGCACTCTGAGTTACATACAACTTACAATGCACTCTTGCTCTACATACTTCCGAGCCCTGCACTCTGCGTTACATACTGTTGGCCTTTACACTCTGTGTTTCTCACTCCTGACCTCTGAACCCTGCATTACATACTCCTGACCTCTGCACAGTGTTACATACTGCTGACGTCTGCATTACATACTATTAATTCTACACTGTGCGTTACATACTATAGGCCTCTGAACGCTGCATTACATACTGCTGACCTCTGCACAGTGTTACATACTGCTGACCTCTGCATTACATACTATTAATTCTACACTGTGCGTTACATACTATAGGCCTCTGAACGCTGCATTACATACTCCTGACCTCTGCACAGTGTTACATACTGCTGACCTCTGCATTACATACTATTAATTCTACACTGTGCGTTACATACTATAGGCCTCTGAACGCTGCATTACATACTGCTGACCTCTGCACAGTGTTACATACTGCTGACCTCTGCATTACATACTATTAATTCTACACTGTGCGTTACATACTATAGGCCTCTGAACGCTGCATTACATACTCCTGACCTCTGCACAGTGTTACATACTGCTGACCTCTGCATTACATACTATTAATTCTGCACTGTGCGTTACATACCATAGGCCTCTGAACTCTGCATTACATACTACTGGCCTCTGAACTCTGTGTTTCTCTCTCCTGACTTCTGAACTCTGTGTTACATGCTCCTGACTCCTGCACTGTGTGTTAGTTAATTCTGACCGAAGCACTCTACATTGCATGCTCTCTGTTCTCTGTATTACATACTATTGACCTCTGAACCTCGTGTTGCTTACGTCTGAACCCATAACTCTTCAACCCTTCCTTACAATGTAGTGGGGCCTTGCTAGGTTATCTCCTTAAAAAAAAAGTGTGCTGTACCCTGGATATCAGTCTCTTCAGGGTTGCTTACCCCGCACTAAATATACTAACTCATTGACTGATATACAAATTTGGTTGGGTGATTCAGCTGACCAAAGTTCTATGGTGGAATGTTTTGGGTGAAGCAACCCTTTAACATGTCAGACAATTTCAGACAAATATTGAAAAGCACCCTTTAAATAACGCATGAGCCGAAAGTAGAACTTGTCTTTGCAGCGGCAATTCTGTTGTATGGCTACATCTGATGATTCTGTGATACTCTATAGTGTCTGCAATGTAACCTAACAGTCAGGATGGAGGAGGTTCTTAGGTGGGCCCCCAGAAGCCCTGGGTAAGTGTCACCAGCATGGTAATGTTTTTACTAACCTTAAGACCAGACCAGGGGCAGACTGACTATTTGGAAACTCGGGCACTGCCGAGGGCCCGGGGTCAGTAGGGGGCCCCATGAGATGCCCCTGGTACCTTTTTCATAGGCTTTTTTTAGTTTGGGCAAGGACACAGAGGCCCCATGATCCCCTATTACGCGGGGGCCCCATGAGTTGTCAGTCCACCCCTGGACCAGATAGGAGGCTGTAGAGTAACATGGAATCATCCTATGTAGCTAACATAACAGGCCTGCCTGAAATAACATTAAGCACCTAACACATTGTGGATACTCCTCACCATTTCTGTAAGCTTTAGAAAACGTGGGACATGGCTGGATCTAGGTGGGTGCTTGGGTTGGCTATGCCCCCCCAGATTTTAGTCATGCCCCCCCAAAGCCAACCCTAACCTTCCATTATACTACCCTAACCTGCCACTATACTACCCTAACCTGCCACTATACTGCCCTAATCTGCCACTATACTGCCCTAATCTGCCACTATACTGCCCTAACCTGCCACTATACTACCCTTACATGCCAATATACCGCCCTAACCTGCCACTATACTGCCCTAACCTGCCACTATACCGCCCTAACCTGCCACTATACCACCCTAACCTGCCACTATACTGCCCTAACCTGCCACTATACTACCTTTACATGTCAATATGCTGCCCTAAATTGACACAATACTACCCTAACCTGCCACTATACTGCCCTAACCTGCCACTATACTACCTTTACATGTCAATATGCTGCCCTAAATTGACACAATACCACCCTAATCAGATACTTTACCGCCCTAGTTTCACATTATCCTGCTCTAGCCTGACACTCTATTGTCCTTGACTGACAATATACTGATATCAGGTATGCATTGTGTGGAGAGGAGAAGCTCTGCTGCCTATGTCTGGGCTATATGCATTGCAGGAATGAGAGAAGCTGTGCCTCTGTCCACTGCCTTGCCAGCAGTGACCCCTGTCCTCTGCCTTGTCAGCGGTGACCCCTGTCCTCTGCCCTACCAGCAGCAACCCCTGTCCTCTGCCTTGCCAGCAGTGACCCCTGTCCTCTGCCTCGCCAGCAGTGACCCCTGTCCTCTGTCTTGCCAGCAGCGACCCCTGTCCTCTGCCTTGCCAGCAGTGACCCCTGTCCTCTTCCCTGCCAGCAGCGACCCCTGTCCTCTGCCTCGCCAGCAGCGACCCCTGTCCTCTGACTCGCCAGCAGTGACCCCTGTCCTCTGCCTCGCCAGCAGCGACCCCTGTCATCTGCCTCGCCAGCAGCGACCCCTGTCCTCTGCCTCGCCAGCAGCGACCCCTGTCCTCTGCCTCGCCAGCAGTGAGCCCTGTCCTCTTCCCTGCCAGCAGCGACCTCTGTCCTCTGCCTCGCCAGCAGTGACCCCTGTCCTCTTCCCTACCAGCAGCGACCCCTGTCCTCTGCCTCGCCAGCAGTGACCCCTGTCCTCTTCCCTACCAGCAGTGACCCCTGTCCTCTTCCCTACCAGCAGCGACCCCTGTCCTCTGCCTCGTCAGCAGTGACCCCTGTCCTCTTCCCTGACAGAAGTGACCTCTGTCCTTTGCCTCGCCAGCAGCGGCCCCTGTCCTCTACCCTGTCAGCAGCGACCCCTGTCCTTTGCCTCGCCAGCAGTGACCCCTGTCCTCTGCCTCGCCAGCAGTGACCCCTGTCCTTTGCCTCACCAGCAGTGACCCCTGTCCTCTGCCTTGTCAGCAATGACCCCTGTCCTCTGCCCTGCTAACCTCCGATCCTGTGACCCCCTGACAGTTTTTACTGCACCCCGACATCAGACATGATAGATCTGGCCCTGATGTGGGAGATATATTCTTTATAACATATTTAAGTAGTGCCAGGGTCTCCCCACCTATCAACCCTGGCCTCTGTAATTCCCTCAGGCCATGTCTTGCTTGCACTGTAACCACTATACATGTCTGTGCTGTCAAGCATATAAATGTAATTGTTACAGAGGTGTGGAAGACAGTCTTGGTCAAAAATATTTATTATGTTATCCCATTAAAATAAATGCCCTCTGTGATACATTAACTGCCATTTTAATAGTCTACGTCTTAGATCGTGGCAGTATACGACTGGAAATGTACGTAAAGTATGCTATGTAACACACCACTGATTTTGTGCTTGAATGAACTAGGCTACTTTTATTACAGAGCCATGAGTTAATATGTAAAGTACATAGCTTGGCCACTTCACTTTACAGTTCCCTTTAGACAGTATATATATATATATATATATATATATATATATACACACACACTGTATATATGTATATATATATATATATATATATATATATATATACACACTGTATATATACCGTATGTACTGTGTACAAGAGTTCATTGTTTATTTGTGTAATCTTTATAAAGTATTTGATTGAAACATTTTTGTATTGAAGTTATCTGGTTTTGTTGTTTCACATTTTAAAAGTGCGGAAACTGAATGATTGAATGGTTTTTATGAGTTCCTAGACAGGTTTCACCTGCAATAAACCACGCCAATGAAACCACTTTCAGTTTACTGCTGTAAGATCGGTTACATGTGAACTCTGGATGCTACGGGTTAGTGAATTTTGCTGTAGCGACCTCGCAAGCCTTTCTGCATTACCTGATCTGGCTGGCCATTGACGGTCATGCTTTTGTTCGGGGGCCAGTTCACATCCAGCTTTCCCCAGTTTGGACGCTCTAAACATAAAAAAAAAAAAAGAAACACAACAGTCATTATTTTATTGTTCCTGGTGTTAAATATCAAATAATTTTAAAGCAGCCTGTTTCATAATTCTGCAGAGTGCTGACTCTCCAATTGTCTGATAGAAGAACTGTCTAGGTTGGTTATGTCAGCCAGTCAGATTCTTCTTTATTCTTTTTGTTTCTTTTTATATACACTGAAAAACAGCCTGAGGTCTGGTTGGTTGTTTTGGAGGGTGCGTTTCAACTAGGTAGACATCTTTCATTGTGCATCCCCCTTGACTTTTCTGGGTAAAACGTTGAATCAAGAGACAGCAGATTTTGGTGCTGGTATCCTGGTACTGGTATTCTTTAGTTTTGAAAGGGTTGGTCTCTGCTGCAGAGGATCCCAATACAGTAGAGGTGAGCATGCAAATAATGGGTATGTTTACAGGGAGGGTTTGTGTTAGGGTTTTATAGCGGGTTGGTGTTAGGGTCTCTCCAGTGGCACCTTGTCATTGCTGACAGGGATTCCATTTTCACCTGGTTTTCCTTCCCGGTTTGCAGGCTTTGATCGTCTGGTCAAGCACCGGTGACGTCACTCACATGTATGCACGCTGGAGTCACAGCCATGGCACAAAGCTTTGAAGGGATAGCATGAGTATGCCGTCCCTCCAGAACGCATGCCCCAGTGACGTCACCAGCTGTTATTCACTAGAATATCTCCTAAATGGTGCACATTTAGGAGATAATAATTTTACCTACAGGTAAGCTTTATTACAAGCTTAACTGTAAGTAAAAGTTGCAAAGTGGATTTTACTACTGCTTTAAGGGTTTTATGAAGGGCTGGTGTTAGAGTTTTATGGAGGGTTGGTGTCTGGGTTTTATGGAGGGTTGGTGTCAGGGTTTTATGGAGGGTTGGTGTCAGGGTTTTATGGAAGGTTGGTGGTAGGGCTTTATGAAGGGTTGGTGTTAGAGTTTTATGGAGGGTTAGTGTTGGAGTTTTATGGAGGGTTGGTGTCAGGGTTTTATGGAGGGTTGGTGTCAGGGTTTTATGGAGGGTTGGTGTCAGGGTTTTATGGAGGGTTGGTGGTAGGGCTTTATGAAGGGTTGGTGTTAGTGTTTTATGGAGAGTTGGTATTAGGGTTTTGTGGAGGGTTGGTATTAGAGTGTTATGGAGGGTTGGTGTCAGGGTTTTATGGAGGGTTGGTGTCAGGGTTTTATGGAGGGTTGGTGGTAGGGCTTTATGAAGGGTTGGTATTAGTGTTTTATGGAGAGTTGGTATTAGTGTTTTGTGGAGGGTTGGTATTAGAGTGTTATGGAGGGTTGGTGTCAGGGTTTTATGGAGGGTTGGTGTCAGGGTTTTATGGAGGGTTGGTGGTAGGGCTTTATTATTATTATTATTATTATACAGTATTTATAAAGCGCCAATAGTTCGCTCAGCGCTGTACATTACAGAGGGGAACAGAACATGTGACAGAACAATACCAATACAATGCAAAACATGAGGGAATCGAGGGCCCTGCTCTTTCGAGCTTACAATCTAGGAATGATCTAGTTATGAAGGGTTGGTGTTAGTGTTTTATGGAGGGTTGGTGTTAGGGTTTTATGGAGGGTTGGTGTTACAGTTTTAGGGAGGGCTGGTGTTACAGTTTTATGAAGGGTTGGTGCTAGGACCTCTTAGATTGTAAGCTCCTAGGATCAGGGCCCTCCTAACCCTCTTGTATTGAACTGTATTGTTGCTGTATTGTCTCCCTTTATATTGTAAAGCACTGAGCAAACTGTTGGCGCCATATAAATCCTGTATAATAATAATAGGATCTTATAAAGGGTTGGCGTTAGGGTTTTATGGAGGTTTAGTGTTAGGGTTTTATGGATGGTTGGTTTTAGGGTCACAGTATGTGTTTCTTGTTTTATTCACATGGTGGCATAGAGTGAGGATACAAGGAAGGTTAGTTAGGATGTTATGAAGGGTTGGTTTTAAGGTATAATGGAGAGTTGGTTTAAAGTGGTAGTAAAGCTAACAAAAAAAGGGTCCTCCTGCAGGTTCAAGCTAAAATGCGATCGTATGCACCACATACTAGCACATTATGTCAGACTTACCTATAGAAAGGGTTTCTCCAGCGGCACCTGGTCATTGCTGACAGGGATTCCATTTTCACCTGGTTTTCCTTCCGGGTTTGCAGGCTCTCTGGTCAAGCACCAGTGACGTCACTCACATGCATGCACGCTGGAGTCACAGCCGTGGCAAAAAGCTTTGAAGGGATAGCATGAATATGCCGTCCCTTCAGAGCGCGTGACCCAGCTACATCACCAGCTGCTGCTCACTAGAATATCTCCTAAACGGTGCATATTTAGAAGATAATGATGTTACCTACAGGTAAGCTTTATTACAAGCTTAACTGTAAGTAAAAGTTGCAAAGTGGACGTTACTACTGCTTTAAGGGTTTTATGAAGGGTTGGTATTATGGTTTTATGAAGGGTTGGTTTTAGGGTTTGTGGAGGGTTGGTTTTATGGATGGTTGGTTTTGGGGTTACAGTAAGGGTCAGTGTTACAGTTTTATGGAGGGTTGGTGTTAGGGTGTTATGAAGGGTTGGTTTTAGGGTTTGTGGAGGGTTGGTTTTATGGATGGTTGGTTTTGGGGTTACAGTAAGGGTCAGTGTTACAGTTTTATGGAGGGTTGGTGTTGGAGTTTTATGGAGGGTTGGTGTTATGGTGTTATGAAGGGTTGGTTTTAGGGTTTTTGGAGGGTTGATTTTAGGGTTACAGTAAGGGTTAGTGTTACAGTTTTATGGAGGGTTGGTGTTGGAGTTTTATGGAGGGTTGGAGTTATGGATTTATGGAGGGTTGGTGTTAGGGTTTTATGGAGGGTTGGTGTTAGGGTTTTATGAAGGGTTGGTTTTAGGGTTTGTGGAGGGTTGGTTTTATGGATGGTTGGTTTTGGGGTTACAGTAAGGGTCAGTGTTACAGTTTTATGGAGGGTTGGTGTTGGAGTTTTATGGAGGGTTGGTGTTATGGTGTTATGAAGGGTTGGTTTTAGGGTTTTTGGAGGATTGGTTTTAGGGTTACAGTAAGGGTTAGTGTTACAGTTTTATGGAGGGTTGGTGTTGGAGTTTTATGGAGGGTTGGAGTTATGGATTTATGGAGGGTTGGTGTTAGGGTTTTATGAAGGGTTGGTGTTAGGGTTTTATGAAGGGTTGGTTTTAGGGTTTTGGAGGGTTGGTTTTAGGGTTACAGTAAGGGTTAGTGTTACAGTTTTATGGAGGGTTGGTGTTAGGGTTACAGTAATGCTGGCCATACACTGGTAGAATTTCATACTAACGTTCATACCGAAAATCCCGTCAGAACATTGTATAATGCCATAAGAGACTTGACAAATGTTCTTCGAAAGAAGTTCAAAATTGTGTCTGCTTTTAACTTTTAGTTGTAGAATGAATGGAATTTCCCAAACAAAAACTATATTCTTTGTTACAATTTTGTGCATTTGAGCAAATGTTTCCATCCTGCTCCTTTGATTTTTTTCACTCACTATTTGCAGTTACTATTGAACAAGTGTTGCTTTGACCCCAAAAAACTATTAAAAAATGTAAAATGTTTTGAAATCAAAACATTTTTTTAACCAATTTTAATCTCTCTATGGCCAGTTTAAGGGTTAGCGTTTTAGTTACAGGGAGGGTTAGTGTTACAAGGAGGATGGAGGTCACATGGTCTCCTAGCTCACTTTATGTCCCATATTTCTACTTGTCCCCACACCTTTCCCTGATTACCATTTTATTGGTATTAACCCAAAAAAAATAGCTGCCTCTTCTTTGGTACTGGTGTCATCCAGGGCTGTGGGAGTTTAAAGTGTGTCACCTTGTAGCAATGGTATGATCACATGACCAATGACCTATGGGTTGGCTGCACTTTACACTGGAATGCATTAAATCTGAACTCCAGGATAAGCATATGTTGTCTATAAACAGTCATCACGTGTATTCTCTTGGAATTTTGGTATGTTTTGTGTAATTCCTGCAGATCTGTGCAGTAATCCAGTGTGAAACCTTTCCTCTGCACATGAACTTCCTGTAATAAAGACCTGTCACTGCTGATCTCTCTCTTTTGTCCAGGGTGACAGGTCTTGTCTCTGCCCCCTTCCATAAATTTCTGCAGGCAGCCTGTAGATGGTGGAGCTGCTGAGTCCCTCCCGCAGCTCTGCTCTCTGCACAGGCTTTGTACAGCAGTGATGATGTCACGGCTGCTTTTACAAAGTAATATCTAAGTTTACAAAGCTATCTGGTGCTCACATAGTTTTATTTGTATCGTTTGTAGCTATTGAGGAATATATTCAATAAAAGTTTTTGTGTATGGAGTTCAGCTGTAAGTTCCTGCTGTACTACCAATGTTAGAGGATAGACATACACACAATATTTAAAGTAAAGGCCATGGGCACAGAGCAAAGGTAGTGTTTATAACATTTTGTTAGACATTACAGTAAATATTTGTATAGTAGATATACTGGGACTTGCAGATAGCATGTGATATCGGGTTCCCTACACTCCCATATTTTATCTGATGTAAAGCAAGAAATCATGGGAAAAAACTTTAGAAGATGAGAATTCATGTTCACTATTCTCTACAGAATTTGAAAAACCTCTCTGTGCATGAATGGCCATCTCTGATTGCCTAGACCAATCTTTCTCAAACTTTTTACCTCAGTGGAACCCCTGAAATAAATTTCAGGTGTTAGGGAACCCCTGCTAGGATTAGTCCAACAGGAGTCATTAAGAAAATGCCCCTTTCATTAGTGGTGGTTGGGAAGAATGCCCCTTTACAGAAATGGTCAGTGAGAAGGATGTCACCTTTACAGTGATGGTCATAACGCCACCCCAACAGTCAGCTGAAAAGATCATTGGTGTCGTGGTAGTGGCTCTGCCAAGTGGTGATGGACCTAGAACTGTGAAGGCACCATCAGATAGGAGGTCAATTAGCCACAGTTCAAGGTACCTCTAGCAAACTCTGGAGCAACCATTGGGTGCCATGGAACTCTGGTTGAGAATGGCAGGCCTAGACATTCATTATGGCAAGGCACTTAACCAAGGCATAGCAATCACTGCAAACAATGCTTATAATTGAGGCATCTATGGGCATCTTTAGAGTCATTCATGAGTCTGCATCTACAGTTTGATCTAATTCAAAAATTATGGTAGGGATTTAACAACGAAAAAAAAAGGGCTCTTCCCTGAGGCTGCAATGCGCTGCATGATACATAACTGTCATTTAAAATCAGGTTTGGGTATTTCCAGTGGCCATACAGTGGTCCATGCCAACGTGCCAAGAAAATCTAAGGGAAATTGAGGGGTGTCGGGCTAGAAAGCACCGGGCCAATTGAAGAAAACTGGGAGGCTATAACTAGCTGATAAACCAAAGAATGTACAACAGGTATGGAACACTAAAGGAGGTGAGCTGTGTCTTTGGGCAGCTGTCATGTCTACAGATCACTCCCTTATTTATTGAAAAAATAACAGGGGGGGACTGTTTTGATATGCACAGCTTGCCCTGAGCTCATTACTATTTAACATCAAACAGCAATCATCATATTGTATATTACATTATGGATGTGGGGATTGGGAGAGGCAAACAGAAATAAAAAATCTCTGACACACCCCTTTCATACTACAAGCATACCTATCCATATTTTGAGGGACGTTCCAGATTTTAAGGTTCTATTGGGTGGGACTTGAACAGTGAGTAGCATTTCATTCAATTGTTGGGCAGAGTTTAGATGACATCTACTTGTGTGAACCTAAATGTCCACAGATGGGCTTAGCTTAGGATGGGTAGGGCTTATCAACATGGACTCCCAGTGTTTTTCAGGATGGGCTCCCCTAGACAAGCAAATCAATTTTTTTTGATGCAGGGGCCACAAGGTGAACACAATTTGACATCACAAACTGATGTACCTGAATCCATGAGCCAGAGACTCATTGGCCAAGAGAGGTTTCCACAATTGGTTGTAGAATGGTGGTTTAGGCTTTGCTTACAGGTGGGCGTGGTTTACTTCAGAGTCAGAAAAAAGTCAAGGCCCACTCTATAGCAAGGCGGTGCATGGGAATTATTTTGAGGAATGACAAACAACACACTTGCTGGTGAGCACCATATGCTTCCTGTGCAGGTGGAATTGGCACTCAAAAAGGAACTTTGAAAATATGCAAACATTGTTGAACATCATTGAATATGTTCTTATATGCAACTGACATATACACTGATCAGTCATAACATTATGGTCATCCACCATAACCCTTCGAGGCATGGACTCCACTAGACCTCTGAAGGTATGCTGTGGTATCTAACACTAAGCCATCGGTATCAGATCATTTAAGTCCTGTAAGTTGTGAGGTGGGGCCTCCATGGATCGGATTGGTTTTTCATTTTAATTCAGCAGACCAGGCCACCTTCTTGTATACCTACACATATCTTGGTATTGGCTTGATCCTACATGACCTTCTACGAAAAAGAGTGAAAAACCCAGAGAGTGACATTGTTAGCCTTGGACAAGGAACCAGTTGGGTTTCAGTGCCAAGAAGATGGTTGACCAATCGATTACATTTCTCTGTTTTTTTAGAACTATATATAATCTTCATGATGACAGTTAGAAACCATCTTTCAGTAGCTCACAGAAGTTAGAACACCAGTATCTGATTGCCTACTATGGGTTACTATCAATCCTTGCTTTTTGCATTGTAGGGAAGGCTCACTAACATTCCTGTGGATAGTAGCACAGGCCTCCTTTGATCCCTCGTTCGATAAATATTATCGAGTGTCAGATCATTTAAGTCCTGTAAGTTGTGAGGTGGGGCCTCCATGGATCGGATTTGTTTTTCATTTTAATTCATCAGACCAGGCCACCTTCTTGTATACCTACACATATCTTGGTATTGCCTTTTACCTACATCACCTTCTACGAAGAAGAGTGAAAAACCCAAAGCGTGACTTTGTTAGCCTTGGACAAGGAACCAGTTGGGTTTCAGCACCACGAAGATGGTCGACCAATCGATTAAATTTCTCTGTTTTTTTAGAACTATATATAATCTTCATGATGACAGTTAGAAACCATCTTTCAGTAGCTCACAGAAGTTATAACACCAGTATCTGATTGCCTATTATGGGTTACCATTAAACCTTGCTCTTTGCATTGTAGGGAAGGCTCACTAACATTCCTGTGGATAGTAGCACAGGCTTCCTTTGATCCCTCGCTGGATAAATATTATTATATCACCATTCATTATTACAAAAGATACCATGAAATAACGACATGTAACAACGTATGAGTCATAGAAATCACATAATAATAGATAAGACTTGAATGCCTGTACTAAGCAGTATCTGTATCTAGGTGAACTGGTGAATTGTCCTTTCCCCATGCGTATGCACATTGTGGTCCCTTCATAATTTTCTCCATTGGGGGAATCAACTGATTTTTTTTTTCTCTCTTGCAGAATGAATGGCGGAAATTCAAGCTGTCTATGCTTGCCTTTGCATAAGCAGGCTCCACTTCCAACTGATCTCCTTATCTCACTGATAAGGTCTGTCTGACTGAACACAATAGGCTCTGCACAGTCTGTCCAAATGTCAAACACTCTCAATGTATCATGTTAAATGGCATCCTGTTGCAATAAAGCAGGGGTCTTCAAACTATAGCCCAAATTCGGGACTCTGCGCGATTTTATCCGGCTTTCTTATGTAAAGCTGGCCATAGATGGATCATTCTTGATCGATCAGTCAGCGGGCTGCTTGAAAAAAAAACAAACAAATTGATTCCCACATCCACACAATCAAGGTGAATAGAGGAATCCTTCCCGCTGTGCTATTGTATTCTGACAGCAGGGACTCTTCCGCTTCCATACCACATTGATCAGGTGAATGATCATTTTCCAACATCCCATTCAACAGAACAGCCACAGATCGGGAACGAAAAGAAAGGTGCTGCTACATAATTAACGAGCCCCTTCCCCACTCTTCATCCTGAAACGATCCGCCGCAGCAGACAGGGACCAGGGAAACACACAGCAGGACCCGGGCAGCAAGATGAAGGGGAACATGAACAGGAAGGGTGGTGGGTGTAGCCAGGGGCGGACTGACCATTTGGAAACTCGGGCACTGCCTGAGGGCCCGGGGTCAGTAGAGGGCCCCATGAGATGCCCCTGGTACCTTTTTCATAGGCTTTTTTGAGTTTGGGCAAGGACACAGGGGCCCCATGATCCCCTATTGCCCGGGGGCCCCATGAGTTGTCAGTCCGCCCCTGGGTGTAGCATTTACTGGAACTGATCCTCTACAGAACCCCCCTGCAGCAGCTGAAAGCGGTGGGATGGAGAGGAGGAGAATCCGCCTTTAGCGCCTGCAGGGGATCAGTTTCAGTAAATACGCCACAATTATATAAGCCATTTTCGATCGACAGAACATTTGGTTTTCGACTCATCTACGGCCCAGCCATAAAGTATATCTAAAGCAAATTTTTAGTCTTGGAGACTACAAAAAATAGGAGGAAATCTCCCAAAAGTGAAGGAATTCTCTTATAAACAGCTGTCACCCAAACAAGTGTCCTCATAGAAAGAGTATCACACTATTCCAATTCTGGTGACAACTCAACATTTTACATTTGAACTCCCCTTCAGTTTTTATGACGGTGGTCACCCCCAGGAGAAACAAAGAGGGTGAATCTCCTTAGTGGGGACACAGACAGTGTTGAAAATCTGACAGGTCCCTCTGGTGCCCAGCTTTTGTGTTGGAGCCTCTCCCCAACCAAAGGCAAGGATGAGGTTCTGCACCACTAGGGAAGCCATGCCAGCACTTGAGTGTTGCAAATAGGGGGACCTGACTTCTCACTTTTTCTACTACTGCTTCTTTCTTATCTCTATCTTTTGCATTGAAAATCCAAACTTCAGTCAAAATATTTTTTAGTTTTGTACAGAAATTTTGCGAGACTTTTATTGTTGTTTGTTCCCCCAATGGGGGAATTTTCCATCACTTCCTGTCCTGGTGCCACCAATAAAAGAAAAAGGAGGGGGTTGTCACCATAAAAAAAAAAGCCACAAAAAGCAATAAGCACATTAGACATTCTAACCCTTTCCTAAGCTACTAAGGTGTTTTTGTTTTTATCTGCTATCCGATTAATGAGATTTTCTAGGAAGTGAGGGGAAATTTCCCAAGTAGGGGAAATACAATAAAGACAGAGGCTCTTTGCCTTTTTCCCTTCCCTGTTGTATCCCAAAAAAAATTAAAAAGTTTTGGCTGGAGTTAGCCTATGAAAGTATTAATGCTGTGCTCTCACCTGGCTGGTAAACTCCACTTTGGATGTCACTTCTGTTATCAAGTGTCATCTGGGAGTTCTCCTCTGTGCCATTATCCCTCCCATAGATACTTGTTCTCTGTTTCCGTAATTCCCGCTCTCTCTCCTGCACTTCTTCTATTTCTCTCTCCAGTAAGGAGCGTGGGCTGGGTGCACGGAGTAGCTGAAAGGGACTGCCAGGAGCAGCGACAGGGGACTCAGAGTTAGGGACAGGAGAGTTCCCTGAGCTTGAACGAGCAAAACGAAGATCTGCAGGGGTGGAGCGTCGAGACTGTGCAGGGGAGGTTCTTCGCAGATCTGCAGGGGCGGCACTATAGACGTTGCCGGGAGTAGACCTCCGGAGTATAGAGGCATGCTCTATGATTATGATGTTGCTTCCGTTAGCCTCAGCATATGATGGGCCTTTCTTCGCCTCTGCAGCAGGAGCAGCTGAAAACACGTGATTGGATGGTGCAGGGATTTCCATTAGAATCTCAGTGGAATCAGACTTCTGCATTTCGCTTTGCCTTCTTTTAAAAGGAACATCTGAAGACTCTGAAAAACAAAATGAACATATTTAACTTTTTGTAACTTGCCTTAAAGGAAATGTGGGCTTTTGTCCATGCAGGCCAAAGCAACTTTTGTCCCATGCCCGCCTCCAGGACTTCTCTAGGGTGTCACCCATCCTCTGGAACTCCCTGCCCCAACCCATCAGACTATCACCTACTCTCCTCTCCTTTAGGCGCACCATGAAAACCCATCTCTTCAGGGAAGCCTACCCCACCCCCTGCTAACTTGCCGACCTCCCACACTCTTCCTACCACTCCATCCCCCACAGCCATCTCCTCCTGTACCACCATCCCCTCCCTCCTAGATTGTAAGCTCCAAAGAGCAGGGCCCTCGATCCCCTCATGTTTTGCATTGTATTGGTATTGTTCTGTCACATGTTCTGTCCCCCTTTGTAATGTACAGCGCTGAGCGAACCATTGGCTCTTTATAAATACTGTATAATAATAATAATAATAATAACTAGTTCACTTAAATGCAACCCTCCCCAACATCACATACTCACCCTCACTTTACTCCCTGCCCCCAAAATAATGGAAAGGAGTGCCTGTGTAAGCTCTCCAGTTGCTGTAGTTGAAGTTTTAAACAGGAGTGAGGTCTGTCGTCTCCCTCATGTGACAACGCTGGACCATTCAACAGGCATCAGTGCTGTCACATGCTCCTCCATGCTTGGAAGTACTGGGTATTATCTTTTCTCCTGGTGGCTGAGAGGAGCTATCAGAGAGCGAAGGAAAGGTAAGTGCTGCTGGGGTGAAGTTTAAAGTGGAACTTTACTCTCTCAATTATTTGGAATCTATACTCGACTATTTGGAATCCTTATGCTTCTTGCATTAGTAAATAGATGGGAAAGTATATCATATTTACGTGTTTTAAACTGGTTTTTTTTTTTTTTTTTTTTTTACAATGATTTAGTTACTTCCTGGTTTCTTGCCTAGGCAAATGATTTCATACATCCCAGAAGTCTTCAGGAAAGGAAGAGTAGTTTTCTCAGCTAAGTAAATCCTCCTGCCTGCATGCCTGAGCTGAGGACAGATGGATTCCAGGAAGTAAATACTGCATGAATCATCTGCCCTTATTCAAGATGGCCACGTCCAGAAATGCAAGGGGTATTTCAAAGTGATCAAACTGAGTTCTCAGCAAAAGAAAGCATGGAGTGGGCGGCACAGTGGCTAAATGGTTAGCACTTCTGCCTGGCAGTACTAGGGTTGCCGGTTTGAATCCCAACCATGGCACCACCTGCCTGGAGTTTGCATGTTCTCCCTGTGCCTGCGTGTGTTTCCTCCGCGTACTCTGGTTTCCTCCCACACTACAAAGACATGCTGGTAGGTTAATTGGATTCTGTCTAAATTGTCCCTAGTATGTGTATGTATGAATGTGAGTTAGGGACCTTAGATTGTACGTCCCTTGAGGGTTAGGGACTGATGTGAATGTACAATATATAGGTAAAGTGCTGTGTAAATTGATGGCGCTATATAAGTACCTGAAATAAATAAATAATTGGAGACATGTATGAATGGGTGAGCATGCTTTGAATATTAAAAATAAATGATAGATTAGATACGCTTTAAAGAAAATGCAAGTTGCCTTAAAGGAAACATGTTTTTTTTCTCATGCACGGCATGCAACAGGCTCACTCCACCCACCCCAGCAGAACATACTCACCCTCGCTTTGCCCCACCTGCCACTCTGTTCAGCCACTGAAAGTATGGAAAGGAATGCCTGTGTAATCTCTTGAGTCACTGTAGTTGGAGTTTAAACAGTGCTGAGGATTGTCGCCTCCCCCATGTGACAAGCTTGGACCAATCAACAATCATCAGTGCTGTCACATGCTCTCCATATTTGGAAGCACTAGGTGACAACAATGACTTAAAGAAGAAAGACAGGTGATAACAGAGTAGGAGGCAAGCGTAAAACAATGCCACCCTGCTGCTTTTCCAGAAACTCAACTTTGCACATGGAGATCAGAAGTGCCCCAACCATTGTCAGTAGGATGTATAATAGAGTACAGGTCACCTGTCTTTCTTCTGTAAGTAATTGTTGGCTAACTGTACTTCTGTCTAGGTAAGATGGCCAAACACGTAAAAATTCCCCTGGGCTAAATGAGATAAATCCATAGATTCCACCTATCCATGCTAAACAGCATGGATGGAGGAATCTCCTGCTGCAAGCTATTCTAAGTGCTGGCTGTCAGAATACTCAAGCACAGCCCAGTCGAAGTTTGTGGAGCCAGGTGGTGTAGGTAGGGCAGTGTTTCTCAACCTTTTTTCACTCAAGACACTCTTTAAAATTATGGACAGTCCCGAGGCATCCTTTAAATTTATGGACAGTCTTGAGGCACCCCATTCTAAAATGGGGTGCCTCAAGACTCCATAATTTTAAAAGGGGACCCCATTCTAAAATATGAGAAACTATTCTAATAGTTCTATATAATGCAGCAACATCCACACATGTAGGACACTCAACATTAGAGGTGATTAATTCTTCCAAAGCAAATACACTTTTGCACACTGGTACCGAGTAGTATTCCAATGTTTCTCCTCTCCCTCAGTTTTTCTCCATCACTGAGCTAATATGACCCCAGCACTGATGGAAATGGGCAGGGGAGGGTCAAACTAGGATGCTGTGCAGGTAACTGACATCCTCCTTATCAACTGATGATGTCATTGGTTGTCAGGATGCTGGCGGCTAGAAGGTCGTAATGGTTCACAATGAAAACCTGAGGTTTTGTGTAACTAAAAGGCAGGTGTGTTTCACCCGCTGGCTTGTAAACAAGTTTTGGGCAATTTTTTGAAATTTTGCCAAGGCACCCCTGAAGAAACCTCAAGGCACCCCAGGGTGCCTGGGCACCCTGGCTGACAAAGGCTGAGGTAGGGTCACCACAGCTCAAACTTCAGCCGATTCATACAAATTGGCTACAATTTGAGCCATTTATGGCTAGCTTAGCGCTTTTGTAGAAGGAAAGGGAGAATCTGATTGGCCACTCTGCTGTCTAAGACAGTCCCTTTGTGCCATGGATGACTTAGCTTTACCGTACTTCAATACATTAGAGTAGCCTGAGTACTGAAAATTTATAAGGTAATTTCTGTTTATAAATTCCCCTATTCACTAATACTGGCCATACATCCTAAATTATCGATTTCTTTTTTGATCAATCTCCTTCTATAGGAAAAATCAATCTACTGTATAGTCCACAAGCCATTCAATCAATATGCCAACATGGGGAAGTGGACTTCAATTGATAGTTAAGATATGATCATAACTTACAAATACAAGTAATCAATTGCATCTCTGTTTCCATCATGTAATCTCATATTCTGGTTGATCGAATTACAATAGTTACATAGTTAGTCTGGCTGAAAAAAGACAAAAGTCCATCCAGTTCAACCATTAAAAAAAAAAAGTTATAATCCGATACCCACAGTTATAGTGTTCCAAAACCCACACCAATAGTATTCATGAACAACATTTCTGAGGGCTGCCGACTGATGGACATAACATTATGCCCTGGCTGATCGTCTCAATTTGATTGAATCTGATCAAAATGGAGTCCAAATCGGTATGTCAATATTAATCTGGACTTATACTATGTATAAAGCCTGCAGTGATATTAAAATAGACATCTTTGTATTACAGAGGTTCTTCTGATCTACACGTGGAAGCCAGAGGCAGCCCTAGAGGCAAATATTTCCAGGGACGGACATTAAAAAGTCAGCGTGTAAGGCTTGACAGCCAGCTGGCTTTCACTTTCCTTTACCAGGGTTAAGTCAATACTCATTTACATGGATTTGCCGCTAAATTTACTAAGGAAACCAATGCAAACATGGGAGTGACTGTCCAAGGAGAGCCGGGGAGGGACAGTACTACTGGGCCTCTCTGCGTGCCAGCATTGTATGACTGTTCCCAGAGACACTACATCCAACAAGGTATTGGAAGAGCAAAGCAAGGAAAAGGCCTGCAATTAAACTGATTTCACTACAGAGGTGGATTCTGATTGGTTACTTTATTTAATTAAATAGCACATATGCAATAATCAGGGGCGTCCCTAGGATTGGTGACAGGGGCGGACTGACAGCTCATGGGGCCCCCGGGCAATAGGGGATCATGGGGCCCCTGTGTACTTGCCCACACTCAAAGCACACCCAAAAAAGGTACCAGGGGCATTTCATGGGGCCCCCTACTGACCCCGGGCCCTCGGGCAGTGCCCGAGTGACCGAATGGTCAGTCCGCCCCTGGTTGGTGTCACCCGGTGCGATAACACTTGGTGACACACCCTCTGACGATCCCCGCAGAATGGATCCGATCTGTGGATTGAGCATAAAGGATCGGAGTCTGATCCATTATGCTCCCCAATCTGCAGATCCGATCCATCAACTTACCTTTTCGTGGAACGGGTCCAGTGTCACCCTGTATAGGTTGCATGTCGACGATCCCCGCAGGATGGATCCGATCTGCGGATTGAGCATAATGGATCGGATATGCTCCCCAATCCGTAGATCCGATCCATCCTGCGGGGATCGTCTGCATGCAACCTATACAGGGTGACACTGGACCCGTTCCACGAAAAGGTAAGATGTAAAGAAAGCGACGATCCCCGCAGGATGGATCAGATCCATCCTGCGGGGACCTTTGGCTTACTTTACAACTTTTCGTGGAACGGGTCTGGTGTCACTCCGTGCGGTAGGAGTCACCCGGAGTGGTGCACACCCCCCACACCTGCTACGGGACGCCACTGGCAATAATAATCAGCACCAAACGGTCGTTTTTATTGTGCTGTGTACAAGTTATCCCACATTGCTCGTTCTTTTCCATCCAATACCCATTCATGGGGGTGTTAAAGTGACCCTGTCACATCTGTAAAAAGAAAAACCTAATGGCAGGTCTCTGCAATAGAAGAGCGCATATCTCCGCACCCCTCTGGTACCATGTGTCTTTTTCCTTCCTTCCATCTCAGTGTTTGACAAAGTGTTCAACATTTGAAACTTCTAAGGGCCCTTTGACATGGGCGCTCCGTTTTTTTAGCAGTTCGGACACGTTTTTTCCAAAAAAAAAAACAGATCAGCTCACATCAGTTCTTCATCAGTTTCCATCGGTTTTTCATCAGTTTACATCAGTTTTTCATCAGTTTACAGCAGTTTTTTTCCATCCGTTTTAATTTGTTTTTATCCACTTTACATCCGTGTACATCTGTTTTTCATTAGTTTACATCCGTTTAGATCAGTTTTTTGTCAGTTTACATGTTTTTTTAATCCGTTTTCCATTCGTTTACATCCGTTTTTCATTCGTTTACATCCGTTTACATCAGTTTTTCATGCGTTTTAATCTGCCTTCGTCTGTTTTCATCAGTTTTTCATCCGTTTTAATCCGTTTTCATTTGTTTTTCATCCATTTACATCCGTTTCTCGGCCGTTCTGGGTCTTTTTACGTTAGAAAAATATGATATTCTTCTGTTCAAAAAAATGGATGTTAACATATACAGACATTAGCGGATATAAACGGATGATCATCTGTTTATATCCTCTAGTCCATAGAAATACATATGGAACGCCCGTGTGAAAGAGGCCTTATAGTGTTGGATTCCTACGTCCACTCCCACCAACAATGGTCCATCATCCAACTCCTATGTAACTACAGGACACAGGAGTGATGTAGGCTTCATAGACTGGGGCTATCAAATAAGAGAGGGTACCTCTATTTCACGGACTTGCTATCAGCCTTTTCTTTACAGACCTTACCATGTCACTTTAAGTAAAATTCGATTTTCATCCCCAGGATGATCTAGAGAAGCCATTCTCAGCCAGGGTTCCATGGAAGTCTAGGGTTGCTCCAAAGGTGGCTGGAGATTCCTTGAGCTAGTGCTGGTTGGTCTTCCATTTTAGGGTGCCTGTTTAGTTCTGGGGTCAATACTCCTTGGACCAACCAGCAGCATGACACCAATGATCTTTTAAGCTGTCTGTAGGAGTGCCAAACTGACCACCAGTGAAATGGGGACATTCTTTCCACTGACCACCAATGTAAGACGCATTTTTCCCACGGGTTAATTTTTCAGCAGAGGTTCCCTTAAACCAGCCTTTTTCAACATTTTTACTCAGGAGGAACCTTTGAAATAATCTTCAGGTCTTGGAGAAACCTCCATAAAACCAATTCATTGGGGGTCAGTGGGAATAATTCCTCTTTACATTGCTGACCAGTGGAAAGGATGTCCCACTTCTAGTGCTGGTCTGAATGCCTTTACAGACAGCTAAAAAGATCATTGGTGCCATGCAGCTGGTTCTGCCAAGTGGCATTGGCCCCAGAATGTTGCAGACACCATCAAATGTGGGGTCATTCAGCCACAGCTCAAGGAAACCCTGGTTGAAAATAGCTGCCCTAGATGTAAAATTTATTTCAGGTTCATCTGGGGTAAAAAGGTTGAGAAAGGCTGATCCAGAGGTTCTCCAAAGGTGCCGATTGGCGAGGCCATACCAAGGTGAAGATCAGGGGTGGACTGACAACCCATGGGGCCCCCCGGACAATAGGGGATCATGGGGCCCCTGTGTCCTTGCCCAAAATCAAAAAAGCCTATGAAAAAGGTACCAGGGGCATCTCATGGGGCCCCCTACTGACCCCGGGCCCTCAGGCAGTGCCCGCGTTTCCAAATGGTCAGTCCGCCCCTGGTGAAGATATATGTCTGACCAAAATGTGGTGCCCTATAAACCATAAAGGGGGGTTTCGTAGGGGATGCAGATGCTGTACTTGCCACTTCCAATTTTTAGGCTGGATTTACATCAATGTATGGGTTACCACAGGTGTAAGGGTCATCAGTGTATGTTGGAAGCACATGTTGTTCAAGCATTTTGGAGGCACTCTTACTCATACTGTGTATCCATGAAGTATGCAGTGTACCTTACCCTCAAAGCATGCATCAGAAAGCAGGAAGCATCAGGTGTGTTTTCTGGCATGTAGACAAGCTTTGGCAAAACAAATGGCCACAGGTACAAGAAAAACGCATCAAGCAACACACAGAACAACGCAGTCGAATAGGACTACATAGGCCTAGAGCAGTTATTCTCAACCAGGATTTCATGGAACCCCTATGGTTCCTTCAGAGGTTACTATGGGGTTCCTTGAGCTCTGGCTGATTGACCTCCCATTTTTATGGTGCCTGCGTAGTTCCAGGTCCACTTGGTACAGTCAGCAGCATGACACCAGTGATCTTTTTAGCTATCTTTTAGGATGGCAATCTGGCCATCACTGTTGGGGGTCTTTCTTCCTACTGACCACCAATGTAAGGGACGTTTTCCCCATTTACCCTTAATGATTTGATTCTAGCAGGGGTTCCCCAACACCTGAAAATGATGCAAGGAGCAATATCTTAATCTGCATAGCACAGATCAATGAAGCCAGAGACAGCCAGGCAACTAGTATTTTTTCAGAAGCCATTCAGCAATGTCCCAGAATCCCTCTAATGACAGGTTTCTGTAAAGGCCTACTGTACCAACGATGGTAACAGATATGTGAGTCTACAGTCAGCAGTGGTGCTCCAGAACAGAATTGTAATAGAGAACTAGAAAACTAGGTCAGTGAGTCTCTAGCTAGTAAAGGCAGGATCAAAATGACCTGCGATGGCAGCTTCGAAATTTCTATCCTCACAGGTTACCTTAAAAGTGGGCCTATCATTAGATATATGTATTCATGTTATGGACATGCATGCTAGGTAATGTATAAATGGAACAGGTATTTACTACCTGCCCCTGACAATGTCTCCATCTACTTTTCTCTCCAGAAGAGCACAGACATCTTTTTCGGTTACATTCATGGGCAGGGCCGTGGATAAGGGGGTACCACCAGTCCTTCTGTACGGGGCCCAGGCCAGCAGGGTGAATCGGATGTGGGCAGAGAGGGTCATTGGAATGGTGTGTATGTGTGTTGGGGGGGGGAGTTGGGCAATTACTGGAGCCAATCTGCGGAAAGAGCCATACAGGGGATCTGTTCCAGTAATTACTCCCCCCCAGGGGCGGACTGACAACTCATGGGGCCCCGGGCAATTGCGGATCATGGGGCCCCTGTGTCCTGGCCCACACTCAAAAAAGCCTATGAAAAAGCCAATGAAAGGCACCACGGGCATCTCATGGGGCCCCCTACTGACCCGGGCCCTCGGACAGTGCCCAAGTGCTTAAATGGTCAGACCGCCCCTGCTCCCCCCCACCACCATGCCAACCACCCTCCCTGTGTACACCTGAATCACCCAGCTGGGCCCCCACAGTGCCGAATTCCCTCCTCTTCTTCCCACCGGCTGTGGCAAGCACACAAAAGGATCCTTCAAGATGCAGAGTGGGGGAAGGGTCCAAAAAATAAGTCACATTAACCAGCCAGTTCCTTTCTTGAATTAACACAATGGGCGATCAGTATTGGTCACTCATTGTGTTCATTCAGAACTGAAGCATAGTAAACTGTATTTTTTTTTTTAAGGTTTTTTTGTCAGGTTGGCTGTATGGGGCCCTGTGGTTTTTAACGAGGGGGTAGTATCTACTTCCTAGACTGAGATACCAGCTCAAGGATGACCTAAGAATATAAACCCTGGAGCAGGGGTGGACTGACAACTCATGGGGCCCCCGGGCAATAGGGGATCATGGGGCCACTGTGTCCGTGCCCAAACTCAAAAAAGCCTATGAAAAAGGTACCAGGGGCATCTCATGGGGCCCCTTACTGACCCCGGGCCCTCGGGCAGTGCCCGAGTTTCCAAATGGTCAGTCTGCCCCTGCCCTGGAGCCGCAACAGGTCTAAGCTGTAATAATATAATGGTAGTGCAGTGCTAAAACAATATAAGGGTCATAAAATTGATAAAAATAGCACAATACTTAGTATAAAAATGCTGTGATAAAAGTTCATAAAACAGAATAATATTAAAGTTCATAAACTGACTTTCAGTGCTCTTAAAGGTGCTTGTTATTCTGGTACGTCTGTGCTTGTGCAGTGATATGAAGAGAATTGCGCACTCACCAGATGCGCAGTATATATGCGCCAGTATAAATATATCCTGAAGTCATCAAGGAAAGTATGGTGTTAGGGTTTAAGATGTGTTCACAAATGTCTAACACAGATTAGCCCCTGCTGCTTCCTCTCACCTTTGTTGACTTTCTACAAAGTTACAATGTTGCAGTGTGATCACTAGAGGATTGGATATTGTGAAAATGCTTCCATCTGTCTGACACCATCTCAGACAAGGCAAAGTCACTGGACTGGAGCACAGGGATTGCTTTGTAATGATAAAAGGTGGCACTTTTTGAAAAATTTATACCGCCCGTGTAAATTAGGACGTGTCAGGAATGCATCAATGCGGACTCGCTACGTTTTTAAGTTGTAATATAACATTACCTTATCTTCAAGGGAAGCTATAGTCCTTTTTAATGCTTTATATATATATATATATGTAAAAGGGATCACCTGACTGCAGATATTATCAGTGTGTGTCTATGTACAGGATAGAATTATATACAGTATGTATTAGAAGGCAGACAGATTTGCTCACTTCATTTGCATTGCCTTGCCGTGATTATCCTCAGGCATCTAATGTGGGTAGGTGGGGGTTGTCTCCACTGGAGGCAAACAGGGCCTTTTGTGGGCATTTTTTCCAATGCGTTTCAACGCAAGGCAACCTTACAACTTCCCAACCCAAGGGCGGTCACGTTAGAACCTGTGCAATCACACTTAAAAAAGGTAATGCCGGTCATAGACGGGTCGAAAATCAGTTGATTTTTCTGCCAAAAAAGTTTTTCTGGCTTTTTGCACTTTTTTTATCGGAAATGTTGGAAAAATTGTGGCCGATTTTCCCAGCAATGATGGGCAAATCGGCCGATTGTTTTACCGATAAAAAATCTGCGCATGAGCCGTGACCTGCAAGAAGAAGAAGAAGAAAAAGAAGAGAAAGAAGAAGAAAAAGAAGAAGAAAAATAATAATAATAATAAGAAAACAAGAAGAAGAAAAAGATGAAGAAGAAGAAGAAAAAGATGAAGAAAAAGATGAAGAAGAAAAAGAAGAAGAAGAAAAGAAAAAGAAGAAGAAAATAAGAAGAAGAAGAAGAAAAAGATGAAGAAGAAGAAGAAAAAGAAGAAGAAAAAGACGAAGAAGTCCAGTCCGTTATTATATTTTATAAGAAAAAGTCTTGCGGTTGCAACAATGTATCCATTTGTATCCAAATAAAAACATCTGGATACAAATGGATACATTGTTGCAACCGCAAGACTTTTTCATGTAAAACATAATAGTGGAGCTCTCTGCAAGGGACAGAAGTAATTATGGGGTTAAATGCCGGCCATAGATGGGACGAAAATCGGTTGATTTTTTTTACCGTTGGTGGTAACATCGGCCAATTGAACGACCGATTTTTCGTTAGTTTTTTAAAAAAAAACGGACGATTTTCGACCCCTCTATGGCCTGCATCAGGCATATTTTCAGAGAGTTTACAAGAGTTCAGATATCAGATTTGTACAATATATATACCTGCCTGGAGTTTGCATGTTCTGCCAGTGCCTGTGTGGGTTTCCTCCAGGTACTCTGGTTTCCTCCCACACTCCAAAAAGACATGCTGGTAGGTTAATTAGCTCCTGTCTAAATTGTCCCTAGTATGTGTATGTATGAATGTAAGTTAGGGACCTTAGATTGTACACCCCTTGAGGGTTAGGGACTGATGTGAATGTACAATATCTATGTAAATTGACGGCGCTATTATTATTAGAAATAAATAAATAAATATACAACCCATGTGTGCATGAGGAGGGAGGTCAGCTAAGTTATAAAAAAACAGATGAGATAGGTGCTCTCGGGAAGACAGGGAATGTAGATGACCGTTATGAAAAGGGGTGATGTTGGTGTACTTGGATAGGTAGAGAAGGTAGGTAACAGCTTCAACAAGACAGTTAGGCCTAGTTCTCACTGGCAATGAAGGCAAGCGTTTGAGGGGCATTTTTAGGCTGGCCATACACTATACAATTTTCTGTCAAATTTCTGCCCAATTTCCTTTAGATTTACCTTCAACTATGTAGTGCGAGGGCCGGCCTAATTGGATACAACTGAAAGTGTTGTTAGGTTTGACCTCCTATTATATGGTTTTTGGTAAATCTAAACCTATAATCTGAAGAAAATTGTATCATGTATGGCATACGGGGAGTTTTGATAACGCTGGTGACGTTAGCTGCGTAAAGTCACGTTAAAAATGTGGGTTTTTCAGCTTTTTTTTAGCGTTTTTGCATTAGCGTTTAGCGGCTATTTGCTGCGTTTAGAGGCGTTTTCCACATTTGTGTTTTTTAGAGTTTTTTTTAATAAAAACAAAAATTTTGTTTTCGGTCAAAAAATGTCCAAAAACGCTGGTTTTTGGTGTTTTACAGCGTTTTTACAGCTAAAAAACTCCTCTAGAAACCCACTAGTCTTGGGGTTTTCTTCCAGCCAAAAACTGTCCCTGCTAAAAAAGTTGATTCCAGTCTATGTGTGTATGGACACATAGGATAACACGCCGGGGATGGACACGTAGGATAACATGCCAGGGATGGACACGTAGGATAACACGCCGGGGATGGACACGTAGGATAACACGCCGGGGATGGACACGTAGGATAACATGCCAGGGATGGACACGTAGGATAACATCCCAGGGATGGACACATAGGATAACACGCCGGGGATGGACACATAGGATAACATGCTGGGGATGGACACATAGGATAACATGCCGGGGATGGACACGTAGGATAACATGCCGGGGATGGACACGTAGGATAACATGCCAGGGATGGACACGTAGGATAACATGTCGGGGATGGACACATAGGATAACATGCCGGGGATGGACACGTAGGATAACATGCCAGGGATGGACACGTAGGATAACACGCCGGGGATGGACACGTAGGATAACATCCCGGGGATGGACACATAGGATAACATGTCGGGGATGGACACATAGGATAACATGCTGGGGATGGACACATAGGATAACATGCCGGGGATGGACACGTAGGATAACATGCCGGGGATGGACACGTAGGATAACACGCCGGGGATGGACACATAGGATAACATGCCGGGGATGGACACATAGGATAACACGCCGGGGATGGACACATAGGATAACATGCCGGGGATGGACACGTAGGATAACATACCGGGGATGGACACGTAGGATAACATGCCGGGGATGGACACGTAGGATAACACGCCGGGGATGGACACGTAGGATAACACGCCGGGGATGGACACGTAGGATAACACGCCGGGGATGGACACGTAGGATAACACGCCGGGGATGGACACATAGGATAACACGCCGGGGATGGACACATAGGATAACACGCCGGGGATGGACACGTAGGATAACATGCCAGGGATGGACACGTAGGATAACACGCCGGGGATGGACACGTAGGATAACACGCCGGGGATGGACACGTAGGATAACATGCCGGGGATGGACACGTAGGATAACATCCCGGGGATGGACACATAGGATAACACACCGGGGATGGACACATAGGATAACATGTCGGGGATGGACACATAGGATAACATGCCGGGGATGGACACGTAGGATAACACGCCAGGGATGGACACGTAGGATAACACGCTGGGGATGGACACGTAGGATAACACGCCGGGGATGGACACGTAGGAGAACACGCCGGGGATGGACACATAGGATAACACGCCGGGGATGGACACGTAGGATAACACGCCGGGGATGGACACGTAGGATAACATGCCGGGGATGGACACGTAGGATAACACGCCGGGGATGGACACGTAGGATAACACGCCGGGGATGGACACGTAGGATAACATGCCGGGGATGGACACACAGGATAACATGCCGGGGATGGACACATAGGATAACATGCCGGGGTTGGACACATAGGATAACATGCCGGGGATGGACACATAGGATAACATGCCGGGGTTGGACACATAGGATAACACGCCGGGGATGGACACATAGGATAACATGCCGGGGATGGACACATAGGATAACACGCCGGGGATGGACACGTAGGAGAACACGCCGGGGATGGACACCTTTGCAAATGATACTATGGGCTGCACACAGTGCTGTTCACATTATCGTCGCATTGTTTCAAAACTGAAGCCTCATATCGAGTCAGAAAGTGTTTGAAGCCTTTCAACGCCTTCCATTTGATTCTATGGTGATGCTCCTAAAATGCACTGGCAAGCGTTTGCGGGCATTTGCGGGGCGTTAATAACAATACAGTTTATTTATTTGTGGTGTGGTTTTAATGCTTGTCAAACACTTATAAAAAGCTTCAAAACTGCACATAGGGCACTTGGGGAGCATTTTTAATGCTTGTAAAATGCCAGTCTAACGCCCATACTAAAGCTCATTAGGAGCGTTTGATAAGAGTTAGAAGTCAAGTGTGAACAAGCCCCTAGTAAAGATAGGTTGCATACCTCCCAATGTTCTGAGATGGGAGCGAGGGGCACCTAATAGCAAACACGCATAGGCATAGGACACACCCCCTGCCACGCCCCCCTTAAAGGAGAATTATACAAAAAATGATTAGTTAAACCCACAAGTGCTTTTGTTACCACTACTATTTCTTTGTATTGGATTTTGAAACTTACAATTGCAGCAAATTAGAAATTGGATGAAAGGATTGATAGATAAATTGTGCATTTTATATACAACCACATAGATCAGACCAAAATGAGGGACAAATAAGGAGTAAAGACAGAGAGGGGGACTTTGTTCCAATCAGGGACAGCCCCTCGAAATCAGGAATATTTGGGAGCTATGAGGTAGGTGACAGGTGTTTAAAACAGATAAGGTAGGTAGGTATTCCCAGGCAGAAAGGCAGATATAAAACACAGGTGATTTTGGTGTCCCCTAGGTAGACAGGGGAGGTAGGTAACATTTATAAAGCACAAGGGAGGTTGGTGTCCCCAGGTAGACAGAGAACATAGGTGACATTTATAAAGCACAGGTGAGGTTGGTGCTCCCAGGTAGACAGAGAACATAGGTGACAGTTATAAAGCACAGGGGAGGTTGGTGTGCCCAGGTAGACAGAACATGGCTGACAGTTATAAAGCACAGGTGAGGTTGGTGTCCCCAGGTAGACAGAGAACATGGGTGACAGTTATAAAGCACAGGTGAGGTTGGTGTCCCCAGGTAGACAGAGAACATAGGTGACAGTTATAAAGCACAGGTGAGGTTGGTGTCCCCAGGTAGAGAACATAGGTGACATTTATAAAACATAGGTGAGGTTGGTGTCCTCGGATAGACAGAACATAGTTGACATTTATAAAGCACAGGTGAGGTTGGTGCTCCCAGGTAGACAGAGAACATGGGTGACAGTTATAAAGCATAGGTAAGGTTGGTGTCCCCAGGTAGACAGAGAACATAGGTGACAGTTATAAAGCACAGGTGAGGTTGGTGTCCCCAGGTAGAGAACATAGGTGACATTTATAAAACATAGGTGAGGTTGGTGTCCCTAGGTAGACAGAACATAGTTGACATTTATAAAGCACAGGTGAGGTTGGTGTCCCCAGGTAGACAGAGAACATAGGTGACAGTTATAAAGCACAGGTGAGGTTGGTGTCCCCAGGTAGAGAACATAGGTGACATTTATAAAACATAGGTGAGGTTGGTGTCCCCAGGTAGACAGAGAACATAGGTGACAGTTATAAAGCCCAGGTTAGGTTGGTGTCCCCAGGTAGACAGAGAACATAGGTGACAGTTATAAAGCCCAGGTTAGGTTGGTGTCCCCAGGTAGACAGAGAACATAGGTGACATTTATAAAGCACAGGTGAGGTTGGTGTCCCCAGGTAGACAGAGAACATAGGTGACAGTAATAAAGCACAGGTGATGTTGGTGTCCCCGGGTAGACAGAGAACATAGGTGACAGTTATAAAACATAGGTGAGGTTGGTGTCCCCAGGTAGACAGAACATAGTTGACATTTATAAAGCACAGGTGAGGTTGGTGTCCCCAGGTAGACAGGAACATAGGTGACAGTTATAAAGCACACAGGTGAGGTTGGTGTCCCCAGGTAGACAAAGAACATAGGTGACAGTTATAAAGCACACAGGTGAGGTTGGTGTCCCCAGGTAGACAGAGAACATAGGTGACAGTTATAAAGCATAGGTGAGGTTGGTGTCCCCAGGTAGACAGAGAACATGGGTGACAGTTATAAAGCACAGGTGAGGTTGGTGTCCTCGGATAGACAGAGAACATAGGTGACAGTTATAAAGCACAGGTGAGGTTGGTGTCCCCAGGTAGACAGGAACATAGGTGACAGTTATAAAGCACACAGGTGAGGTTGGTGTCCCCAGGTAGACAGAGAACATAGGTGACAGTAATAAAGCACAGGTGAGGTTGGTGTCCCCAGGTAGACAGAGAACATGGGTGACAGTTATAAAGCACAGGTGAGGTTGGTGTCCTTGGGTAAACAGAGAACATGGGTGACAGTTATAAAGCACACAGGTGAGGTTGGTGTCCCCAGGCAGACAGAGAACATAGGTGACAGTTATAAAGCACAGATGAGGTTGGTGTCCCCAGTTAGACAGAGAACATAGGTGACAGTTATAAAGCACAGGTGAGGTTGGTGTCCCCAGGTAGACAGAGAACATAGGTGACAGTTATAAAGCACACAGGTGAGGTTGGTGTCCCCAGGCAGACAGAGAACATAGGTGACAGTTATAAAGCACACAGGTGAGGTTGGTGTCCCCAGGTAGACAGAGAACATAGGTGACAGTTATAAAGCACAGGTGAGGTTGGTGTCCCCAAGTAGACAAAGAACATAGGTGACAGTTATAAAGCACAGGTGAGGTTGGTGTCCCCAGGTAGACAGAGAACATAGGTGACATTTATAAAGCACAGGTGAGGTTGGTGTCCCCAGGTAGACAAAGAACATAGGTGACAGTTATAAAGCACAGGTGAGGTTGGTGTCCCCAAGTAGACAAAGAACATGGGTGGCAGTTATAAAGCATAGGCAAGGTTTGCGTTCCCAGGTAGACAGGCAAGGTAGGTGACAGATATAAAGCATAGGTGAGGTTGGTGTCCCCAGGTAGATAGATGATGTAGGTAACAGTTATAAAGCGCAGGTGAGGTTTGCATTCCCAGGTAGACAGGCAAGGTAGGTGACAGTTATAAAGCGCAGGTGAGGTTTGCATTCCCAGGTAGACAGGCAAGGTAGGTGACAGATATAAAGCACAGGTGAAGTTTGCGTTCCCAGGTAGACAGGCAAGGTAGGTGACAGATATAAAGCATAGGTGAGGTTGGTGTCCCCAGGTAGACAGGCAAGGTAGGTGACAGTTATAAAGCACAGGTGAGGTTTGCATTCCCAGGTAGACAGGCAAGGTAGGTGACAGATATAAAGCACAGGTGAAGTTGGTGTCCCCAGGTACACTGAGGATCTAGGTGACAGTTCTAAAGCACAGGTGAGGCTTGTGTCCCCTATGTAGACAGGGGAGGTAAGTGACAAACATAAAACACTGGTGAAATGACCCCTAGTAGACAGGCAAGGAAGGGGACAGTTATAAAGCATATGTAAGGTTGGTGTCCCCTAGAAACACAGGTGAGGTTGGTGTCATCAGGTAGACAGTCAAGGTAAGTGACATATATAAAGCACAGGTAAGGTTGGTGTCCCCAGGTAAACAAGCAAGTTAGGGGACAAAAAGCATGGGTGAGGTTGGTGTCCTTAAGTAGACAGAGAAGATAGATGACAGTTATAAACCAATGGTAAAGTTGGTGTCCACAGGTGAACATAGGAGGTAGGTGACAGTTATAAAGCACAGGTGAGGTTGGTGTCCCCAGGTAATCAGAGAAGGTAGGTGACAGTTATAAAGCACAGGAGAGGTTGGTGTTTCCAAATAATCAGAGAAGGTAGGTGACAGTTATAAAGCACAGGAGAGGTTGGTGTTTCCAGATACTGTGGAATAAATAGTCAAGGGAGCCAACAGATATAAAGCATGTCAGGTAGGTGCCCTCAGCTACACTAAAGCAGACGACCAGCACAGGTATACGCAGGTATCCTCAGGTAGGTGGGGGAAGGTGTGGGTGCCAGCGGACACACCTCAGACTCTATCACATAGTAATTAATGACGGATATCAAACTGGTCAGGAGAGAAAAATGGGTGTTCAGCTGAGCTCAGTACAGGACATGCCGGTCAGGTACAAAGAATGGTGGGTGGATACAATGAATTACAGGTAAGGAATGGAAAAGACTGCATTCAAAGAAGTCGTGTCATTTGTCCATGTGACTCCACTGAGACAAGGGATCACCGGCTCAGCTACTGTGAGGTTTATGAGTATAAACTAGTCACAATTAGGTGATGATCTGCCATCAGCCACAATAAAGTGCCCCCTATCTTCATTGTAGTGGCAGTAAATGTTCTTCCAAACTGATAGGTACCAGAGTGGCTCAGTGGTTAAAATTCTTGTCTTGCAGAGCTGGGATCATGGGTTTAATTCCCAACAGGAATGCCAGCTGTATGGAGTATTGGTGTTTTTTTTTTCTGACAGACAAAAAACACACCAGTAGCTTCTCCATAAACTGTTTTGGTGTCGGTATGATCGAGGAAAGACCATTAGATCGCTAGCTCTTTAGGTTGGGACTGATGTGAAGGATTCAGGATTGCTAATGCAGGCCATAGAGGGTTAGTTTATCGGACGATTTTTCAGCCGAAAAACGAAAGATCGGTCGTTCTGTTGCCACCAATAATTGTGAAAATCGGACGTTTTTCGCAAATTTTCCAGCACGACAGACAAAAGAAATGAGGAGGAACCATGAAAATCGGCCAATGCCATTGCCCCACTAACGATTATTTTTTCGGATGAAAAATCGGCCGATAAACGAACCGTCTATGTCCTGCATAAATCTACAGATGTAATTTAGATCTGGGTGCAATTTTCCGAAATGGAAATTAGAGGGTTTTTTTTACTCTTACACTATGGAATGTAGCAGACACAAGTAGGTGGACAGGATAGGGGCCACCTATATATAAAAGTACCTACCTGTTTTCATGCTTTCAAAGATCAATTTCTTCTCCTGCAGCTCCTGTTGGGGTCCACGGTCGTACATGCCCATCACTTTGCCTTGCTCCACCAGGTCTTGCTCCCTTTGGGTCTCCAGCTGGATCTCTCTTTGCATCTGGGCCCCTGCCAACTGGCGTTCTTTACCCATCAGTGCCACCGGCTCCACCATCATCGTCTTCCTGCGGACCTCCACCAGCTCTGGCTCCCCAACGGGCACGCTGATGCCCCTTTCCTGGCGCAGGGTCATCTCTCTTTCCATGGCCAGGCGGATCTCTCTCTCTATGGGGGTTTCAGGGGTCAGGGTGACCCCATCTTCTACCATCTCCCTGTCCTTCATGTCTGGTGCTCCTGGACACGGTTCCTTCTCAGGCACTGTCCCTTGCTGTGTGTCTCCCTGCTCAGCTGTGTCTGCCCTTACCTCACTGCCAGTGCAAATAAGAGGTGGCCACTCCTTCTCCCGGCATGCTACTGGGTGTCCTGGATCTTCTGTCCCCTCCCTGCTGGGGACAGTCACCGGATCAGGTGTCACTTCTCCATGTGCTTCTTGGCCTGAGGCCTTTACCTGTCTACCTGCTTGCACTTCAGCAGCGGTTTCTTGCTCTGTGAGGCTGGCTGTTGCCCCTTCTAGTCCTACCTGTTGTCTACCTGTCTGTCCTGGAGAACCTGTCACCTCCCCCTCCTCACACACCTGCACAGGTATGTCATTGGACACCTGAGTCTGTACACCTGTCCCCGGCACAGCTACACCTGTCTCCTCTAATGTCACCTGTTCATGGTCGGGGATTGTTGTCCTGCCTGCACAGGAATGTCCCCCCTCCTCTGTCTGCTCAGTCCTGGAATCCTGACGGTCAGTCGGGGCTTCACCTGCACCGGTGCCTTCAGCTGTCACCTCTGTCACTATGTCTTTTACCAAGGCGTCTATCCATGCCTCGCCTGCTTTAGTCATCTGTGTGGTTACACTCTCATGCATGCCAGTACCTGTCCCCTCTGCAGGATGGGAGCTGACACCCTCTCCCGTTGTCACCTGTGGACCTGCCTGTTGGCTGCCTGACTTGCTGCTCACCTCACTTGCTACTGGAGGGCTTATTTCTTCTGATACTTGGAAAGTAGTCTCCCCCACTGATACATGTACAGCCTTTTCTTCTGGTACCTGTGCAGTGCCCTCTGCCACTGGCATCTGCACAGCAGGTTCCCCTTCTGACACCTGCGCAGTGGTCTCCCCTCCTGACACCTGCGCAGTGGTCTCCCCTCCTGACACCAGCACAGTGGTCTCCTCTCCTGACACCAGCACAGTGGTCTCCTCTCCTGACACCTGCACAATGGTCTCCCCTCCTGACACCTGCACAGCAGTGTGCCCTGCTGGCACCTGCACAGTGGTCACTTCTACTGACACCTGCACAGTAGATTCTTCTGCTGGCACCTGCACAGTGGCCTTCTCTCCTGACACCTGCACAGCAGGACCTTCTGCTGGCACCTGCACAATGGTTTCTTCTGCCAACACCAGCAAAGTGGTCTCTTCTGCTGACACCTGCACAGTAGTTGTTTTTGCTGGCACATGCACAAGGGTCTCTACTCCTGACACCTGCACAGGGGTCTCTCCTCCTGACACCTGCACAAGGGTCTCTACTCCTGACACCTGCACAGGGGTCTCTCCTCCTGGCACCTGCACAGGGGTCTCTCCTCCTGACACCTGCACAAGGGTCTCTCCTCCTGACACCTGCACAAGGGTCTCTCCTCCTGGCACCTGCACAGGGGTCTCGCCTCCTGACACCTGCACGGGGGTCTCTCCTCCTGACACCTGCACCAGGGTCTCTTCTGCTGGCGCCTGCTCAATGGTCCCCCCTCCTGACTCTGTGCACTTTTCTATTGCTGCGCTCACCTCTTCTGTTCTGTCTATACCAGTCCCGTCTCCCTCTATTTGCACCTCTTTTCCTCCAGCCTCCAGTAACACAGAATCCAGCTTCTCAATAGTCTCTGAGAACTCTCTGTCAGTCCTTTCATTCTCTTCTTCTTCTCCGCTCTTCTCCTGCCCTTTCCCAGTTGTTTCTTGCCTGGTTTGCCCTACAACTGCCCCAACTGCCCCCCTTTCTGGTCCCTGACCCTCTGCAGCAGCCTCTGATATGGCTGCATGTGCCTCTAGTTCCCCCTTGTGTTCATTCTCATGTATTACACTACCACTTGTGGGATTCCACTCAGAAGCCATCAGAGGTCTCGGAAAAATATCTGTAAGAAAGAGAATAGAACCTTTATTAAATGTTTCTTTTTAGTATGTAGTAAATTTGATTCATTGATTCTCTGCAAAAGGAACCAACAGAATATTTGCACTGGGTTATAGTTTTGAGCATTTGAATGTAAAAGTTATTTTTGCTTTGATTTGTACATTTGACTCGCTTGCTGTTCCATATTTTCATAATCAGCCGTCCCACAGGTAATCCTCTGTATAGCTGACACTGCAAACAGTAGTATCCATGCCGAAGCATACTGCCTGATTGTTTGTTAGTGGTTAAGTTGCTAGCACCTTCCGCCTGGCAGTACTCGGGTCCAGGGGTGGACTGACAACTCATGGGGCCCCCGGGCAATAGGGGATCATGGGGCCCCTGTGTCCTTGCCCAAACTCAAAAAAGCCTATGAAAAAGGTACCAGGGGCATCTCATGGGGCCCCCTACTGACCCCGGGCCCTCGGGCAGTGCCCAAGTTTCCAATGGTCGGTCCGCCCCTGCTCGGGATTATGAGTATGCTGGAGATTCTGTTTAGGTAACATATCTATTTTCTGCACTTGGGCTCCCCCTGTTGTCTCCTTCTATTGCTGTCAGTAGGTGTCAGTGACATTTAAGTCAGTGATCTTCTACAAAATCCACATGTCATCAGGGGCCCCTACAAACCTTTATTGAGTTGTGACAGCAAAGGTACACAGAGGCCCAGACCATTCGCCTAGTTGGTTGATTAGAGTTGGATTCCAAAATGTTCATACATAGATAAGTTGTCTGCAACCTCTGCAGATTTATTTATTTCAGGTACTTATATAGCGCCATCAATTTATGCAGCACTTTACATATATATTGTACATTCACATCAGTCCCTAACCCTCAAGGGGTGTACAATCTAAGGTCCCTAACTCACATTCATACATATATTAGGGCCAATTTAGACAGGATCCAATTAACCTACCAACATGTCTTTGGAGTGTGGAAGAAAACCAGAGTACCTGGAGGAAACCCACACAGGCACAGGGACAACATGCAAACTTCAGGCAGGTGGTGCCGTGGCTGGGATTTGAACCAACGACCCTAGTACTGCCAGGCAGAAGTGCTGACCATTTAGCCACTGTGCTGCCCGTACTGCCAGATACTCCCTGTTTGACACATTTCAGAGAGAGAATCGATCAGTGTTGTTAGATTTGCTGGGGCACATCTATTGTTCACTTCAGATATGCAGACTGAGGCTAGGTTCACACTCATGAAGTACAGTACATCGCATGTGATTCACACAGGGACCACACCGCATTCCTTTGCAAATCACATGTGATTTGTGTGTGGTGCGATCGAAGCCATACATTATGTATGGCTCAAATCACACCGCATCCTCACCAAAAAGGTGCAGAACCCTTTTTTGGATCCGCACTAAAATAGGATCGCATGTGTATTCACACCTACAGTTGCAAGAAAAAGTATGTGAACCCCTTGGGATTACGTGGAGTTTTGCATGAATTGGGCATAAAATGTGCTCTGAACGTCATCTAAGTCACAACAATAGAAGAACACAGTCTGCTGAACATAATACTACACAAACATTAGATGTTGCCATGGTTTAATTGCACATAACATTCATGTAAACATTCACAGTGCAGGGAGGAAAAAGTATGTGAACCTTTGGACTTAATAACTGGTTGACCCTCCTTTGGCAGCAATACCCTCAACCAAACGTTTCCTGTAGTTGCAGATCAGACCTGCACAACGATCTGGAGTCATTTTGGACCACTCCTCTTCACAAAACTGTTTCAGTGTAGCAATATTCTTGGGATGTCTGGTGTGAATCGCTCTCTTAAGGTCACGCCACAGCATTTCAATCGGGTTGAGGTCAGGACTCTGACTGGGCCACTCCAGAAGGCGTATTCTGTGCTGTTGCAGCCATTGTTTTGTTGAATTACTTGTATGCTTTGGGTCATTGTCCTGTTGCATCACCCATCCTCTGCGGAGCTTCAGTTGGCGGACAGATGGTCGTACGTTTTCCTGCAAAATGTCTTGATAAACTCTGGAATTCATTTTCCCATCAATGACAACAATCCGTCCAGGCCCTGAGGCAGCAAAGCAGCCCCAAACCATGATGCTCCCTCCGCCATGTTTTACAGTGGGGATGAGGTTTTGATGTTGGTGTGCTGTGCCTTTTTTTCTCCACACATAGTGTTGTGTGTTCTTCCCAGACAACTCAATCTTGGTTTCATCTGTCCACAGTATATTTTGCCAGTAGTACTGTGGAACATCCAGGTGCTCTTTTGCAAACTTCAAACGTGCTGCAATCTTCTTTTTGGACAGCAATGGCTTCCTCCGTGGTGTCCTCCCATGTACTCCATTCTTGTTTAATGTTTTCCTTATTGTAGATGTGTCAACAAAAATGTTAGCATGTGCCAGAGATTTCTGTAGGTCTTTAGCTGACACTCTGGGATTCTTCTTTACCTCATGCAGCATTCTGCGCTGTGCTCTTGCAGTCATTTTTACAGGACGACCACGCCTAGGGAGAGTAGCAACAGTGCTAAACTTTCTCCATTTGTAGACAGTCTGTCTTACCGTGGACACATGAACATCAAGGCTTTTGGAGATACTTTTGTAACCCTTTCCAGCTTCATGCAAGTCAACAATTCTTTATCGTAGGTCTTCTGAGAGCTCTTTTCTGCGAGGCATGGTTCACATCAGACAGTGCTTCTTGAAACCAGTAAACCCAAAACAGGTGTGTGTTTTTTAAGGGCAGGACAGCTGTCAGCAACACATCCAATATCATCACACTGATTGGAGTCAAGGTTGGCTCACTCCTGGCTCCAATTAGCTCTGGGAGAAGTCATTAAGCTAGGGCCTCACATACTTTTTCCTCCCTGCACTGTGAATGTTTACATGTTATGTGCAATTAAACCATGGCAACATCTAATGTTTGTGTAGTATTATGTTCAGCAGACTGTGTTCTTCTATTGTTTTGACGTAGATGATGTTTAGAGCACATTTTATACCCAATTCATGCAAAACTCCACGTAATCCCAAGGGGTTCACATACTTTTTCTTGCAACTGTATGCAATCCAATTCTGCACATCGCACTGCGTTTTGCGGACCGATTTCAGGGTGTTGGTAACTTAACATACACACCCGCAGCGGTTCGCATGAACCGGGTGCGATTCTGATGTGGTATTTGCACAGAAAATGCTGCAAATTCCGCACCGCATCAGTGTGAACCAGGGCTTAGGGACTGCCTGCCAATAGCATAAACATGACCATTGCCACAGTCTTTCTTCGGAACAATTTATCTTTAAGGTCACACTTCCGCTTCTGCTTTTTGTCTGCATTTGTTGAAAACCCAAATAGTACGGAAGCAGCAAGGTCAACTCATTGTTTTTAATAGTAGAACATGCAAATCCGATGCAAAACGCACTGAAACTGCAAGCAGTTATATTAAAGTGCAATGCTGGAAAACAGCCCTTATGCCCCGTACACACGGTAAGAAAATCGTAAGAAAAACTTTGCAGAACCGCTGATGGAACGATTTTCTCTTCGTTGATGAGCAGGAGGTTTTAACCAATAACGATATTGTGAACGAAAAAATCCGGTTGAACAACAGTGAAAAAGTTTGTCGTTTTACATACGAACGATCGATTTTCTATGCGGTGGTATGATGGTCGTACAAAAAAATCTATCAAGCGCTATCACACATGAGCGGAAACAGAAGATGACCCGGATGTTTATGTCCAAGGAATCTTCGTAAACACTAATGAAAAATCCAAATGTTAAAAGTAGATTGGCCTAATGAGATGATGAAACCAGAATTCTGCAGATTATATTTTATGTATCACTATTTATGTATACAGGTCATGGAATAAACGATATTATACTCATTGCTGGGAATTGTTGTGTATATCGATCGTTCTGGGCGGAAGGGTGTGGCTACAAGGTCACACGCACACCGCATCACTTCCACTTGTACGGAAGACGTCAACACTACGTATTGCCCGATGAACATTTTTTTAGATTGGTTAATGTGGGCCACATTGACATTCATTATTATTCATATACATCTGAATTTTGAAAATGAAATTTTTGTCCAAACAAAATGCACATGTGTAGTCCTGGGAAGGAACCTCCTGCACACGAAAATGGAACTCTGGTTGTACTGAGAGAAGGTCTTTATGCAGGGTGGTGGGGTGCAAAGGGATTCAAGCCCTTTACTCCTGGAGAAGAACCTTTCTGCACACTGAAGTACTGGGTATATTGGGATGAGGTAAGTATGCAGGGTGATGGGGTGCAGATAGATTGGAGTCCTTCACTCTTTGGGGAGAAACCTTCTGCGCACAGAAGTGGAGGTCTATGTGTTCTCGGAGGACATCTGTATGAGTCCTTCACTCTTGGGGGGAACCTTTCTGCACTAGAAATGAGCATCTGGATATGGTGGGAGGAGGTCTGTACACAGAGTGGTGGGGTTCAGAGGGATTGGGGTCCTTCAGCCTTGGGCAGGAAGCTTCTGCACACAGAAGTGGAGGTCTAGGTGTTCTGGGAGGACGTCTGTATGCGGGATGGTGGGATGTAGAGGGACTGGAGTCCTTCACTCTAGGGGGGACCCTTTCTGCACCAGGAATGGGCATCTGGGTTTACCGGGAGGAGGTCTGTACACAGAGTGGTGGGGTTCAGAGGGATTGGAGTCCTTCAGCCTTGGGCAGGAAGCTTCTGCACACAGAAGTGGAGGTCTAGGTATTCTGGGAGGACGTCTGTATGCGGGATGGTGGGATGTAGAGGGACTGGAGTCCTTCACTCTTGGGGGGACCCTTTCTGCACCAGGAATGGGCATCTGGGTTTACCGGGAGGAGGTCTGTACACAGAGTGGTGGGGTGCAGAGGGATTGGAGTCCTTTAGCCTTGGGCAGGAAGCTTCTGCACACAGAAATGGAGGTCTGGGTGTACTGGGAGGAAGTCTGTACACAAGGTAGTGGGGTGGAATGGGATTGGGGTCCTGTCCTCTTTTAGAAGGAACCTTCTGCAAACAGAAGTGGGAGCCTAGGTGTGCTGTTAACGTTTAACATATTGTAGAAGAATGTCATTGCTACCTTGTGGAATGCGGTGGGTTGTGTGGAGTATTATATGGTCCTAGCAAAATAATTGTGACCAATAAGATATAGGGATGTCTTACCTCTTCTCTTACAATTCCTCTCTAGATTTCAGGTGCCTGTCAAACAGGATAAAACCAACAATCATCAAGAAAAGCTTGGCAGAAGAAAGAGATCAATGCACATAGAGATGAGCTAGGCAGACACTAAATACACAGTTCGGTACAATGACCAAGTTACAGAGTGAATGGAAGTACTCATTAACCAACTAACCCTCAAACAAACTTTCACTGGTGCCTAATGACCTGATGATCAGTGACTTGCCAACCATTGTGGAACTGTTTGTTGACTGGGATCCCAGCCAAAGTATGCTGGGAATAGTGGTTCTACAAAAAAAAAGCCAGTTCTAATAGCTAGAACAACACAGATTTGCTACTGCCCTGTGAGAAACAAGGTTTGGGATTAGATTTGGAGACACTCAAGATAACAAAATTTGGGACCCCTAAAATTAGAACTTATTTTCAAAACAAAACATGCATAAATAATGTAGAAAACTCTTTTTATCACGTACATACTGTACATGGTGACATCATTTTTTATTGTCTGTTTTTGCTCTGCCTGTACAAGGTCTTCACGTGATCAATGACAAAGCACAATGAACATGGACAGCCCACCACCAGGGGTGGACTGACCATTTGGAAACTCGGGCACTGCCCGAGGGCCCGGGGTCAGTAGGGGGCCCCATGAGATGCCCCTGGTAGCTTTTTCATAGGCTTTTTTGAGTTTGGGCAAGGACACAGAGGCCTGTTGCCCGGGGGCCCCATGAGTTGTCAGTCAGTAAACCTGCCACAAACTTGATAAATTGAAACTACACTTTTTTCAGTTTGGGCAAGGACACAGGGGCCCCATGATCCCTTATTGCCTGGGGGCTCCTATTGTCCTATTACCCGGGGGCTCCATGAGTTGTCAGTCCGCCCCGATATATATATATATATACACACACACACGTTTTACCATGATTACAGTTTAAGTAAACCTGCCACAAACTTGATAAATTCAAACTATACTTTTTTCAGTTTGGGCAAGGACACAGGGGCCCCATGATCCCCTATTGCCCGGGGGCCCCATGAGTTGTCAATCCGCCCCTGCCCACCACTATAGATTCTACTGTGTACCCATTCACACGCATCCATTTTCTGTTACCAAAAGAGCTTTATTGAAAGCGTACTTTTACAAAGGTGACTCTATAAGGTATAACCGTAAAATATGACACCACTATGGCAAATGAAACAGATTCATGTAGTATATGATTAAGGTGTGGGCCCAACGTAGTGACGCATCCATGTTCATGCAGTAAAACATGGAGTTTACAGCATGAAAATGCATGTTAAATATTTATGTGGCTAGTTCACTTTTGCTGTACATGTATTTAGTGGAACCATTGTATCAGACAGTGTTCAGGCACATTGAACGCAAACACAGACTGCAAATCAGACTTTTGAAGAAAAAGATAACTTTTAGACAGAGTTTCAGAGTTTTCACAGCTGCTATCTAGGGGTTGCTAGAGCGATGTCAGGAGAGTGCAGTAATGGACATACAACAGCCAATATGCACAATAACTGTTAGCAAGAGGAATGACCAGGGCTTTGTTCTAAAAAAAAAAAATAGGCACAGGAACCCCCCCCTTTTGAGTCACTTCTTTCTATGTCCCCTCCCCCGCCCCCCCATCCAGCCCTTGGTTCAAACCCCTACCCACCTCCCTGTACTGCTCCTTTTAGAGAATACAGAACCGAGTATCATTTTGTGGTGCTAATTAATTTGTATTGAATTTGTTAATGATAACAATAAAAGCAGTAATATATACTGTATCCCATGCAGACAGCAGCAATAGATCCCCCTCCAGCAACAATAGATGCCCCCAGAAACAATGGACCCTCGCAGCAAAATACCACCTCAGCAACAATAGACTTCCAGCCAGGGCCATGGATAATGGGGTACCACCAGTCTTCCTGTATGGGGCCCAGGCCAGCAGGGGGGCCCAGGCAGCTGGGTGAATCAGATTTGGGCAGGGAGGGTGATTGTCATGGTGGGGAGCAATTACTGAAACCGATCCCCTGTGTGGCTCTCTCTGCGGCAGCTGGAAGCTGGCTTTTTCCCTCTCCCTCCCGCTGGCTTTCAGCTGCTGCAAAGAAAGTCATACAGGGAAACGGTTCCAGTAATTGCCCCACCCCGGTGCACCCCTCACCCTCCCTGTACACCATACATTTCCCCCTGCTGCCCTCAGCCCTGTGATGTTGCTGGATGTGTTGGGTGTGCTGGCTCTATTAGAGAGGGTTGTATAGGAAGGGTTTGGTGCTCTATCTAACCTGCAAGAGTACTGACTGTTGGCAAACAGTTTAACCTAAAGAAGTTAGGTGGACCTATGAGTGATGAACATCCATGTTTTCTGGGGCTCCCCTAATGATCCTGCTGGCTGCATCATATGCTTGAGTGTTGGAAGATGCTCCCAAGAGTGAAGAACGCATGTAAAGCTTGTGATGGGTTTAGTGTTGTGTAACAGTCTAGACTGAAGTTGATTGGTGACATTGGCGTGGGTGCAGAGACCCTACAGCTACTGTATTGAGTGGTATGTATTGGAAAGATGAGGCAGGAACTGCCATTTTTCAGTTATTGACTTTGAGTAGGATTGTGTAGGAAGCCATCTTGAAATGAGGACATAGACTGTTTTGGGCTGTGCTATTTCTTCTACCAAGGACTATGCAATCCTGCCCGTGCCTAGCCTTTGGCCTGTTCAAGAATCACTCGACAGCCAGTGGTTCTGTTAGGGACTCTATGGCAGATTGTAAAGGAATGGGCTGTCAAAGCCACCCATCAAGCGATACTGACCTCTCTATAGTACATGGTAATAAGCACACATCATAGTCAGGACATAAAGAGAAAACATATTTATATTAAATAAATACCATTCTTGGAGTCTAACCAAAAACTTGGCAGCCCTGACATGTAACATTCTATCACCTTGCTCCAAGAATGAACCATAGACTGACAACTCATGGGGCCCCCGGGCAATAGGGGATCATGGGGCCCCTGTGTCCTTGCCTAAACTCAAAAAAGCCTATGAAAAAGGTACCAGGGGCATCTCAAGGGGCCCCCTACTGACCCCGGGCCCTCGGGCAGTGCCTGAGTTTCCAAATGGTCAGTCCGCCCCTGGTTGTGTCCTTACGTACCTACCAACAGCACCCATAGCAATGGCTTAAACCACGTATCTACTCTTCTATACAATAAAGTCTTTCAGCTCTATATAGTGGACATCACATCACTGAACTGCCATTACATAACATCACATTCTGAGCTTGACTGACGTGTTCATCTTCCGTGCTGCTAAATGCACCAAATATTCCCTCCCCCACAATCACACATCATAGTCTCAGTACCCCATCAATGCTCCCCACTATCTTATTACTCTACTATTACTCCCCATACTATTACTACAGTCAGTGCTCTCCATGCTCTGCGCTGTCTAGCTCCTTCACCCTATTATTACCGTCACGGCTCATTACACCCGCAAAACGTTATCACACTGTTGTCACTATCTCAGCTCTTAACAATGGGATTGCTATTACTGCACCCCATGCTCTCAGCACTGCATCACTGCTCCCCACATCCCCAGTACTCTATCACTGCTCCCCACCTCCCCAGTACTCTATCACTGCTCCCCACCTCCCCAGTACTCTATCACTGCTCCCCACCTCCCCAGTACTCTATCACTGCTCCCCACATCCCCAGTACTCTATCACTGCTCCCCACACCCCTGTACTCTATCACTGCTCCCCACACCCCCAGTACTCTATCACTGCTTCCCACACCCCCAGTACTCTATCACTGCTCCCCACCTCCCCAGTACTCTATCACTGCTCCCCACACCCCCAGTACTCTATCACTGCTCCCCACACCCCTGTACTCTATCACTGCTCACCACCTCCCCAGTACTCTATCACTGCTCACCACCTCCCCAGTACTCTATCACTGCTTCCCACACCCCCAGTACTCTATCACTGCTCCCCACACCCCTGTACTCTATCACTGCTCCCCACACCCCCAGTACTCTATCACTGCTCCCCACACCCCTGTACTCTATCACTGCTCCCCACCTCCCCAGTACTCTATCACTGCTCACCACCTCCCCAGTACTCTATCACTGCTCACCACCTCCCCAGTACTCTATCACTGCTTCCCACACCCCCAGTACTCTATCACTGCTCCCCACACCCCTGTACTCTATCACTGCTTCCCACCTCCCCAGTACTCTATCACTGCTCCCCACACCCCCAGTACTCTATCACTGCTCCTGCTCCCCACACCCCCAGTACTCTATCACTGCTCCCCACACCCCTGTACTCTATCACTGCTCCCCACCTCCCCAGTACTCTATCACTGCTTCCCACACCCCCAGTACTCTATCACTGATCCCCACATCCCCAGTACTCTATCACTGATCCCCACACCCCCAGTACTCTACCACTGATCCCCAGACCCCCAGTACTCTATCACTACTCCCCACCTCCCCAGTACTTTATCACTGCTTCCCACACCCCCAGTACTCTATCATTGCTCCCCACACACCCAGTACTCTACCACTGATCCCCACACCCCCAGTGCTCTACCACTGATCCCCACACCCCCAGTACTCTATCATTGCTCCCCACACCCCCAGTACTCTACCACTGCTCCCCACAACCCCAGTACTCTACCACTGCTCCCCACACCCCCAGTACTCTATCACTGCTCCCTACCTCCCCAGTACTCTATCACTGCTTCCCACACCCCCAGTACTCTATCACTGCTCCCCACACCCCCATTACTCTATCATTGCTCCCCACACCCCCAGTACTCTACCACTGCTCCCCACACCCCCAGTACTCTATCACTGCTCCCCACTGTCTCAGCACTCTATCACTTCTCCCCACTCTCTCAGCACTCTATCACTGCTCCCCACTCTCTCAGCACTCTATCACTGCTCCGCACTTTCTCAGCACTCTATCACTGCTCCCCACTCTCTCAGCACTCTATCACTGCTCCCCACCTTCTCAGCACTCTATCACTGCTCCCCACTCTCTCATTACTCTATCACTGCTCCCCACACCCCCAGTACTCGATCACTGCTCTTCACTCTCTCAGTATTCTATCATTGCTCCCCACTCTCTCATTACTCTATCATTGCTCCCCACTCTCTCATTACTCTATCATTGCTCCCCACTCTCTCATTACTCTATCACTGCTCCCCACTCTCTCAGCACTCCATCACTGCTCCCCACTCTCTCATTACTCTATCACTGCTCCCCACTCTCTCAGCACTCCATCACTGCTCCCCACTCTCTCAGCACTCCATCACTGCTCCCCACTCTCTCACCACTCAGTGTTTCCCCACACTTGCCATAGCTGATGACGCTTATACAACGGTCTCTCTAATGACAAGACCCACCATCTGCCCCGTATTCAGCACCCTGCCCCTCCATATGAAGCCCTTCGCCCACCAACACCCAGAGAACTCAGTGCTCTTACCTGTCTTCTCTCCTTCTCACTCTCTGCTTCTTTCACCTTGACTTGTCCTGTGTCACTCAGAGGCACAATGAGCTGATTGTGTCATTAGGTGACTGGTTGTGACTGCCTGGTACCGAGGACACAGAAGGGCGACACAGGAATGCATGCCACCCAAACACAGTCATGTAATTATGTACCAATAGTACTTACCTTGACCATCACTTACCTTTACGTCATTCATTAACACTCTTTTTTTCTAACAAACTCGAGCAGAAAACATAAAAAAACACAGCCTAATCTTTCTAAAAAGATTTTTATGGTGCGAGGCTTGAAGAACACTTTTTGTCCTGTTTCAGGCTTAATAGGCTTCATCAGGGACACCTGCTTCTATGGTGCAAAGCTAGGGGAGAAATTCCTCATTTCATTTGTTCTACCTCGCTATAACCTGACTGTTTTACCTGAATCATGGCCACTGTTTTATAGAAGCATATTTTAATGTGTTATTTGTCATTGGTGTTCTGTTGCAAATGCCGCTTTATTCAGGGACATTGCTCCTTAGACCCGGTCTGTCTGGACAGTATGGTCACCTGCTTACTGGGCACCATTCACAAACAGCTTAAAGTGTTACTAAACCCCGGACCCTGCATTCACCATATCTGGTCTCCCCGGACCCTGCATTCACTATATCTGGTCTCCCCGGACCCTGCATTCACCATATCTGGTCTCCCCGGACCCTGCATTCACTATATCTGGTCTCCCCGGACCCTGCATTCACTATATCTGGTTTCCCCAGACCCTGCATTCACTATATCTGCTCTCCCCGGACCCTGCATTCACTATATCTGGTCTCTCCGGACCCTGCATTCACTATATCTGGTCTCCCCAGGACCCTGCATTCACTATATCTGGTCTCCCCGGACCCTGCATTCACTATATCTGGTCTCCCCGGACCCTGCATTCACTATATCTGGTCTCCCCGGACCCTGCATTCACTATATCTGGTCTCCCCAGGACCCTGCATTCACTATATCTGGTCTCCCCGGACCCTTCATTCACTATATCCTGTCTCCTAGGGCCCTGCATTCACCATATCCAGTCTCCCAGGACCCTGCATTCACCATATCCGGTCTCCCCGGACCCTGCATTCACTATATCCGGTCTCCCCAGGACCCTGCATTCACTATATCTGGTCTCCCCAGGACCCTGCATTCACTATATCTGGTCTCCCAGGACCCTGCATTCACTATATCTGGTCTCCCCGGACCCTGCATTCACTATATCTGGTCTCCCCGGACCCTGCATTCACTATATCTGGTCTCCCCGGACCCTGCATTCACTATATCTGGTCTCCCTGGACCCTGCATTCATTATATCTGGTCTCCCCGGACCCTGCATTCACTATATCTGGTCTCCCTTGACCCTGCATTCACTATATCTGGTCTCCACGGACCCTGCTTTCACTATATCTGGTCTCCCCGGACCCTGCATTCACTATATCCGGTCTCCCTGGACCCTGCATTCACTATATCTGGTCTCCCCAGACCCTGCATTCACTATATCTGGTCTCCCCAGGACCCTGTATTCACTATATCCGCTCTCCCCGGACCCTGCATTCACTATATCTGGTGTCCCCGAACCCTGCATTCACTATATCTGGTCTCCCTAGGACCCTGCATTCACTATATCTGGTCTCCCCAGACCCTGCATTCACTATATCTGGTCTCCCCAGGACCCTGCATTCACTATATCTGGTCTCCCCGGACCCTGCATTCACTATATCTGGTCTCCCCGGGACCCTGAATTCACTATATCTGGTCTCCCCCGGACCCTGCATTCACTATATCTGGTCTCCCCGGGACCCTGAATTCACTATATCTGGTCTCCCCCGGACCCTGCATTCACTATATCTGGTCTCCCTAGGACCCTGCATTCACTATATCTGGTCTCCCCAGACCCTGCATTCACTATATCTGGTCTCCCCAGGACCCTGCATTCACTATATCTGGTCTCCCCGGACCCTGCATTCACTATATCTGGTCTCCCCAGGACCCTGCATTCACTATATCTGGTCTCCCCAGGACCCTGCATTCACTATATCTGGTCTCCTCGGACCCTGCATTCACTATATCTGGTCTCCCCGGACCCTGCATTCACTATATCTGGTCTCCCCAGGACCCTGCATTCACTATATCTGGTCTCCCCCGGACCCTGCATTCTCTATATCTGGTCTCCCCGGACCCTGCATTCACTATATCTGGTCTCCCCCGGACCCTGCATTCTCTATATCTGGTCTCCCCGGACCCTGCATTCACTATATCTGGTCTCCCCAGGACCCTGCATTCACTATATCTGGTCTCCCCAGGACCCTGCATTCACTATATCTGGTCTCCCCGGACCCTGCATTCACTATATCTGGTCTCCCCGGACCCTGCATTCACTATATCTGGTCTCCCTGGACCCTGCATTCACTATATCTGGTCTCTCATAGTACACAGAACATGGAAATGCAATTGTTGTAGTAAATCTAAACTGTTAAATACCTTTTCTCCTCAGCAGTTAGAGCAGTCTTGTGACTTCAGCTGAGCAGTGGTTAAAGCCTGTAAGAGGAGTTTTCTTTCTGCTCTAGGAGGATGCAGAACCCCTGACCTCTGTCTGAACAGTGCTGATTGGCCCTGTGCTGATCACATGCACTCTCCCAAGGAAAAAAAAAACCTTTCTAGCAATACACAGAGAAGAGAGGTTGAGGTGCAGGAGCCTGGGAGGGAGCCCAGGCTGGAAGGGGTTCACCTCCAGGAGCGATGTCTAAAAGTAGCAAAGCTGTGGACTTCACTGGCCCCCTCAGAGAACACCACCTGGAAGCAAGGAAGGAGCGGCCCAGCTTAAAGGCCTGGTAGCAGCCACCGACCCCACAGCAGCATGGTAGAAGGACTCAGTGAGTACACCTACACCCCCTGGTCCACAAAGGGGAGAGAGCAGTTGGGTGGGAAACCTAACACTCTACAGCTGGGATTATTGCCCTTCTAGTTGTTACTACTGGATCCCCTGTCCAGGGATTCCTCCATACAGCCGGATTGAGGAGCATCTGGGGTTGGAGAGGTACATTAGGAGATGCTGGCTAGCTCTCCAGAAGAGTGACTTTGCTGTAAAGACTTGTACATAGTTGCTAAGATGTTTTGTCCTCGGTTGCCATTCCCCTTGGGCATCCCATATACCCCTTACCCCATCCATGTTCTAAATCCCATCAGGGACTGGTTACTGGTGCAAGTCTGAGTGAAGGAAATGCATGTCACCTGGCTGTGCAGGACTATAGGGAACCCAAATCTCTAGCGACTCCAAAGGGAGTAGTGCTACACTTAGAACCACCACTGACAGGGCTTTACCTGGTCTTCCTTCCAGGTTCGCGGGCTCTGGCCACTTGAATGGCTGAGCCCCAGTGATGTCACTCCTGCGCATGCATGCTGGAGCCTCGGCTGCGCACAGAGCTCTGAAGGAATGGCACGGGTATGCTGTTCATTCAGAGTGCTTGCGCCGCTGACGTCATCGGCTGCAGGGACACTGAATATATCCTAAACGGTGCATATTTAGGAGATATTCCATGCTGTTCAATAAAACAATGGGTACCTGTTAGTGCCTGCAGCTATTCGCAGCCATTTGTATGTAATTGCTTATGGAGCGATTATCTGTGGATGATTGGCCCTGGAGGCAGACAGTCTGTGGGTGATCGCAAACGGCTCCATTCGCAAGTATAAATATACCATAAAGTGATCTATTTTGGGCAGCACAGTGGCTAAATGGTCAACACTTCCGCTTGGCAGTACTAGGGTTGTTGGTTCAAATCCCAACCACAGTACCACCTGCCTGGAGTTTGCATGCTCTCCCTGTGCCTGTGTGGGTTTCCTCCCACACTCTAAAGACATACTGGTTGGCTCCTGTCTAAATTGTCCCTAGTATGTGTATGTATGAATGTGAGTTAGGGACTGAATGTGAGTTAGGCCCCTTGAGGGTTAGGGACTGATGTGATGTACAATATGTATGTAAAGTGCGGCATAAACTGACAGCGCTATATAAGTACCTGAAATAAATAAATATTTCCACAGATGATGAAAACAAGAGATGCCGATGTTTCATTTACTTTGCAACCCTGGGCCTGCAAGTCAGCAAAGGTATCTGTGTTTATATCAAATGGCATCACACAGGTATTGTGGAGCTCAGTGCCTGTGATGGCAGATTCCAGATCTGATGTCACCAATTTTAACTTTTATATATTTTGCTTATAAGTGTCACTAAACCCACATCATAAAAATATCAATAAATGCTGTCTTCCATTCTGTCCATGCTCCTGCTGTTGTCCATCTCTCCCTCCTGTCTGTGTCCCCAAATCAGCTAGGCATTTAACAGAGCAGTGTGGGCAATGCCGCACATGCTCAGTTTTCCATGAGTTTCTACACTAAGAGTTTCTATCACATCTGAGCAACCTATATGACACATGTGGGCGTATACACAGTGGTAAATGACAGCCCACTCCCTTCCTACCCCCTCCATGCCCACTAACCAGATAAGCACAATGGGGATGGGCTATTACATCTTGATTGATGGAGGTTTCACCTCCCTCTTATTCTAAAACACAGACTGTGACTGGCAGAAATCCGTCCACACCATGTTATTACCAAACAATAATCAAAATTTGATTTCAAATATATATTTGGATGTCGATTTGAAACAGTTTATTGATATTAGTTATTTATTTTTACTCAGTATTCCAAAGGCTGTTTTTTTTTCTTTTTTGAACCTGTGAGCATTAGCAGAGGACTAGAAGCTCCTCCTACTTATGTTCCCCTGCAGACAGGCTGGGAAAGAGCTGGGTCATGTGACAGCTGGATATCGATTAGGTGCCATCATCCATATACAGAAAGAGAAGGGATAATGTAAATTAAAGAGCCTGGGTTTATTATCACTTAAAATGTATATAAAGATGTTACCTGCGCCTGGTTTAACCACTTTCTAGTTCTGGGAGGATATCATATGATATCCTCCCAGAAGCGCACCCCCCGCTTCCCCGCTGCGACTTGCACCGGATGCTCTCTGTAATCGCTTTGTCCTTCTGCTGATCAGCTGAACATGTCATGGTAAAGGGCCAATCACAGAGGCCCTGTACCACGTGATAAGCTGTGTCCAATCAGAGTTGATCACGATGTAAACACACTTGCCGGTTATCTGCAGTACTTCTGCTAACCAGCAAGTGTGAAAGGAGACATCAACACTGATAATCAGAGATAATTAGTGCCCATCATTGCCGCTTATCAGTGCCCATCATTGCCGCCTATCAGAGCCCATTAGTGCTGCATATCAGTGCAGCCTCAGCAGTGCCTCCTCATCAATGCCTATTAGTGCCGCCTCAACAGTGCAGCCTCGTCAGTGCCCATCAGTGCTGCCTCATCAGTGCTCATCAGTGCTGCCTCATCAGTGCTGCCTATCAGTGCTGCCTCATTAGTATCCACCAGTACAGCCTATCATTGCCCATCAGTGCAGCCTATCAGTGCCCATCAGTGCTGTCTTATCAGTGCCCACCAGTGCAGCCTATTAGTGCCCTTCAGTGCAGCTTATCAGTGCCCATCAGGGCAGCCTATCAGTGCCTATCAGTGCAGCCTCATCAACGCACATCAGTGAAGGAGAGAAATCAACTCTTTGCAAAATTTTATAATAGAAACTATGAAAAACGTTTTTTTCCCCACAATTTTGTCTTTTTGCATTTGTTTAGCAAAAAATAAAACACCCAGTGATGATTAAATTCCACCAAAAGAAAGCTCTACTTGTGTGAAAAAATGAAAAAAATTTCATATGGGTACAATGTTGCATGACTGCGCAATTGTCATTCAAAGTGCAAGAGCACTGAAAGCTGAAAATTGGCCTGGGCAGGAAGGGGGTAAAAGTGCCCTGTAGGCAAGTGGTTAAAAAACTCATAAAAGTCCCTTCTATGGCTCTCAATCGCCTTCAAATCTCAAAATTCCTTTTTGTATTTTTTGGTTGCTGCAATGTAAATTCCTGTTAGTGGGTGGCTAGGTTCATTAACCGTGGTCCCACTGTATTTAGGAATGTAGCAACTCTCTCTTACTCCCTCCCAAGATGGACCAGGACTATGGACTATGGGATCTGCAGTGTGCATAGAGCAGTTCACTACACATGACCCCAACTTACACGCAATGCTCATTCCAAATAAATGAAAGTAAGAGAAAAAGAGAGGTCCAGGATCTCACGGAGGACATTTCAAAGAGGAAGACATCTAAAAAGTCCCTTATATGTTCAATTCGAGGAGTTAGTCTAGGTAGGATGTGGTGTCAGGACCATTACTACCATTATTAGACATCTATACGGTTATAATAACCAAAATCAGAGCCGCGCTAGAACCCCAATACCTGTGAATAAGCAGCTGCTGTGAACTGTGATACCAATTAATAAAAATAGAAAACAAAAAGTAGCGCTAGGATCAATAAGGGATAAATACAAAGCAATTAACATGTGAAAATATATATACAATGAACAGAATTAACCGCTTCCCGTCCGCCCTATAGCAGAAATACTGCTACAGGGTGGCACGGGTGCGCAAAGTCGTGTATATATACGAGATTTTGCAGTTCCGGGTAGGGGATGTGAGCGAGCCACACGCGTGCCCTACCTGTGCTGCCATTCGCGGCCTCGGCTGTCAATCACTGGGTCCTGGCCAGTGATTACTCGCCGGCACCCGGTGATCGCCGAGTTTTACAGACGGGGGAGAGAACTGTATGTAAACAATAAAGTTCTCTCCCCTGTCAGCTCCAGCACACTGCTTTGTATGGCTCTGCATGTGATGTAATGTGATGTAATTTGGGGCAGAGTTATAAATGGCTTTATATGTTATTGTTAATGTTTTGAATTTTATTCGTTGGGCAATGGGAAGCCAGGGGAGGGATTGGCAGAGAGGGATGGAGGCCAGTGGAGGGATTGGCAGAGAGGGGTGGAGGACACTGAGTGGAGGCCAGTGGAGGGATTGGCAGAGAGGGATGGAGGACATTGAGTGGAGGCCAGTGGAGGGATTGGCAGAGAGGGATGGAGGACACTGAGTGGAGGCCAGTGGAAGGATTGGCAGAGAGGGATGGAGGACACTGAGTGGAGGCCAGTGGAGGGATTGTTAGAGAGGGATGGAGGACACTGAGTGGAGGCCAGTGGAGGGATTGGCAGAGTTGGATTGAGGACACTGAGTGGAGGCCAGTGGAGGGATTGGCAGAGAGGGGTGGAGGACACTGAGTGGAGGCCAGTGGAGGGATTGGCAGAGAGGGGTGGAGGACACTGAGTGGAGGCCAGTGGAGGGATTGGCAGAGAGGGGTGGCAGATACAGAACGGTTAGTAAGGTGGATGAGTCTGGCAGCAGCATTCATGATAGACTGAAGAGGGGATAGCCTGCGATGAGGTAGACCAATGAGGAGGGAGTTACAATAGTCAAGGCGAGATATAACCAGGGAGGGAATAAGTTGCTTAGTGGTTTCCGAGGTTAGGAACGGGCGTATCTTGGAGATGTTGCGGAGGTGAAGTCTACAAGATTTGGACAGTGATTGGATTTGGGGCTGGAAGGACAGATGGGAGTCTAGGATTACACCTAGTACACTGGCGTGAGGGGAGGGACTGATGATTGTGTTATTGATCTTGATGGAGAAGTCAGTGGAGGGGGCACGGGCTGGGGGGAATACTAAGAGCTCAGTTTTGGAAAGATTGAGTTTGAGGAAGTGGAGTGACATCCATGCCGTTATGTCACTTCATAGGTTAGTAATGCGAAAGGAGACTGAAGGAGTGATGTGAAGGGTAGAAGGATAGATTTGTGTGTCATCAGCATAGAGATGGTACTTAAAGCCATGGGAGTTTATCAAGTGACCAAGGGAGGAGGTGTAGATGGAGAAGAGAAGGGGTCCAAGGACAGATCCTTGAGGGACCCCTACAGAAAGAGGGAGTGGAGAGGAGAAGACAGAGTTATAGGTAATGCTGAAATGCTGCAATAGGTAGGAGGAGAACCAGGAGAGAGCAGTCTCGGAGGCCAAGAGAGTGGCATGACCGTGCAATTTTCAGTTACAGTAACGCAGCGCCGTATCGCAAAATATGGTCAGGAAGGGGGGTAAATTCTCTGGAGGGCAAGTGGTTAAATCATGAAACATAAATATGTGATATCCTCAAAAATGGATATACCAGACCGGTTGGACCACATCCACATATATCTGCAAGTAGAATAAAAAGTGCTTACATAAAAACAATGTGGCAAGCTGATGGCTCCGGCGTATAGAATGCCAAATTCAGCCAGCAACCACACAGACCGAAGTTACTACGTGATGACGTCACACACAAGCCACACCCCATTTTAAGGCATGCAGAGAACATGACCATTTATAATCTCATGGTCCATCTGGTCTGGTAAGAGGCCCCTTTGTATTGCGGTGAAGGTGGTGGATCCTTCTCCGCCATCAGCACATTGCATTGCACTGGTAGCGGTAGTGGTAGAAGTTCTGCTTGTCACTTTACACCAGTGGATTGACTCTTTATTGGAAGGCGAAGTTTCAATTGAGAAACATTTTGTATTTTTTTTATAATTTCTGTATGGACACTTTGGGGATATCACATATTTATGTTTCATAATTTAATTCTGTTCATTGTATATATATATATATTTTTCACATTTTAACCACTTGCTACACCAGCTCTGCCCAGAGTATATACCCCCTTCCTGCCCAGGCCAAATTTCAGCTTTCAGTGCTGTCACACTTTGAATGACTATTGCGCAGTCATGCAACATTGTACCCAAATGACATTTTAATCTTTTTTTTAGACATATTGAGCTTTCTTTTGGTGGTATGTAATCATCACTGGTTTTTTTCATTTTTTGCTAAACAAACAAAAAAAATACCAAACATTTTGAAAAAAAAACATTTTTTACCTTAGTTTCTGTTATAAAATTTTGCAAACAGGTAATTTTTCTCCTTCAATGAAGTGCGCTGATGAGGCTGCACTGATGGGCATTGATAGGCGGCACTGATCGGTATTGATAGGCAGCATTGATGGGCACTGGTAGGCTGCACTGATGGGTACTGATGAGACGGCGCTGATGAGACTGCACTGATGGGCATTGATAGGCAGCATTGATGGGCACTGGTAGGCTGCACTGATGGGTACTGATGAGACGGCGCTGATGAGACTGCACTGATAGACAGCACTGATGGGTTGCACTAATGGGCACTGATAAAGAGACACTGATAGGTGGCACTGAAGGTCACTGATAGATGGCACTGACTGGCAGCACTAATGGGCACTGACTGGCGGCACTGATGGACCCTGACTGGCAGCATTGATTAACCCTGACTGGCAGCACTGATGGACACTGCTGGCACTGCACTGATGGACACTTCTGGGACTGCACTGATGGACATTGTTGGGACTGCACTGATGTCCAGATCAGGGGCGGACTGACAACTCATGGAGCCCCCAGGCAATAGGGGATCATGGGGCCCCTGTGTCCTTGCCCAAACTCAAAAAAGCCTATGAAAAAGGTACCAGAGGCATCTCATGGCGCCCCCTACTGACCCCGGGCCCTCGGGCAGTGCCCGAGTTTCCAAATGGTCAGTCCACCCCTGGTCCAGATGTGTAAATACACTTGCCGATTGCCGGCTCTTCTCTTTCCTCATGCTGTGACAGAGCGAGGAAAGTGCATCCGATAACCGGCAACTGTATTTACATTGTGATCAGTTGTGTCATTGGACAAGGCGATCACAGAGCTCGCTGGGTGCACGCCCCAGGGGGCACGTGGGAGGAGCAGTTCTGGAGGACGTCATATGACTCCCTCCCAGAACTGGACCGCACTGTAGCCGTCATTCAGCTTTAGCCCGGTCACCAAGTGGTTAATTTCTTATTATATATCACTTATTGATCCTAGCGCTGCTTTTTGTTTTATATCTATATGATTGTGCACACTGAGAGGCTGCAAGACAACTATGTCAGGTCAGTTAAAGTGGAACTTCACTTTCTCAATCAGCATTGACAATTTGTAATACTTATGCTGCTAGAATTAGTAAATACACCGGATGAAATATTATATTTCCTTGTTTTAAAGTTGTTTTTTTTTACATGTCTTCAGTTATTTCCTGATTTCTTGCCCAGGAAAAATGATGTCATACATAACAGTGGTATTCTGGAGGGGAGGAGGGGTTTTCTCAGCTGTGTTCACCCTCCTGTCTGCATGCCCAAGCTAAGGGCAGATGGACTCCAGGAAGTAAATTCTACATGAATCATCTGCCCCCACTCAAGATGGTTACAACCAGAAGTGCTAGTGGAGTGTTTTTCAAAGTGATTTCCCAGCAAAATAAAGCATAGAGGCATGGATGGATGGGTGAGTTTGCTTTGAATATTAAAAAATAAATAAATAGTGTTTTTGGTTTATGGTGCTTAGGTGTTGTGTAGTTCTGTTTTAAAAGAGCAGAGAATGTCAGACTTCTGGTGACCGCTCCGGACACGGACCTTGAGGAAAACAAGTGATTTATTAAAAACAGCTCTGTTTGACCCAGCTGGGCTCATGCCTGCAAAGCCGAGGAAGTTGTATCCAAAATATGCATTGTGATTACGTCACAATGCATATTTTGTCTCTTTCACTTTCTGTACATTCAAAAGACTTTCTAAACTCTGCAGAATATAGCTTTGAATTCCAGCTACAGATAAGGGTGCTAGCTACAGGCTGGTACACATTAGTTTACAGAAAATAAGGGAGGGGGAAAGTGAGCTGAAAACCTTGCTTTGCAAGCAGATACTGTTAGGGTCAATGTACACTGCAGCTGATAAACTCACGTTTAGGAGCTTTTCTGCATTTTTTCAGCAGCCCCTGAACTCTTCTTTATGGTTTCCTATGTGTCCGTGTACACAGGGTCGTTTACAGGCAGTTGAGTTTACAGCCGTTTTTTTGAATGCACGAAACTTGCGTTCAGGAGTAGATTTTATCAGCGTTTCAAACGCCAAACGCTTGAAAATGCGGCTAACCGCGTTTAGAAGCATTTGCGTTTAGAAGCGTTTTTTAACTGTTCCATGTCCAGATGCTGTCCAGAGCCTTTTTTCATCATCAGAAATGCATGCAAATCTTTTTCCATGTTTCCCGGTACACCAGCGCAGTCAGTTCCAGGTTTTGCGTGAAGGATAAAAAATGGTAGAACGTGCCGCATTATGCTCATGATGGGATCCATAGTGAATACAACCAGAAAAGACAGGTCATCTCAACACATACTGCTCTCTCTGCTTCTGCTCTCTCTATTTCTCTCAAAATGTCTGAATAGTTAATTTGTTACTGTTTTTCAGTGCATTCTGGGCATTTTGGGAAGGTCTACTGATGTTATCGTTAAAAAAAGCTTCTAAACGCGGCATGCAAACGCGGCTAAACAGACTTTTTTAACCTACGTTTTCCAGCAGTCAGTTTCCATCGTTCAGAAGTGTTTTCCAAGCATCCCGTGTACATGGAGCCTTACAATTGTTAAAGTTTAAAGGGGAACTCTGTAATAACCGGGTGCTGCCTCAAGGCCTCATTCACACAGGCGTACAAATCCGCACACCCATACAAGGGGCTGTCTTCACCCGCGTGGGGTGCATAGGTGTTCTGTGCAGCCGTGTGTAAGCAGGCTGTTCAAATCAATAACCGGTGGCCCTGCCTGCGGTCTCCCCCAGGGTCAGCGCTCCTGCTGGCATACAGCATCATATGCAAGTACCCCTGGAACATATGGAATGTAGATGATGGAGGTTTTCCTCCTCCAAACGGGCTGTGCTTGGAGATCTGTGCAGCTGGCCACCTATCATTGATTTCAACAGGCCGCCAGTGTACTGGTGAGGACGGATCTCTCACACCCAGACACCGGTGTGAATGAGGCCTACCTCACAAAAATTGAAAAGTGGGCCAGTCTAAATCTTTCATAAGTAAGACTCCACCATTATAACACATTAAAACAAAATATTCCATATTTTTTTAGAATCCCGATGCTGACAGGTTCTCTTTAAATATCTTCAGTTCTGCTAATGTCCTCGAAAGTTTCACCTGAAAGTTATGAAACCTCTTTTACATAAACCAGTTTGTATTGAGACACTCTGGGCAGAGCTGGTAAGTAGGCAAAATAGCATTCGGAGTTTTGCTTTGGAACGCTCCGTTGGATTTATTGGCGAGTAACTTGATCCAACCAGCCTGTAACGCAACACCTGGATTGTGCAGAAATGACATCACATACAGGGAGTACAGTGCCTTGGAAAAGTATTCATACCCCTTGACGTTTTCCACACTTTGTCATGTTACAACCAAAAACGTCAATGTATTTTATTGGGATTCTATGTGATAGACCATGGTTAGCACATCCACCTGGCAGTATTAGGGTCATTGGTTCAAATCCCAACCACAGCACCACCTGCCTGGAGTCTGCATGTTCTCCCTGTGCCTGCGTGGGTTTCCTCCGGGTACTCTGGTTTCCTCCCACACTCCAAAGACATGCTGGTAGGTTAATTAGATCCTGTCTAAATTGGCCCTAGTATGTGTATGTATGAATGTGAGTTAGGGACCTTAGACTGTACGCCCCTTGAGGGTTAGGGACGGATTTGAATGTACAATATATATGTAAAGTGCTGCATAAATTGATGGCGCTATATAAGTACCTGAAATAAATAAATCAGTTTATTCATGTGTCATGTGTTGGGGTAGGTTTACTAAAACTGGTGCAGCTTTGCATGGTAACCAATCAGCTTCTAACTTCAACTTGTTCTGGTAAACTTTGACATGGAAGCCGATTCTATACAGAGCTGCACCAGATTTTACACACACACACGTAAAAAATATTTTTACAAATATATATTTTTTAAATATATTCTTCAGATTTTTTTTTAACATTCTACACAAATGTTACACAAACATTCTACACAAATAACACACAAAGTCATTTCAACATATATTTTTACATATATTACTAAATGCATTACAAAAATGTAGATTAAATGTATTTTTAAAGACATACAGTGTATTTGAAATGTATTTTCAAAAATTTTCATATATTTTGTAATAAAAATGCATTTACATACAGTATATACCCATATGGAAGAAAAATATATTTGAAATATATTTTAAAAATATTCTTCCCAAATATATTGCCATATATTTGGCCATATTCAAAATATTTAAAAATATATTTCAATAAATATATATAGATATAGATATAGATATATACACTGCGTGTTCAAATGCGTTTTTATTACAAAATATCTGAAAAATATTTTTGAAAATACGTTTCAAATATACTTCATGTCTTTAAAAATACAAATCTACATTTTTGGAAAGCATTTACACATACAGTGGGGCAAAAAAGTATTTAGTCAGCCACCAATTGTGCAAGTTCTCCCACTTAAAAAGATGAGAGAGGCCTGTAATTGGCATCATAGGTAGACCTCAACTATGAGAGACAAAATGAGAAAAAAAATCCAGACAATCACATTGGCTGATTTGGAAAGAATTTATTTGCAAATTATGGTGGTAAATAAGTATTTGGTCAATATGAAAAGTTCATCTCAATACTTTGTTATATATCCTTTGTTGGCAATGACAGAGGTCAAACGTTTCCTGTAAGTCTTCACAAGGTTGGCACACACTGTTGCTGGTATGTTGGCCCATTCCTCCATTCAGATCTCCTCTAGAGCAGTGATGTTTTGGGGCTGTCGCTGGGCAACACGGACTTTCAACTCCCTCCAAAGGTTTTCTATGGGGTTGAGATCTGGAGATTGGCTAGGCCACTCCAGGACCTTGAAATGCTTCTTACGAAGCCACTCCTTCGTTGCCCGGGCGGTATGTTTGGGATCATTGTCATGTTGGAAGACCCAGCCACGTTTCATCTTCAATGAAGGAGGTTTGCACTCAAAATCTCACGATACATGGCCCCATTCATTCTGTCCTGTACATGGATCAGTCGTCCTGGTCCCTTTGCGGAGAAACAGTATCTAATTTTCTTTGCGCTCACTATATCTCTTTTTGTCCCATTTCAATATGATGTCAAAAACCAGTTCAAACATTTGAACAACAAAGACTTATGGTTAAATAACAAAACATACACTATATTGCCAAAAGTATTGGGCCAGTCCTCCAAATCATTGGATTCAGGTGTTCCAATCACCTCCATGGACACAGGTGTATAAAATCATCACCTAGGCATGCAGACTGCTTCTCCAAACATTTGTGAAATAATGAGTCGCTTTCAGGAGCTCAGTGACTCCAAGCGTGGTCCCGTGATAGGTTGCCACCTGTGCAATAAGTCCATCCGTGACATTTCCTGGCTACTAAATATTCCACGCTCAACTGTTAGTGGGATTATAACAAAGTGGAAGCAACTGGGAACAACAGCAACTCAGCCACCAAGTGGTAGGCCACGTCACATGACAGAGCGGGGTCAGCGCATGCACAGAAGTTGCCAACTGTCTGCAGAGTCAATAGCTAAAGACCTCCAAACTTCATGTGGCCTTCAGATTAGCACAACAACAGTGCATAGAGAGCTTTATGGAATGGGTTTCCATGGCCGAGCAGCTGCATCCAAGCCTTACATCACCAAGTGCAATGCAAAGCATCGGATGCAGTGGTGTAAAGCAAGCCGCCATTGGACTCTAGAGCAGTGGAGACGTGTTCTCTGGAGTGACCAATCACACTTCTCTGACTGGCAATCCAATGGATTTGTCTGGGTTTGGCGGTTGCCAGGAGAACAGTACTTGCCTGACTGCATTGTGCCAAGTGCAAAGTTTGGTGTGTGTGTATGGGGTGGGGGTCGGGATTATGGTGTGGGGTTGTTTTTCAGGGGTTGGGCTTGGCCCCATAATTCCAGTGAAGGGAACTCTTTTGGACAATTTTGGACAATTTCATGCTCCCAACTTTGTGGGAACTTTGGAGATGGCCCCTCCCTGTTCCAACATGACTGCGCACCAGTGGACAAAGCAAGGTCCATAAAGACATGGATGAGCGAGTTTGAGGTGGAGGAACTTGACTGGCCTGCACAGAGTCCTGACCTCAACCCCACAGAACACCTTTGGGATGAATTAGAGCACAGACTGTGAGCCAGGCCTCCTCCCCCGACATCAGTGCCTGACCTCACAAATGTTCTTCTGGAAGAATGGTCAAACCTTCCCATAGATACCCTCCTAAACCTTGTGGACGGCCTTCCCAGAAGAGTTGAAGCTGTTATAGCTGCAAAGGACGGGGCCAACTCAATATTGAACCCTACGGACTAAGACTGGGGGGCCATTAAAGTTCATGTGTGTGGAAAGGCCGGCCGACCAATACTTTTGGCAATTTAGTGTATAGTAAGAACAAGATACTACAGGAGTTAGAGGGATGTTTGAATGAAGGGTTGGCAGGGAAAGACTAAGGACCCATTCATACCAGGGATGGTGGCACTGTTCTGGGCAGCCTTTCCCAGTGTCGTGTCACCACAGGGCAGGGCATCAATGCCTTGTCTTCTTTCATGCCAGTTCCCTCCACCCCTCTGTAGTGGTGTGCGCTAAAATCAGTACGGCATGCATTACCCTTTCCCGGTGCGATGTGATGAAATCCACGATCTCACACTGTGCTGTGGCCAGTAGAGCTTACGTGCCACTTTGTAACATTTCAAAAATGTTCACAAAAAAAAAAAAAAAAGCTTGAGATGGTCCTGGATGTTGGTTATGTGTTAGAGAAGACACTGGTAGCTTGTGATGAGGCAGAACTCTGTTTTACTTGTGTGGCTTAAGTTGCAAACATACAGAACACATTTCAGCAGACATCTTGGTTTTGAAGAGAGGAAGAGAGAGAACCAACAAGTTTTACACATATGCACAACTGGTAACCTTAGTGTACAGTGCCATCTACTGGTCAAGTGATATTAACACACAATACTATATAGTACATGCTGTTGCATTCCCAACACTGGAGCAGCACATTGGCAACACTGTCATCCTGCCACACACAGCAGCTGTGTTCTATCACAGCTAATGGTATGAAGAGGCCCTAAGCTGTATATAAATTTACGGTGCATGTCTGGTCAGACAGAGGAGAAGGAAGCCATGCTAGATCAATAAGCTGCATATAACATTACAGTGTGCCTGGTCAGACAGAGGAGGAGGAAGCAGCACTGGAACAGTAAGATGTGTATAAGGTTACTGTGTGTCTGGTCAGACAAAGAAGAAGGAAGAAGTACTGGGTCAGTAAGCTGTATTTAAGGTTAGAGTAGGTACCTGGTCAGACAAAGGAGGAAGCAGCACTGGATCAGTAAGCTGTGTATAAGATTACAGTATGTACCTGGTCAGATAGAGGAGGAAGCAGCACTGGATCAGTAAGCTGTGTATAAGATTACAGTATGTACCTGGTCAGATAGAGGAGGAAGCAGCACTGGATCAGGAAGCTGTATTTAAGGTTAGAGTGTGCCTGATCAGAGAGAGAAAGAGGAAGCCGTGTGGTACTGGTAAACTGTACACAGTATAATGTTATGGAGCCTGCCTGGTCAGACAGAGGAGGAGGAAGCAGTGCTGGACCAGTAAACAGAATATCATGTTATTGTGTGCCTGGTCAAACAGAGGAGGAAGAAGCAGTACTGGACCAGTAAACAGAATATTATGTTACTGTGTGCCTGGTCAGACAGAGAAGTAGGAAGCAGTACTGGATCAGTAAACAGAATATAATGTTATGGTTGTGCCTGATCAGACAGAGGAGGAGGAAGCAGTAGTTGACCAGTAAAAGGAATATCATGTTACTGTGTGCCTGGTCAGACAGAGGAGGAGGAAGCAGTACTGGACCAGTAAACGGAATAGAAGGTTACTGTGTGCCTGGTCAGACAGAGGAGGAGGAAGCAGTACTGGACCAGTAAAAGGAATATAATGTTACTGTGTGCCTGGTCAGACAGAGGAGGAGGAAGCAGTGCTGGATCAGTAAACAGAATAGAAGGTTACTGTGTGCCTGGTCAGACAGAGGAGGAAGCAGTACTGGATCAGTAAACAGAATAGAAGGTTAGGCTACATATGCGGTTACAGTGTGTGGCCAGATAGAAGAATTACATTTTTGTGCAGCAATCAGCCAAGTCCACAGTACTCATTAAAAGGTGAATTTTATTATACTGTATCTATTAATATCTGTCCAACTTACTGATTGCACCCAGTGACCTGTGACCTGCACATTTTACTATTTTCTCACCCCCCTCCCCAGAGACCTGAACAGGATTCCTCTGCAGTAAAAAAAGGTTGAGAGAGTCTGATGGACCCGGTGAGAACAAGACCTGTGTGTACTCGGATTGCCCAGCAGAGGGCACACTTGTATAGCCTACAATGGATTGAGTTGTAGCAGCATGTTACTCCATAGCACAGTGCAGAAATATTTGGCAGGGAGTATTCGGATCAGCTGACATCACCTTCTCCCCCAAAAGAGCTTGCAATGCCTCTACTGCACTTGTACAGACCCAGGCTAGGGACGATTAGTGTAGCCAAAAAAAAAAAGTTCCCTATTTCTCATAAATTCAATTTAAAAACATAAATGCGTCAGCAAGTCCTATATCCTGTGACTCCCAGTTCAGTATTAACCCCCCCCCAAAAAAGTATTATACTGAAGTTTACCAATACCTGGCGGCATTCGTTTTCTTTTCTAGGCTTTCTTGTCACCCGCTAAATCAGTGCATCCAAGGGCGTCCCTAGGGTTGGTGTCACCTGGTGCGATAACACTTGGTGACACCCCCTCCGACGATCCCCGCAGAATGGATCTGCAGATTGAGCATAATGGATCGGAGTCTGATCCATTATGCTCAATCCAGAGATCCGATCCATCCTGCGGGGATCGTCGGCATCAGGGGCGGACTGACAACTCATGGGGCCCCAGGGCAATAGGGGATCATGGGCCCCCTGTGTCCTTGCCCAATCTGAAAAAAGCCTATGAAAAAGGTACCAGGGGCATCTCATTGGGCCCCCTACTGACCCCGGGCCCTCGGGCAGTGCCCGAGTTTCCAAATAGTCAGTCCACCCCTGGTCGGCATGCAACCTATACGAGGTGACACCGGACCAGCTCCACGAAAAGGTAAGTTGTAAAGGAAGCTGCAGATCCCCGCAGGATGGATCGGATCTGCGGATTGGGGACCATAATGGATCGGACTCGGAAAACACAGATACGATCCATCCTGCGGGGATCGTCGGCTTCCTTTACAACTTACCTTTTTGTGGAGCGGGTTCGGTGTCACCCTGTGCGGTAGGTGTCACCCAGTACGGCACTCAACTGCCTATGGACGCCACTGAGTGCATCTAATAAAACCCTTCCACAGACTGACAATTGTCCAAAGGTGTCTCCGTTGCTCCTCCATCCAGAATGGAGACACCCTATGACAGGAAGTGTGTTACTGGCAGGATCACCAGGTGAAAACAAAGGAAAAAATGATAATAAAGCAACTACCGCATTAAAGGATTAATAAGCAGCAATGTTACATTTGTAATTCTGGGTGCAACGCTGCTTTACACTGATAAAATGAGTGCGCTGTACGCTGATATTATCCTAAGACAGTAAATTTTTTTTTTATATATTTTTCTTCCATGTGGGCCATAAGATGTCTGTGCATGCACAGGGGGATTCCGAATCATGCGGAGACATGTTGTGAGGCTCTGCCAGGTCTATGAGCTCCAGAGCTACTCCTTAGCACAGTGGTCTCTCTGCTCTGACCCTCTAACGCGTTTCGTCACAAAGGGCTTTTTCAAAGCATCAGTGGTAACATCACAATAATAATAATAGAACAAACAGGACTAAGGGCCGGTTCACACTATAGAAACGCAGTCCAGTTGCCTTTCCGCACGCACATTTTTGACATGTTCCGATGCGTTTTTTTTTGCATTCCAGTTCATTTTTTCCTCCCGCTTTTCCTTCAATATAAATAGGGACATGTGCGTTCCAGTGCTTTTTTGGTGCATTTTCGTGCTTCTCGAAGCGTTTTGAATGTGTTTTACCGCATTCCAGTGCAGTTCTGTGCAGAAAAAATGCAGCACGTTCTACTTTTTTTTTTCTGCAACGGAACGTACTGGAACTGCAAGCACTAATGTGAACTACGACACTGACAACCATATCACCTACTTTCTGTGCGTTTTGGATGCAGAAAAAAAGCAACTGAAACGCATGCAGTGTGAACTGGCCCTAAAACATTGTGTTCTGGATATAAAAGATTTTCACCTATTGGACCCTTAGTAGAAATCACAGCGGTTATTTGAACATAGAGGATTTAAGTAGAGATATACAGTAATAGTGATTTGGATATAAACGTTTTTCACATGCTACATGTATGTGTTTCACAGGAGATGGAAAAACTCCTTTAACCCCTCACCTTCCAAAGGATTTCCCCCCCTTCCTGACCAGGCCATTTTTTGCGTTACGGCACTGCGTTACTTTAACTGACAAGTGCGCGGTCATGCAACGCCGCACCCAGAATAAATTTACGTCCTTTTTTTACCCACGAATTGAGCTTTCTTTTGGTGGTATTTGATCGCATGTGCATGTTCTATTTTGAGAAAAAAAACTATATTTTGGACATTCTGCTATTAAACATGTCCAGTAAAAAAATTGTAAAAATCTAATTTTGTCATAAATTTAGGCCAAAATGTATTCTGCGCCATGTCTTTGCTAAAAACAAAATCCCAATACATGTAAATTAATTGGTTTACGTGAAAGTTCTAGCGTTTACAAGTGGCTGTATAGATGCTGGGATTTTTTTTTCCTACTAGTAATAGCGGCAATCAGCAACTTATAGCGGCACTGCGGCAGGCATTCTGACACTGGGAGGAACTGACCTGGTGTCACTGACATCCCCAGTGACACCAATACAGTGATCAGTGCTAAAAAACAGCACTGACACTGTACTAATGGCACTGGGCAGGAAGGGGTTAATGTGAGGGGCAATCAAAAGGTTAACTGTGTGTTGGGTGTGTTTTCCTAGGGGGCGGGGGGGGGGTTGTGCTTCACTGTAAGCACACTGATCAGGATGGCTGTACTGTGCACAGCCATCCCGAGCAGTGTGCCCGAGCTGACAGGGAGGAGAACTGTTTGTAAACAAAACAGTCTTCCTCCCCGCCGGTGATTGTCGGAAATCACCGGGCGCCAGAGGGGAATCACCATCCGGGACCCGGTGATTGACATCCGCGGCTGCAAATGGCGGTGCGGGTAGGGCACGCCTGTGACTCCCACACACCCCCTACCCGGAAATTCAAAATCACATATATATATACGTGATTTTGCGCACCCGTGCCGCCGTGTAGCTGCTATACGGCGGGTAAGCGGTTAAACAGTTAGTTAGTCCTCTTAGATACAATAACAAATTGAAACTGAACTCCAGCTAACAGTTACAGCAACTGCTTTTTTGGGGTTTTTTTTGGTATAAAGGTTTTACATGAATAAATAAAAGCTGATCATTGTAAGCACCCGTCAGTAGTAAATGGTTTGTCTCAACCCTTTAACTGCTACAACTTATTCTGTTCAAAAGCAACAGACATACTGTCCAGATCACCAGGTGAAAATAGAAGATAGCAAGCCTAAAAAAGAAAACTAATGCAACCATCACATCTAAGAATTGGTAAGCTGCAACATAATAAATGTTTTAACTGCAAATGTCTAAATCGGTTTATCTGAGTTCTCTATAAAACTGCTCTCATGCCATCTTCAATGTAAAGAATATTACAGTAAATAGTTAACTGTAACAAAAGTTAAAGGGATTCACATAAGCCCCCACAACCACAGACCACAGGTACGGTATGAAATTTTGAGGGGAGGGGCATGCCTTTATTTTTTTTGTTTTTATTTCGTGGGATTCCCCAGAAAATCCATACCAGGTATGGTAGGAATTTTTTTTTAGGAGGAGCCCTTTGCCATTTTTTTCAGAGTGTCCCCACCTACATTTTTACCCCTTTGACTGACGTCTAGCTTGGTTATCTGCTGCCCGTCCTGTTCCCTGGCTGGTATCCCAGTTTTCTGTATTGCCTGTCTGCCCTCTGATTTCTACTCTGGTTTTCCATGTCCACAGCCAGCCCTGACCTCTGGTCTGTATCCTGGTGACCTGTTGTACTCCATTGTTATCTTCGGTTTGCTCAACTGAAGATAACAGAAGACACCAGAAAGAAGACACCGAAAAGAAGACTTTCTGGTGTCTTCTGGTTTTTTATGGTGCTTATGGGTTGCATTTTTTGGGTCAGCAAACAGCTAAGTCCAACCCTCTAGGAGTACTGGCTGCCCTTTAAGCTCGCCATACACAAGTTGAATTTTATTCAAAAATGTTTGTTTTAAGACGATTCGTTCGACTTTGCAATGGTTAGTGGGGTCAAATCAATGTTTGCTTTCTACCACAGTGATGAGAAAAATAAAAAGCGCACGATGGAAAGTTTTTCTCAAATTTCGAACAGTGAATGTGGTTTTTGTTCTGTAGCGTCCAATCACTCCAGGATGTTAAAAGCCATCTTTTTTTTTTAAGTACTTTCAAACGACATTCAGCAAGTCATGAAAGACTGGAGAATTTTCGTACAAATGTTCACGTGAGCATTCGTTCAAAAATCTACTAGTGTATGGCCTGATTAGACGCCATGCCTCAGGGGATCCTGCTTCACTTGCTGTCACATGGGACCACCCTTTTTATTTTGGAAAATCCTGATCTAACTCCCAGGACAAATATGTTCCAATGTGATCTTGATCTAGCTCTCAGGTCTAAGGTGTTCCAGTTGGATCCTGATCCAGTTTCCATGTCTATTGTGTTCCAGTGTGATCTTGTTCCAGCTCCCTGGTCTACTGTGTTCCAGTGTGATCCTGATCCAACACCCAGGACAAATGTGTTCCAGTGGGATCCTGATCCAGTTTTCAGGTCGAATGTATTCCAGTTTGATCCTGATCCATCTCCCAGGTCTAACGTGTTCTAGTGTGATCTTGTTCCAGCTCCAGGTCTAATGTCTTCCAGTGTGAACCTGATCCACCTCCCAAATCTAATGTTTCCAGTGGGATCCTGATCCAGCTCCCAGGTCTAATGTGTTCCACTGGGATCCTGATCCAGATCCCAGGTCTATCGCATTCCAGTGTGATCTTGTTCCAGCTGGTAGGTCTAATGTATTCCAGTGTGATCCTGATCCAGCTCCCAGGCCTAATGTGTTCCAGTGGGATCTTGATCCAGTTCCCAAGTCTAATGTGTTTCAGTTTGATCCTGATCCAGCTCCCAGGTCTAATGTGTTCCAGTGGGATCCTGATCCAGCTCCCAGGTCTTTTGTGTTCCAGTGGGATCTTGATCCAGTTCCCAAGTCTAATGTGTTTGAGTTTGATCCTGATCCAGTTCCCAGGTCTAATGTGTTCCAGTGTGATCCTGATCCAGCTCCCAGGTCTAATGTGTTCCAATGGGATCCTGATCCAGCTTCCAGGTCTAATGTGTTCCAGTGGGATCTTGATTCAGTTCCCAAGTCTAATGTGTTTCAGTTTGATCCTGATTCAGCTCCCAGGTCTAATGTACTTCTGTGGGATCCTGATCCAGCAACCAGGTCTAATGTGTTCCAGTGTGATCCTGATCCAGCTCCCAGGACAAATGTGTTGCAGTGTGATCTTGATCCAGCTCCCAGGTCTAATGCATTGCAGTGTTGTCTTGATTCTGCTCCCAGGTATAATATGTTTCTGTGGGATCCTGATCCAGCTCCCAGGTCTAATGTGTTCCAGTGTAATATTTATCCAGCTCCCAGGTCTAATGTGTTTCAGTGGGATCCTGATCCATCTCCCAGGTCTAATGTGTTCTAGTGGGATCCTGATCCATCTTCCAGGTCTGCTGTTTTTAAGTGGGATCCTGATCCAGCAACTAGGTCTAATGTGTTCCAGTGAAATCCGTATCCAGCTCCCAGGTCTAATGTGTTCTAATGGGATCCTGATCCAGCTTCCAGGTTTATTGTGTTCCAGTGGGATCCTGATCCAGCTCCCAGGTCTAATGTGTTCCAGTGGGATCTTGATCCAACGTGGCTCCTACTCTGGAGCAGGGGCGGACTGACAACTCATGGGGCCCCCGGGCAATAGGGGATCACGGGGCCCCTGTGTCCTTTCCCAAACTCAAAAAAGCCTATGAAAAAGGTACCAGGGGCATCTCATGGGGCCCCCTACTTACCCCGGGCCCTCGGGCAGTGCCCAAGCTTCCAAATGGTCAGTCCGCCCCTGCTCTGGAGATGTAGTGTCCAGGTCTAACTTGCTCCAAGGTGCTTTGCTACTGAAAGCTAGCAGTAAGCCTACACTTCTCAGGAACACCCGCTGCCTCTCCTTGACTATCCCATACAGTGTAACTGGAGGGTCCACATTGGTGCAGTTGTCATCCTGACATCTTCCCTGATTTTTCACAGTGCACAGCATGTCCATCCAGTAATCAGGCTTAAGCATTGCCATTAGGCAGCGGGGGGGGGGGGGGTATGCACAGGCCCATGTAAGTTAATCTTGGCGATAACTACAGAGGAACCACCACACTTTGAAAACATGTTAAAAACTTGAAAATACTGTAATAATAAGTATGTGTTTTCTGTGTTGCATATATCATGACAGGTACACTGTAAGGGTCATCATATTAGAAAGATTATATTAACAAAAAACAATCTGACAATCAGAAGAATGGAACCAGAAGGAGAAGCTGTCCATATTCCATTGCATCCAGTCAGAAGTTAATGGCTGCTTGCTATGGGCAATTCTGGTAGTTTTTCTTTCACCCTGTTATACATCAGGCCTCTGCTAAAGAAGTTCTGTCAGCATATTGGAGCAATCTTTAAACTTGTTGGCTTATTTATTAACCAGTCCATTAGTATGAATATTATGTCACATGACTGGAAAGTTAAAATAGTACTGACCCCTAACAATGAACAGAGGTTATGCAAATTTAACTGTAGCTTTGCCTGAACTGCGTGTTACTGTAATAAATAAATAGACTCAAACATGGAAAGACCATATTCTAGGAAAGTTACTATTTGCTTCAAATCACAGCCTATCCATTCACTAGAGACCTCTGACATCCCCAAAACCTTCAAATTCACAAGAATGCGGTGTCCATCCATTTACTAGAGACCAGTAACATCGCCGAGGCCATTCATATTCATGAGAATGCAGCTTATCCATCCATTAGAGACCAGTGACATCATCAAGACTCTTTATATTCATGAGAACGCAGCCTATCCATTCACTTGAGACCAGTGACATCTCTTCGTATTCATGTGAAGTCAGGCTATTCATTCACTTGAAACCAGGGACATCATTGAGAGCTTCATATTCATGAGAACACAGAATATTTATTCACTAGAGACCAGTGACATCACTGAGACCTTCAAATTCAGGAGAACACAGCCTATCCATTCACTAGAGACCTGTGACATCACCGAGACCTTCATATTCATGAGAACACAGCCTATCCATTCACTAGAGACCTGTGACATCACCGAGACCTTCATATTCATGAGAACACAGCCTATCCATTCACTACAGACCGGTGACATCACCGAGACCTTCATATTCATGAGAACACAGCCTATCCATTCACTAGAGACCAGTGACATCACCGAGACCTTCATATTCATGAGAACACAGCCTATCCATTCACTAGAGACCAGTGACATCACCGAGACCTTCATATTCATGAGAACACTGCCTATCCATTCACTAGAGACCAGTGAAATCACTGAGACCTTCATATTGACATCAACAAGACCATTTATATTCATGAGCACACAGCCCATTCCTTCATTAGAGGCCTGTGACATCTCTGAGACCCTTCAGATTCATGAGAACACAGGCTATCTATTCACTGGAGACCAGTTACACCACTGAGACCTTCATATTCATGAGGACACAGCCTATCAATCCATTAGAGACCAGTGACATCATCAAGACCCTTTGTATTCATAAGAACGCAGCCTATCTAGAGACCCGTGACATCAATGAGACTCTTCATATTCATGAGAACACAGCCTATCCATTCATTAGAGACCAGTGACATCACCAAGACCTTCATATTCATGAGAATTGCTTTTTCCTTCACTAGAGATCAGTGACATCTCCAAGACCCTTTATATTCATGAGAACACAGCCTATCTATTCACTGAAGACCAGAGACATCTCCGAGACCGTTCATATTTATGAGAATGCCGACTATCCACCCACTAGAGACCGGTGACATCAGCGAGACTCTTCATATTCATGAGATTACAGCCCATTCCTTCACTACAGACCAGTGACATATACGAGACTCTTCATATTCATGGGAAAACAGCCTATCCATTCACTAGAGACCGCTGCTATTACTGAGACCTTCATATTCATGAGAACACAGCCTATCCATTCACTAGAGACCGGTGACATCACTGAGACCTTCATATTCATGAGAACACAGCCTATCCATTCACTAGAGACCGGTGACATCACTGAGACCTTCATATTCATGAGAACACAACCTACCCATTCACTAGAGACCGGTGACATCACTGAGACCTTCATATTCATGAAAACACAGCCTATCCATTCACTAGAGACCGGTGACATCACTGAGACCTTCATATTCATGAAAACACAGCCTATCCATTCAGTAGAGACCGGTGACATCACCGAGACCTTCATATTCATGAGAACACAGACTATCCATTCAGTAGAGACCGGTGACATCACCGAGACCTTCATATTCATGAGAACACAGCCTATCCATTCAGTAGAGACCAGTGATATCTCCGAGACCCTTCATATTCATGAGAACACAGCCTATCCATTCACTAGAGACCAATGACATTCCTTAAGTATGACTTATCTTAATGATGTCACTTTTTTAAAAAAAGAAAATCCACATATGACAATCATGACATAATAAAAGTTGTCAAGAGGCTCTTAAAAATATAAACTGACACAGTAACCTTTATCACAATTACAAATATGTAGAATATGTGACACGTCCCATACCATGACATAACCAGGAGTGTCTGAGTCCTTGTGTGTTTCCTACAATGTATATACATGCAAGGCAATTTTCTGTGTTATTTGGAATGTTTTCCTAGAGAGAGATGAAGCAATGAGGGCTATATGGGTAAGAATGGGCAAGTTAAATATATGCATACAGCAATCCCTCAAAAAGAAAGTGCACAAATCACAAATTTAGAATCTCTAGCATGCAAACATCACAATATATGAATCTGATAAAAAAAATATAACTAAATATCAATCCAAATTTAAATGCAACTACCACAAAGGATAAATAAAGTCCAGTGTCCATTAATAATATAAAATCTATTGATCCTCATATTGTGAAAAAGTGTGCAGGAAGACAAAAAACCACCAACACAATGGGGCACTTCCTCCAAAGGTGCTCTCCTATGTGTCCATAGGTTGGTTCTGGCCAGATCAGTGGATTGCTTCAAAAAAGTCCTGGATTCTTTCTTGGATACACAGAATATAACTGGATATAACATTTATAGGTAAAGTTGATCCAGGGAATATCCGATTGCCTCTCGGGGGATCAGGAAGGAATTTGTTTCCCAGCAGGAGCAAATTGGATCATGCTTTGCTGGGTTTTTTGGCTTCCTCTGGATCAACTGTGGGTATAGGATTATAACTTTTTTTTTTTTCTATGATTCAACTGGATGGACTTTTCTCTTTTTTCAGGCAGACTAACTATGTAACTGTGTCCATCAAATGTAAATCCTTATATAAAAATAAACTCCCCGAATCCAATGGACCCCTTTAAAGAATAAACAGGTCAACCAGCGCTTGTTCTTTAACTGCTTGGAAATTATTCCATCCTTCCTCTTTCCAGGGTCTCATCACCATCAAGTATTAAAAGCAGAGGAAGAGCAGCATTGTGTAAATTCCTTTGTGAAAATTATAAAAACCATAAAAAAAGTGCTTAGCACTGGGTATGCTTAATCCTTTTAGAATCACGTAACACCAGCCATTGGCATGCGTGATGACATCACATGATGCATAATTATGAGAGGATTAGTTCCTGTTCCCTAGTCCAGTGTCGTACATTGAGTTTGTAACTTCCTCTTTGAGCTGACAACATTATGCCTCTGCTGCTCTGAAATTCTAAGCAGTGTTGTCAGCTCATGTACCAGGACAGGTTAATCACTCAGGATAAAGATGCATAAATATGTACCAATCCCCCACTGCTAATGCATGACATAGAATAGTTGTACCCAGGGGCGGACTGACAACTCATGGGGCCCCTGGGCAATAGGGGATCATGGGGCCCCTGTGTCCTTACCCACACTCAAAAAAGCCTATGAAAAAGGTACCAGGGGCATTTCATGGGGCCCCCTACTGACCCCGGGCCCTCAGCAGTGCCCGAGTGCTCGAATGGTCAGTCTGCCCCTGGTTGTACCTCATTGCTCGACTTCTGTGCCCCCTTGCTCCAGCTACCCATGGCCTGCACTGCACATGCGTGTTTCATTGCTTGCTGACGGCTAGAATTTAGGTGTGCGTGCACGGTAAGCTTGTCATGTCAGTGGTGGATGGATGGGGTGGAGAGTAGGCATGGCGGCAGCAGTATCTGTCAGAGCAGCCATGATGCCGCAGCCCGCTGAATCCTAGCCACTGATCCAGCCTGGGGCACAGATCTAGCCCTCCTGCCCACCCCTTGTCCCAGCCATGGTCATCCCGCCCACTTCTCCCTTGCTGGACAGAACACACCCCTCCTCAGCATCATATCATAAGAGGGTGGTGGTTTGTAGTTCAGACCTTCAGTATAACTCACAGTACTTTTGAGGATTTCAGTGTAGTAGAAGAATTATTATCATTATTAGCTAGAAACTTTGTTATTCTGTATTTGCAGCATTTTAAAAGGGTAAAACACCATTTCTTTTTTTTGCTCAGACAAACAATTTATAGAGGACCTTTGACTTAGGCTCCATGTACGCGGGACGTTTGGAAAACACTTCTGAACGATGGAAACTGACTGCTGGAAAACGTAGATTAAAAAACGTCTGTTTAGCCGCGTTTGCATACCGCGTTTATGTGCGTTTGCGTTTAGAAACGTTTTTTAAAGATAACCTCAGGAGACCTTCCAAAATCCCCAGAATGCACTGAAAAATAGTAAAAAAATTAACTATTTCAGACCAGGGGCGGACTGACAACTCATGGGGCCCCCGGGCAATAGGGGATCATGGGGCCCCTGTGTCCTTGCCCAAACTCGGAAAAGCCTATGAAAAGGGTACCAGGGGCCTCTCATGGGGCCCCCTACTGACCCCGGGCCCTCGAGCAGTCCCCGAGTTTGCAAATGGTCAGTCCGCCCGTTTCAGACATTTTGAGAGGAATAGAGAGAGCAGAAGCAGAGAGAGCAGTATGTGTTGAGATGACCTGTCTTTTCTGGTTGTATTCACTATGGATCCCATCATGAGCATAATGCGGCACGTTCTACCATTTTTCCCTGCATGCGAAACCTGGAACTGACTGCGCTGGTGTACCGGGTCCATTTGAATACATGGAAAACACTTTGCATGCATTTCTGATGATGAAAAAAGGCTCTGGACAGCATCTGGACATGGAACAGTTAAAAAACGATTCTAAACGTAAACGCTTTTAAACGCGGTTATCCGCGTTTACACTTGTTTGGCGTTTGAAACGCTGATAAAATCTATTCCTGAACGTAAGTTTAGTGCGTTCAAAAAAACGACTGTAAACTCAACTGCTTTTAAACGATGATGTGTACATGGACACATAGGAAAACATTAGGGAGAGTTCAGCGGCCACTGAAAAAAATGCAGAAAAGATCCTAAATGTCAGTTTATCAGCTGCAGTGTACATGAGCCCTAAAAAGGAAAAGCAGGCACCTATGGGTGACTCAATGTTTTTTATTTTTTTTTTAAATTTTGCTCATACACTTTAAAGCAGGGGCGGACTGACAACTCATGGGGCCCCCGGGCAATAGGGGATCATGGGGCCCCTGTGTCCTCAACCACACTCAAAGAAGCCTATGAAAGGTACCAGGGGCATCTCATGGGGCCCCCTACTGACCCCGGGCCCTCAGGCAGTGCCCGAGTTTCCAAATGGTCAGTCCGCCCCTGGATGTGCATTATCAGTGGAGACTGATCATCACCAGGCACCGCCATTACATTGATCTCCACTAGCTTTCAGGTCCCATGCTCAGCGGCTGTCCTGCTGCATTGTAAACACTGCTCAGCACAGGCACCGTTCAGAAAATGGGTTTGGATTTGCAGATGATGAAGAGTGTCATTATCTTTAAATGGCGGAATGGTAGAAATGTACTATATGCTCTATAACCATGGCACCACCTGCCTGGAGTTTGCATGTTCTCCCTGTGCCTGCGGGGGTTTCCTCCTGGTACTCCGGTTTCCTCCCACACTCCAAAGACATGCTGTAGGTGAATTGGCTCCTGTCTAAATTGGCTCTAGTATGGATACGTATGAAAGTAAGTTAGGGACCTTAGATTGTACACCCCTTGAGGGTTAGGGACTGATGTGAATGTATAATATATATGTAAAGCACTGCATAAATTGATGGTGCTATATAAGTACCTGAAATAAATAATAAATAATAATAATAATGTAGGCAAGGCTGGTGCTTCCACTAGGCAAACTAGGCTGCCGCCTAGGGCACACTGCCACTTAGGGGCACCTGGACGCAGCACAGGTCAGCATTCTCTCTGTGTGGCCTATGGACCTCTTGTATGAATTCTCCATTTCTCTGCAGAGTCCCTCTCTCCTCATACACAGGGAATGATGAATAAGTGGTGGTATCTTTACTCTGCACAACTGTCTCACAGCCTGTCCACACACATGATCATTTAGTATATATATATATATATACACACCCATGACCGTATTCCATGTAGCCAAGAAGTGTCAGCTCCCCCCTAGGATGGGAAGTGATGACATTAGCCCAAGACCCCGGGTGGTCAGCAGTCTCTGATTGGAGGATCGGTCCAAACCTGCGTGGGTTTCCTCTGGGTACTCTGGTTTCCTCCCACACTCCAAAGACATGCTGTAGGTGAATTGGCTCCTCTCTAAATTGGCTCCAGTATGGATACGTATGAAAGTAAGTTAGGGACCTTAGATTGTACACGCCCGAATTGTCAGTCATTCCCTGCTTTAAAGATTACATCATGTATGCAAGTGACAATTTACACCAGTACATGTATGTTCTTGAATAAGAGCTCATCATTAGAAGGTTGACAGCAGCTGAGGAATGTGTCATTTGCTTGGCTTCTTTATAAGCCGTTATCACAAAATCACAGCTGTGCTTGTAGTTGTCAGGTTTATGAAGAAAGGCAGCTGGAGGTTCCTGGGAACGGAACGTCAGGTTATCCTATGACATCACAATGCCTTCAGGGCTCACTTCTGGTAAAGGTGAACTACCACGCCCATCTGGCTGGAAGGATCCTGTCTTGACTTGTGCCGGGGGCTCACGGGAAGAATCCACTTTGGATGGGGCTGGCTGGTGGTTGCTTGCAGTAGGCAGTCTAGGAATCTGACTTCCTTTTTATCTCCTTACGGGCACAAATCCCATCGCATGGAGTTCCAAGAAAACCCAATCCTTTTAAGTGTCCATTCACACTTGTGCACTTCAGCTGCACGCAATTCAGTATTTTTCTTTCACTCAATACATTTTTATTATTTTCGAGATTATGTATGACAAGCTGAATGATGTGTAGTACTACCCCCTTAGGAGTTGCTAGAAATTTGGGTCCCCCTATAGGCCTGCACAGCCAGGCAACACACATTTTCCACAGACTTGCATTCCAGAGACAGTCAACAGTCCTTGAACTTGTTTTTTGGGGATTTTATTAGGGGTGATAAACTTGCATGGGATGCATGGGATGCCCAAGGAAATATTAAACTGAGAACAACTTCCTGGAACTATGCAGAAGTGCTCAGAAGGGTTTCTCTTCCTTGGAGAGCTATCCAGCCTCTTCTGATGTACCACCTCAGACCCCAGATGCTGCTGCCTGAGGGAATCCCTGGGCAAGGGGACCCCCAGAATCTGCCACCTTAAGATCAGCAGTACCAGAAGGAGGCTAGTCAAGTTTCCCACCAGAATAATCTTCTCCCGTTATCTGGCCCAGGGGGTGTGGAAATACTCACTCAGTCCTCTCATGACAGCTTATGGGCTGGTGGCTGCCTTCAGGGCTGGGCTGGCTCCTTCCCTGCTTCCAAGGTTGTCTTCCCTCAGGCTGAGGGATCCTCCCTTCTAGCTCCTCTGCCTGTAGGTAGGCCCCTCTCCTGGACCCTCTCCCAGGCTCCACACTCCATCCTGCTCACTGCATCTTCCACCCGAACTCTCCTGAGCAGGCTCAGTCACTCTTAAGGGCTGTGCTGACCCCAAGCCAAGCCTTCTGATTGGTCAGAATCCCTTAAGAGTGCAGACCAGCTCCTCATCACCCCTGCCCACTGAGTTCTAGAAACTTCTCCTAGTCTCTAGATCAGGGGGAGGTACAAGGGAACTGATCTGCGTAGCCTCTCAGCCCTGATTCAAAATTGACCCCTCTGACTATCTTCCTGGCTGATGACTAAAAAAAAAATAGGCTAGCTCCCCCTGGCTAACTAGGAGGGCGCTACAGTTGCATAGTAGAGAAAATAAATCAGTAGACATGTGAATGCCGGAAATGTTTGTTTTGTTTCAGTTTGGATGCATTCTTTCATTGAAGAATTTTGTTTTGTCATATTTGTTATGTTCAACCGATTAGTTTTCCAAATTAATTTAGTATATTAGTTGGTCTGGGTGGATTCGAAAAATTTTGCAGTTTTTTCCGGAAGATTGCTATATACAGTATTATTGTATCAGGCGGATTTGAGTCAGAAGGATTCAATATTTTCAAACACTAGTCCAACCCACCAAGAGAAATGGCATGAGCTGATTGGACAATATCGACTGGCGTCATCTGAGACTCCATTTAGAATTCTATGTTCAGTTTCCATATGAAACCAAACTGATAAGAGGCATGGATTAGCTCCGCTATGAGAAAAGATTAGAGGAACTGAATGTATTCACTCTTGAGAAGAGGAGATTAAGGGGGGATATGATCACCATGTACAATACATAAGGGGGGATATGATCTCCATGTATAATACATAAGGGGGATATGATCTCCATGTATAATACATAAGGGGGGATATGATCTCCATGTATAATACATAAGGGGGGATATGATCTCCATGTATAATACATAAGGGGGGATATGATCTCCATGTATAATACATAAGGGGGGATATGATCTCCATGTATAATACATAAGGGGGATATGATCTCCATGTATAATACATAAGGGGGGATATGATCACCATGTATAATACATAAGGGGGGATATGATCTCCATGTATAATACATAAGGGGGGATATGATCTCCATGTATAAATACATCAGTGGTTCATATAGTGAACTCGGTGTAGAGTTATTCACCCTGAGGTCATCACAGAGGACAAGGGGGCACTCATTACATCTGGAGGAAAAGAAATTTAATCTCGAAACACGGAAAGGTTTCTTCACAGTGAGAGCTGAGAAAATGTGGAATAGACTCCCTCAAGAGTTAGTTTAAAAAAGTCCTGGATTCTTTCTCAGATACACAGAATATAACTGGATATAACATTTATAGATAAAGTTGATCCAGGGAATATCCGATTGCCTCTCGAGGGATCAGGAAGGAATTTTTTTTTACCTGCAGGAGCAAATTAGATCATGCTTTGCTGGGTTTTTTTTTGCCTTCCTCTGGATCAATTGTGTGTGTAGGATTATAACTTTTTTTTTTTTTTTTTATTGGTTGAACTGGATGGACTTTTGTCTTTTTTCTGCCAGACAAACTATGTAACCAAAATCAAGAACACGGGAACATGACTGTGTAAAAATGGAGAATAACATAACAAGGCATTACGTTGTTCAAACATAAATGGACCAGGGCATTGAATTAGAAGATAATATAAAAGGCTTAATACACAGAAAAGAGGTGTGCGTGTGCCTCATGTTCTGGAGGGCAACAAAGAAAGGAAGTTTACTTGAGGAACTGTGACCATGAAAAGAAGCGTACTTACAGGTGAAACTCGAAAAATTAGAATATCGTGCAAAAGTTCATTTATTTCAGTAATGCAACTTAAAAGGTGAAACTAATATATGAGATAGACTCATTACATGCAAAGCAAGATAGTTCAAGCCGTGATTTGTCATAATTGTGATGATTATGGCTTGCAGCTCATGAAAACCCCAAATCCACAATCTCAGAAAATGAGAATATTACATGCAATCAATAAAACAAGGATTGTACATAGAACTATATCGGACCTCTGAAAAGTATAAGCATGCATATGTTACTCAGTACTTGGTTTGGGCCCCTTTTGCAGCAATTACTGCCTCAATGCGGCGTGGCATGGAAGCTATCAGCCTGTGGCACTGCTGAGGTGTTATGGAAGACCAGGATGCTTCAATAACGGCCTTCAGCTCTTCTGCATTGTTCGGTCTCATGTCTCTCATCTTTCTCTTGGCAATGCCCCATAGATTCTCTATGGGGTTCAGGTCAGGCCAATCAAGCACAGTAATCCCACAGTCATTGAACCAGGTTTTGGTGCTTTTGGCAGTGTGGGCAGGTGCCAAGTCCAGCTGAAAAATGAGGTCAGCATCCCCATAAAGCTCGTCTGCGGAAGGTAGCATGAAGTGCTCCAAAATCTCCTGGTAGATGGCTGCGTTGACCCTGGATTTATTGAAGCACAGTGGACCAACACTAGCAGATGGCATGGCTCCCCAAATCAACACAGATTGTGGAAACTTCACACTGGACTTCAAGCATCTTGCAGTGTGTGCCTCTCCATTCTTCCTCCATTCTTCGGGTCCTTGGTTTCCAAATGAGATACAAAAGTTGCTCTCATCAGAAAACCACTGAGCAACAGACCAAGTCTGTTTTTCTTTATCCCAAGTAAGACGCTTCTGACGTTGTTTGTTGTTCAGGAGCGGCTTGACAAGAGGAATACGACATTTGAAGCCCATGTCCAGGATCCGTCTGTGTGTGGTGGCTCTTGATGCACTGACTCCAGCCTCAGTCCACTCATTGTGAAAGTCCCCAACCCTTTTGAATGGCCTTTTCCTGACAATCCTCTCCAGGCTGCGGTCATCCCTGCTGCTTGTGCACCTTTTTCTTCCACACTTTTCCCTTCCACATAACTTTCTATTAATGTGCTTTGATACAGCACTTTGGGAACATCCAACTTCTTTTGCAATTACCTTTTGGGGCTTTCCCTCCTTATGAAGGGTGTAAATGATGGTTTTCTGCACAACTGTCAGGTCAGCAGTCTTTCCCATGATTGTGATTCCTAGCAGGGGCCGACTGACAACTCATGGGGCCCCCAGGCAATAGGGGATCATGGGGCCCCTGTGTCATTGCCCAAACTGAAAAAAGCCTATGAAAAAGGTACCAGGGGCATCTCATGGGACCCCTACTGACCCCGGGCCCTCATGCAGTGCCCGAGTTTCCAAATGGTCAGTCCGCCCCTAATTCCTATTGAACCAGACTGAGAGACCATTTAAAGGCTCCGGAACCCTTTGCAGGTGTTATGGCGTAATTAGCTGATTAGAGTGGGACACTTTGAGCTGAGAATATTGTACCTTTTCACAATATTCTCATTTTCTGAGATTGTGGATTTGGGGTTTTCATGAGCTGTAAGCCATAATCATCACAATGATGACAAATCACGGCTTGAACTATCTTGCTTTGCATGTAATGAGTCTATCTCATATATTAGTTTCACCTTTTAAGTTGCATTACTGAAATAAATGAACTTTTGCACAATATTCAAATTTTTCGAGTTTCACCTGTAGTACTACACCTCCAGTGACGTACTGATAATAAGGGAGTGGTGAAGGCAAAAAAAAAAACTGAGAGGGGAAGTAGGGGTCAGAAGAAAAAGGAAAGGAAGTAAAAAAGGAAGAGTGAGAGGGAAAGAATGAGGGGATAAAAAAGAGAAGGCTCCAACACCCAGGCACCTCAAACTTCCATGTTCCTACAAAAGCAGTGACTCCTGGTCAAAAGAAAGTGGCACATAGGTCTCAATCCATGGTTCCCATTCTACAAAGCTTAGAAATCTTATTGTTTTGATGGGCTGTCATTTTTTCAAAGATCATTACTTAGGAAACTCGGTGCTTGACCTCTGCAAAAGGGATGGTCGGGGTCTTCTAGGAATGTGCTATGACTTTCTTCACTGCCGTAAAGGATGCGTGTAACAAATTAAATTGAGTTTTGGTCAATTTTTTGGGCTGTTTTAGCAGGAGAGTGTCATAAGGGTTTTTGCAAAAGGATTTACCCATGACTGTGCACAGCAGATTCTAATCCAAAAAACTTCCCGGGAGTCCCACCATGAGTCGGCCTGCAACCACAAAGGCTTTGTAGGGAGTGAGTCAGAATTGCTGATGAAATATACAGGGGAACGAGGTACCAGAGCAGGAGGACCTTGTAGTTTGCTTCCTCACAGCACATTAGAGGAGCTTTTGGCTACATCTCCTCCAGGGTGTGGTTTTCCAAGTCGGTATCCCATTTTTCCACATAGGAGGGAGGGTGGTTCTGTTGATGAGGAAAGCAAGGAATACTCCAAATAGGGACAGCACTTTTGAGGGGTCTGTTTAAGAAAGCCCCTTCGAAAGTGCTCAGGGAGGAGAGATTAACGGCTTGTTCAATATGTGACTGCAAAAAAATTTTTGCTTTGAAGATATTGGAAAACAGCTCGAGCAGGATGATAGAACCTTTGTTTTAGGATAAACTGATTGTTTTGTAGCCAGTCTTCCATTTAAAATGAGTTTTTAGTTTAGCGGTGATATGTGGGCAGCACAGTGGCTTAATGGTTAGCACTTCTGCCTGGCAGTACTAGGGTCGTCAGTTCCAATCATGGCACCACCTGCCTGGAGTTTGCATGTTCTCCCTGTGCCTGCATGGGTTTACTCCCACACGCCAAAGGCATGCTGGTAGGTGAATTGGATCCTGTCTAAATTGTCCCTAGTATGTGTATGTATGAATGTGAGTTAGGGACCTTAGATTGTACACCCCTTGAGGGTTAGGGACTGATGTGAATGTACAATATATATGTAAAGCGCTGCGTACATTGATGGCGCTATATAAGTACCATAAATAAATTATATGTTTAGATTTTGGGGATTTTTGGGAGGTGGAGGGGGTAAGTTTTTATTTTATGTTGATGGGCACTTTTTTAGGTGTGTGGTCCTCAAAGCACAGCATTCATTTTAACCATCATAGAATACACAGCGTTTTGTGAATGGACAAGGGAAGAGGAGGGCGGGGAAGCAAACCCAGGTCTGCAGTCTACGGGATCCACAGCTTGCATATTCAGAGTGGGCCCGAGGTAGAGTGGGAGCTGCACTATTGGGCATAAAGAAAAGTATTGATTTTGTAAAGTAGAGAGCAGTGATCCAACATTGGTATTCACTTCCCAAAATCTCTGTGTCCAGATTTGGGAGGAGTGGATTCAGTGTGTTTAACCTCTTGCCGTCCCAGAACACATATGTGCAGTGGCAAAGGGTGGGCTTTAATGCCGACATGCCACCAATGTGCATCGCTGTGTGGCCAATGTTCTGTGCTCAGAGCGCGCTCACCAACCAACACAGAGACCAAACTGCGAAAGACAGCTCTTAGTCCCTGATAATGATTGGTAGCCGGTAGGACCATCTCCCGATCATGTGACCACCGTGACATCCATTCACAGTGGTCACATGATCGCCAGGCATTCAGACCTTTTTTAAAGGGACGCTGGATGGGATAGGGTTAATTTATCAATCCATTCTACCTATTTCCACTTTATCAATGGTTCACAATCCCTTTCCTTTCCCATCCAGAATCAATAACGTCATAACTCTAGCGTCCAGCCAACTGTTGCTCTGTTTATTCCCCATTCTTCCATTTGTTTGGACTAAGCAGTGTACGTTGGTCTCACTCATCTACACTGCCCTATGCACACCACACATCCCATAGTCCATAGTCCATCTCGGGAGTGAACAAGAGAGGAAGGCTATGTTCCTACAAACATTGGGACTAGAGATGAGCGAAGAAATGAAAAATTCGATTCGACTGATTCGGCGAATTCGTGGACAATATTCGATTCGAGTCGAATAAATTCGCTGTGAATTTAACTTAAAAAAGGGTGTTTCTAGGCTTCAGAGAGACTTAATATTAGTGCAGAACACTGTACCTTTAATTTAAATGCCCTTGGAGTCTGCTGGGGAAGAGAAATAATACTGTCTGTCAGTATGACATGCAGATGACTGCCGTCGATCTTAGAATCACTGCACACTTCACTCCTTTGGCCAGTCACGGGGCCAAAACCAGTGTTTGGAGCCACAGTGTGGCGGTGGAGGCAGCAGCAATGGGAGGCCATACAGCAACCTATGACAAAATGGAAACCAGCAGGAGCGTGAGGAGACCTGAAAGTGGCACATGGCAGAGTGGGAGCAATGGGAGGCGGTACAGGGACCCAGGTCACACTGTGGGCCCAGCAGCAGCGTGACCAGGCGGTACGGGGGCCCATGGCCGATATGGGGCTTGGTGGCACCTATGGAAGGCCTGTAATCTGCCAGCAACCTATGACAAAATGGACAACCGCAGGAGTGTGAGGAGATTTCAAAGTGGCACATGGCAGAGTGGAAGCAATGGGAGGCCGTACAGGGACCCAGGTCACACTGTGGGCTCAGCAGCAGCGTGACCAGGAGGTACGGGGGCCCATGGTCGATATGGGGCCTGGCGGCACCTATGGAAGGCCGCTAATCTGCCAGCAACCTATGACAAAATGGACAACCGCAGGAGTGTGAGGAGATTTCAAAGAGGTACATGGCAGAGTGGAAGCAATGGGAGGCCGTACAGGGACCCAGGTCACACTGTGGGACCAGCATCAGCGTGAACAGGCGGTACGGGGGCCCATGGCCGATTTGACCTCATTCATCCCATAGTCCTGCCGACTCACGAATAGCGTGGCCTCCTCAAAGGGCCTGAGCAAGCGCAGGTGTCACACATGAGCTGACAATGGCTGACATCTAAGTTACACAGGGAGTACCTTTATCCGCTTTTAACATCAGGAAATCTGTGATGGCCTTTAGCTGTTCGTAAAGGCGGTCTAACATATGTAGGGTTGAATTACACCTTGTTGCAACGTCACAGCATGAGGAGTCGGTACGGGGGCCCATGGCAGATTACATGTCTGGCAGCAGCAATGGGAGGCCCGTAATCTGCCAGCACCCTATGTCAAAAAATTTAACACACCAGCAGTGTGAAGAGACCTGAAAGTGGCACATGGCAGCAGAGTGTGGCGATGGAGACAGCAGCAATGGGAGGCCGTACAGGGACCCATGAGAGACTCTAGACTTGGCAGCAGCATGAGGAGGCGGTATATAGGGGCCCATGGCAGATTAGGGGCCTGGCAGCAGCTATGTGAGGCCCGTAATCTGCCTGCACCCTATGTCAAAAAATTTAACACACCAGCAGTGTGAAGAGACCTGAAAGTGGCACATGGCAGCAGAGTGTGGCGATGGAGACAGCAGCAATGGGAGGCCGTACAGGGACCCATGAGAGACTCTGGACTTGGCAGCAGCATGAGGAGGCGGTATATAGGGGCCCATGGCAGATTAGGGGCCTGGCAGCAGCTATGTGAGGCCCGTAATCTGCCTGCACCCTATGTCAAAAAATTAAACACACCAGCAGTGTGAAGAGACCTGAAAGTGGCACATGGCAGCAGAGTGTGGCGATGGAGACAGCAGCAATGGGAGGCCGTACAGGGACCCATGAGAGACTCTGGACTTGGCAGCAGCATGAGGAGGCGGTATATAGGGGCCCATGGCAGATTAGGGGCCTGGCAGCAGCTATGTGAGGCCCGTTATCTTGCAGCACCCTATGTCAAAAAATTAAACACACCAGCAGTGTGAAGAGACCTGAAAGTGGCACATGGCAGCAGAGTGTGGCGATGGAGACAGCAGCAATGGGAGGCCGTACAGGGACCCATGAGAGACTCTAGACTTGGCAGCAGCATGAGGAGGCGGTATATAGGGGCCCATGGCAGATTAGGGGCCTGGCAGCAGCTATGTGAGGCCCGTAATCTGCCTGCACCCTATGTCAAAAAATTAAACACACCAGCAGTGTGAAGAGACCTGAAAGTGGCACATGGCAGCAGAGTGTGGCGATGGAGACAGCAGCAATGGGAGGCCGTACAGGGACCCATGAGAGACTCTGGACTTGGCAGCAGCATGAGGAGGCGGTATATAGGGGCCCATGGCAGATTAGGGGCCTGGCAGCAGCTATGTGAGGCCCGTTATCTTGCAGCACCCTATGTCAAAAAATTAAACACACCAGCAGTGTGAAGAGACCTGAAAGTGGCACATGGCAGCAGAGTGTGGCGATGGAGACAGCAGCAATGGGAGGCCGTACAGGGACCCATGAGAGACTCTAGACTTGGCAGCAGCATGAGGAGGCGGTATATAGGGGCCCATGGCAGATTAGGGGCCTGGCAGCAGCTATGTGAGGCCCGTAATCTGCCTGCACCCTATGTCAAAAAATTAAACACACCAGCAGTGTGAAGAGACCTGAAAGTGGCACATGGCAGCAGAGTGTGGCGATGGAGACAGCAGCAATGGGAGGCCGTACAGGGACCCATGAGAGACTCTGGACTTGGCAGCAGCATGAGGAGGCGGTATATAGGGGCCCATGGCAGATTAGGGGCCTGGCAGCAGCTATGTGAGGCCCGTAATCTGCCTGCACCCTATGTCAAAAAATTAAACACACCAGCAGTGTGAAGAGACCTGAAAGTGGCACATGGCAGAGTGTGGCGATGGAGACAGCAGCAATGGGAGGCCGTACAGGGACCCATGACAGACTCTAGACTTGGCAGCAGCATGAGGAGGCGGTATATAGGGGCCCATGGCAGATTAGGGGCCTGGCAGCAGCTATGTGAGGCCCGTAATCTGCCTGCACCCTATGTCAAAAAATTTAACACACCAGCAGTGTGAAGAGACCTGAAAGTGGCACATGGCAGCAGAGTGTGGCGATGGAGACAGCAGCAATGGGAGGCCGTACAGGGACCCATGAGAGACTCTGGACTTGGCAGCAGCATGAGGAGGCGGTATATAGGGGCCCATGGCAGATTAGGGGCCTGGCAGCAGCTATGTGAGGCCCGTTATCTTGCAGCACCCTATGTCAAAAAATTAAACACACCAGCAGTGTGAAGAGACCTGAAAGTGGCACATGGCAGCAGAGTGTGGCGATGGAGACAGCAGCAATGGGAGGCCGTACAGGGACCCATGAGAGACTCTAGACTTGGCAGCAGCATGAGGAGGCGGTATATAGGGGCCCATGGCAGATTAGGGGCCTGGCAGCAGCTATGTGAGGCCCGTAATCTGCCTGCACCCTATGTCAAAAAATTTAACACACCAGCAGTGTGAAGAGACCTGAAAGTGGCACATGGCAGCAGAGTGTGGCGATGGAGACAGCAGCAATGGGAGGCCGTACAGGGACCCATGAGAGACTCTGGACTTGGCAGCAGCATGAGGAGGCGGTATATAGGGGCCCATGGCAGATTAGGGGCCTGGCAGCAGCTATGTGAGGCCCGTAATCTGCCTGCACCCTATGTCAAAAAATTTAACACACCAGCAGTGTGAAGAGACCTGAAAGTGGCACATGGCAGCAGAGTGTGGCGATGGAGACAGCAGCAATGGGAGGCCGTACAGGGACCCATGAGAGACTCTGGACTTGGCAGCAGCATGAGGAGGCGGTATATAGGGGCCCATGGCAGATTAGGGGCCTGGCAGCAGCTATGTGAGGCCCGTAATCTGCCTGCACCCTATGTCAAAAAATTAAACACACCAGCAGTGTGAAGAGACCTGAAAGTGGCACATGGCAGCAGAGTGTGGCGATGGAGACAGCAGCAATGGGAGGCCGTACAGGGACCCATGACAGACTCTAGACTTGGCAGCAGCATGAGGAGGCGGTATATAGGGGCCCATGGCAGATTAGGGGCCTGGCAGCAGCTATGTGAGGCCCGTAATCTGCCTGCACCCTATGTCAAAAAATTTAACACACCAGCAGTGTGAAGAGACCTGAAAGTGGCACATGGCAGCAGAGTGTGGCGATGGAGACAGCAGCAATGGGAGGCCGTACAGGGACCCATGAGAGACTCTAGACTTGGCAGCAGCATGAGGAGGCGGTATATAGGGGCCCATGGCAGATTAGGGGCCTGGCAGCAGCTATGTGAGGCCCGTAATCTGCCTGCACCCTATGTCAAAAAATTTAACACACCAGCAGTGTGAAGAGACCTGAAAGTGGCACATGGCAGCAGAGTGTGGCGATGGAGACAGCAGCAATGGGAGGCCGTACAGGGACCCATGAGAGACTCTGGACTTGGCAGCAGCATGAGGAGGCGGTATATAGGGGCCCATGGCAGATTAGGGGCCTGGCAGCAGCTATGTGAGGCCCGTAATCTGCCTGCACCCTATGTCAAAAAATTAAACACACCAGCAGTGTGAAGAGACCTGAAAGTGGCACATGGCAGCAGAGTGTGGCGATGGAGACAGCAGCAATGGGAGGCCGTACAGGGACCCATGAGAGACTCTGGACCTAGCAGCAGCATGAGGAGGCGGTATATAGGGGCCTATGGCAGATTAGGGGCCTGGCAGCAGCTATAGGAGGCCCGTAATCTGCCAGCACCCTATGTCAAAAAATTAAACACACCAGCAGTGTGAGGAGACCTGAAAGTGGCACATGTTTGAGGCATGATTCATGGCGGATTTAGTCAGTTGTGTCAGGAACTGGTGGTTTGAAATCCAGACTAATCCACGCCTGATTCATTTTCACAAACGTGAGTCTCTCCACACTTTGGGTGGACAGTCGTGTCCTCCGCGGAGTTACAATACCTCCTGCCGCACTAAACACGCGCTCCGATGCCACGCTACTGGCCGGGCATGACAGCCTTTCAAGGGCAAATTCAGCTAGTTGGGGCCAAAGGTCAAGTTTCGTTGCCCAGTAGTCAAGGGGATTGTCTACCTCGGTTGGCAGGGTGCTGTCCAAGTAGGCCCAAGCCTGTTATTTGAGCTCCTGCTCCAGGTCCACCTGATGCTGCTGCTGCTGCTGCGGCTGGTTAGTAGTTTCCTCACTGCGCTGGTGAAGAAAGCTACTCATCATCGACTGCAGACTGAGGCAGCCGCTGCTGGTGGAGCTGCCACTGCTCCTACCACCCCACCCCTCCCCTGCTGCCATGCCAGCGGAACGCGAGCGCACAGGGCCCACAGTGTCTGAGGATGGACGTTGGCGCACAAAGGCAGAGACCAACTGACTACATAGGTGGTTTTTATAGTACGTAATTTTGGCCTCCCTCTCAGCAGGTGTGAAAAAGGCCACCATTTTGGACCGGTAGCGAGGGTCCAACAAGGTGGACAGCCAAAAGTCATCCCTCTGTCTGATGGTTATTATTCGGCTGTCGCTACGCAAGCAACCGAGCATGCTATGGGCCATTTGTGCCAAGGAATGCGAGGGACTCCCTGCCTCCATCTCCACAGCATACTGCCACGGTGCGTCTGGGTCCTCTGTCTCCTCCTCCTCCTCCTCTACCAGATGCTCCTGCTCCTCCACTCCTGTCCGCTGAGTGGAAAAACCACCCATTTCACTCAATAATTCCTGAGCACAAATGTCCTCCTCTACCTCCTCCTCTTCTTCCTGTCCTGCCCCCACAGGGGTCATGTGGCGTTGAGATCTGTGCGCCACGTCTACCGCACCCTGACCAGCCATTGTTAACAGCATTTGTTCCAGGACGTGCAACAGAGGAATGACGTCGTTCATCCCATAGTCCTGCCGACTCACGAATAGCGTGGCCTCCTCAAAGGGCCTGAGCAAGCGGCAGGTGTCACGCATGAGCTGCCAATGGCTGACATCTAAGTTACACAGGGGAGTACCTTTATCCGCTTGTAACATCAGGAAATCGGTGATGGCCTTTCGCTGCTCGTAAAGGCGGTCTAACATGTGTAGGGTTGAATTCCACCTTGTTGCAACGTCGCAGATCAGGCGATGCTGTGGAATTCCGTTCTGCCGCTGCAGCTCAATGAGGGTGTTCTTTGCGGTGTAGGAATGGCTGAAATGCATGCACAGTTTACGTGACATTTTAAGGATGTCTTGCAGTGGGATGGTGGATTTTAGGAACCGCTTGACAACCAGATTGAACACGTGAGCCATGCATGGCGCATGGCACAACCTTCCTTGACGCAGAGCAGACACCATGTTCTTTCCGTTGTCAGTCAACATGGTTCCGATTTTTAGTTTGCGCGGAGACAGCCATCTGTCGATTTCTCTGTTCATTACACTCAGCAGTTCCTCCCCTGTGTGACTACGTTCGCCAAGGCATACCAGGTGCAGCACAGCGTGACACCGTTGCGCCCTGCACATGTGATATGCCGGTCGGGTAATGGGACTTGGCACGGGGGTGGCGGCTGAGGACACGGCGGAAAAAGAGGTGGTAGAGGCGGACATGCTTGCTGAACCAAGGACGTGCAAACGTGGAGGCAAAAGCGTCGTGACCTGTCCAAGTTGCTGGTGCGGCTGTGCCGGCACCACGTTCACCCAGTGGGCCGTAAATGACATGTACTGTCCCTGACCGTAGTTACAGCTCCACACGTCGGCGCTGCCGTGCACTTTGGCAGAGACCGACATGCTCAAAGACTGGCCCACCATCTCTTCTACATGTGAATGCAGGGCTGGCACTGCCTTTTGGGCAAAGAAATGACGGCTTGGCACTCTCCACCGCGGCGCGGCACAAGCCATCATTTCTCGGAAAGGTGCTGAGTCCACCAGTTGGAAAGGGAGGGACTGCAGCACCAGCAACTTGGACAGGAGGACGTTCAGCTTTTGCACCGTCGGGTGCGTGCTCGCAAACTGTTGTCTCTTGGATACGGATTCCAAGAAAGACTGTTGACGGAATCCGAGAAGAGGAGTAGCAGGAGAAGGAGCATCTGAACGAGCGGAAGATGCCAACGAGCGACAACTCCCCTCAGCAGAGGTGTTGGAGCCTTGACTGGCTGATAGAGGGCGATTGACGACGTCGGGTGACGGAGCAAGTAACGGAGCGGGTGATGGAGCGGGGGCTGGGGCAGGCAGAACCGCCGTATGTTTATCACGGTTTTCCCAGGCCACCGAATGGTGACGCTGCATATGCTGACGCAACGCTGTAGTCCCAACATGGGCCCCCTGGCCACGCTTGCATTTCTGGCCACATAGTCGACATACGGCTACGTTTACTTCCTCGGGCGGCTTGAGGAAAAATTGCCACACCACCGAGTAGGAAACTTTGCCCCCGCTACTCTTCACTGGCTGACTGCTACTTCCTCCGTGCGCACCGGCACCACTACTGGCCGTGGTGGTAGGCTGCAGTGGAGCTGGTGCTCTACTCCGTGGACGTTTGGCTCCACTGACACTGATGCGACCCTGCTGCTGTCTCCTGGGCAACCCACCGACTGTTTTGCTCGCTGCCAAGCTGCCACCCTCTTCTCCTGATGATGCGGAAGAAATTGCCTGATGACGACGAGGCTGCCAAGTGCGATCAACCTCCTCATCATCAAGTAGGGTCTCCGCCTCACTACTAGCCCCCTCGGCTGCGTCTGGGTCAGGAGACAGACCTGTCTCTAGACCGGCTACCGAGCCACTCTCCTCGCCAGTACTTGTTCGCTTGGCTGCTGAAAAGGCCGATGTCTCCCCCCGTTCCTGACCGCCCTCTGTTAGCTCTTCCTCACTGTACAGTGGGGCTGAGCCCACAGCATGCGATACTTCGCTTGGTGAGGGAACAGCAAAGGACAGGGGCAGGTAGAGGACACGTGATTTCAGTGGGCTTGCTCCCGGGCCATGCCAACTAACGGTTGTGTCTGACGTACCCACCGACCGTTGGCTGTAGGTGTCAGAGGTGACCTGGGAAGAGGAAGACGACCGAGCCAACCAATCAATGACGGCAGGGTTGTCGGTGGAGACACGACCGCTGGATGACACCGGGAGCACTGGCCTCTGGCTGCGAATACTGCTGCCTCGACCCCTTCCTCTGCTGCCACGTCTGCTCGCTCCTAAAACATTGCCTCCTCTGCCACTCCTCTGCATGTTGTCTGACATACTATTTAATTCAACGATTAGGTGTCCCTGAGTAACAATTCTCTGGCACTCAGTAACAATTCTGTCTGTCCCTGAGTATGAATTCTGTGGCCCTGAGTAACAATTCTGTGTCTGTGCGAGTAACAATTCTGTGTCTGTGCGAGTAACAATTCTGTGTCTGTGCAAGTAACAATTTTGTGTCTGTGCGAGTAACAATTCTCTGGCACTCAGTAACAATTCTGTCTGTCCCTGAGTAACAATTCTCTGGCACTCAGTAACAATTCTGTCTGTCCCTGAGTAACAATTCTCTGGCACTCAGTAACAATTCTGTCTGTCCCTGAGTATGAATTCTGTGGCCCTGAGTAACAATTCTGTGTCTGTGCGAGTAACAATTCTGTGTCTGTGCAAGTAACAATTTTGTGTCTGTGCGAGTAACAATTCTCTGGCACTCAGTAACAATTCTGTCTGTCCCTGAGTAACAATTCTCTGGCACTCAGTAACAATTCTGTCTGTCCCTGAGTATGAATTCTGTGGCCCTGAGTAACAATTCTGTGTCTGTGCGAGTAACAATTCTGTGTCTGTGCAAGTAACAATTTTGTGTCTGTGCGAGTAACAATTCTCTGGCACTCAGTAACAATTCTGTCTGTCCCTGAGTAACAATTCTCTGGCACTCAGTAACAATTCTGTCTGTCCCTAAGTAACAATTCTCTGGCACTCAGTAACAATTCTGTCTGTCCCTGAGTATGAATTCTGTGGCCCTGAGTAACAATTCTGTGTCTGTGCGAGTAACAATTCTGTGTCTGTGCAAGTAACAATTTTGTGTCTGTGCGAGTAACAATTCTCTGGCACTCAGTAACAATTCTGTCTGTCCCTGAGTAACAATTCTCTGGCACTCAGTAACAATTCTGTCTGTCCCTGAGTAACAATTCTCTGGCACTCAGTAACAATTCTGTCTGTCCCTGAGTATGAATTCTGTGGCCCTGAGTAACAATTCTGTGTCTGTGCGAGTAACAATTCTGTGTCTGTGCAAGTAACAATTTTGTGTCTGTGCGAGTAACAATTCTCTGGCACTCAGTAACAATTCTGTCTGTCCCTGAGTAACAATTCTCTGGCACTCAGTAACAATTCTGTCTGTCCCTGAGTAACAATTCTCTGGCACTCAGTAACAATTCTGTCTGTCCCTGAGTATGAATTCTGTGGCCCTGAGTAACAATTCTGTGTCTGTGCGAGTAACAATTCTGTGTCTGTGCAAGTAACAATTTTGTGTCTGTGCGAGTAACAATTCTCTGGCACTCAGTAACAATTCTGTCTGTCCCTGAGTAACAATTCTCTGGCACTCAGTAACAATTCTGTCTGTCCCTGAGTAACAATTCTCTGGCACTCAGTAACAATTCTGTCTGTCCCTGAGTAACAATTCTCTGGCACTCAGTAACAATTCTGTCTGTCCCTGAGTAACAATTCTCTGGCACTCAGTAACAATTCTGTCTGTCCCTGAGTATGAATTCTGTGGCCCTGAGTAACAATTCTGTGTCTGTGCGAGTAACAATTCTGTGTCTGTGCAAGTAACAATTTTGTGTCTGTGCGAGTAACAATTCTCTGGCACTCAGTAACAATTCTGTCTGTCCCTGAGTAACAATTCTCTGGCACTCAGTAACAATTCTGTCTGTCCCTGAGTATGAATTCTGTGGCCCTGAGTAACAATTCTGTGTCTGTGCGAGTAACAATTCTGTGTCTGTGCAAGTAACAATTTTGTGTCTGTGCGAGTAACAATTCTCTGGCACTCAGTAACAATTCTGTCTGTCCCTGAGTAACAATTCTCTGGCACTCAGTAACAATTCTGTCTGTCCCTAAGTAACAATTCTCTGGCACTCAGTAACAATTCTGTCTGTCCCTGAGTATGAATTCTGTGGCCCTGAGTAACAATTCTGTGTCTGTGCGAGTAACAATTCTGTGTCTGTGCAAGTAACAATTTTGTGTCTGTGCGAGTAACAATTCTCTGGCACTCAGTAACAATTCTGTCTGTCCCTGAGTAACAATTCTCTGGCACTCAGTAACAATTCTGTCTGTCCCTGAGTAACAATTCTCTGGCACTCAGTAACAATTCTGTCTGTCCCTGAGTATGAATTCTGTGGCCCTGAGTAACAATTCTGTGTCTGTGCGAGTAACAATTCTGTGTCTGTGCAAGTAACAATTTTGTGTCTGTGCGAGTAACAATTCTCTGGCACTCAGTAACAATTCTGTCTGTCCCTGAGTAACAATTCTCTGGCACTCAGTAACAATTCTGTCTGTCCCTGAGTAACAATTCTCTGGCACTCAGTAACAATTCTGTCTGTCCCTGAGTAACAATTCTCTGGCACTCAGTAACAATTCTGTGTCTGTGCGAGTAACAATTCTGTGTCTGTGCAAGTAACAATTTTGTGTCTGTGCGAGTAACAATTCTCTGGCACTCAGTAACAATTCTGTCTGTCCCTGAGTAACAATTCTCTGGCACTCAGTAACAATTCTGTCTGTCCCTGAGTAACAATTCTCTGGCACTCAGTAACATTTCTGTCTGTCCCTGAGTATGAATTCTGTGGCCCTGAGTAACAATTCTGTGTCTGTGCGAGTAACAATTCTGTGTCTGTGCAAGTAACAATTCTGTGTCTGTGCGAGTAACAATTCTCTGGCACTCAGTAACAATTCTGTCTGTCCCTGAGTAACAATTCTCTGGCACTCAGTAACAATTCTGTCTGTCCCTGAGTAACAATTCTCTGGCACTCAGTAACAATTCTGTCTGTCCCTGAGTAACAATTCTCTGGCACTCAGTAACAATTCTGTCTGTCCCTGAGTAACAATTCTGTCTGTCCCTGAGTATGAATTCTGTGGCCCTGAGTAAGAATTCTCTGGCACTCAGTAACAATTCTGTCTGTCCCTGAGTAACAATTCTCTGGCACTCAGTAACAATTCTGTCTGTCCCTGAGTAAAAATTCTGTGGCCCTAATAACGTTTCTGTGGCCCTAAGTAACAATTCTCTGGCACTGAGTGAAAATTCTGTCTGTCCCTGAGTATGAATTCTGTGGCCCTAACTAGCGTTTCTTTGTCCCTAAATAACGATTCTGTGGCCCTCATTAACAAGTCTGTGTCCCTGAGTAATGGTTCTCTGTCCCTAAGTAACTTCTCTCTGTCCCCAATTCTCGTTTCTGTGGCCCTAACTCTGTCCCTGTCCCTAGTACAGAGCGGTCTGCCTCTGTTCAATGACTGCAGGCAAATGAAGATTTCCAAAATGGCCGCTATATATACCTCGACCATTACACAGTGCTGGCTGGCTGGCTGCTGATTGGCTGATGCGATCACATGTCGTTGAGGAATGCATTATGGGGCAGCGCGCCTTGTCTGCGCGCCTTCCCCGACATCCCCGCTCCGTCGCCGCACATGTCAGCCGCCATTTTCGGAAAAATTTCGATTCGCGCGTCCGAATTAGGCTGTTTTTCGGATTCGGCACGAATCGAAATTTTTCCGATATTCGACTCGAATTCCACTTCGGATACTTCGATTCGCTCATCTCTAATTGGGACCATAGAGAACGAATGTAGCCACCCTCTAACAGGAAGTCACATCACAAACAGCAAAAAAAAAAAGGAATCTGGAGATTTGGAGGAGGCTGAGAGCAATATAAGTTAAACATTCTAAACATTAACAATAACATATAAAGCCATTTATAACTCCGCCCCAAATTACATCACCGATCTTGTCTCCAAATATCACCCAAACTGTACTCTCCACTCCTCGCACGACCTCCTGCTTGCTAGCTCCCTTGTCTCCTCCTCCCATGCTCGTCTCCAGGACTTCTCCAGAGCTTCCCCCATCCTCTGGAATTCTCTACCCCAATTTATCAGACTATCGTCTACTCTGCTCACTTTTAGGTGATCTCTGAAAACCTATCTCTTCAGGGAAGCCTGTCCTGCCGTCAGCTAATAATGGAATCTTCTACTCTTCCTACCAGTCCATCCCCCACAGTTACTACCTTTTGTACCACTAGCCAGGGGCGGACTGACCATTTGGAAACTCGGGCACTGCCCGAGGGCCCGGGGTCAGTAGGGGGCCCCATGAGATGCCCCTGGTACCTTTTTCATAGGCTTTTTTGAGTTTGGGCAAGGACACAGAGGCCCCATGATCCCCTAATGCCCGGGGGCCCCATGAGTTGTCAGTCCGCCCCTGCCACTAGCCCCTCCCTCCTAGATTGTAAGCTCCAAGGAGCAGGGCCCTCCTAACTCTCTTGTATTGAACTGTATTGTTGCTGTATTGTCTCCCGTTATATTGTAAAGCGCTGAGCAAACTGTTGGCGCGATATAAATCCTGTATAATAATAATAAAAGCAGTATTAAACCCGAAAGCAAACATTTATTATATTGCAGATTTCTGATTCTTAAATGTGATGCCTGTATTAGTTTTCTTTCTTCTATTTTCAGCTGGTGATCCAGCCAGTAAGTCTATTGTTTTTCAAAAGAACAAGCCCTCCTTCAGATGTATGAGTTTACAGGGATGAGACAAACCATTTAACACTAGCAAGAGTGCCTACAATAATCAGGTTTTATCTATTGATGCAAAACCTTAATTCTGAAAGGACAAAATTCTCTTGCTGTAACTGATTATAAAGAGTGAGCTGGAGTTTGGCTTCAATTTGTTAGTGTATTTAAATCTGCTAGAGCATTTAACACTACCCCCAACAACCCTCTGCCCCAGACTAACAATGACATTGTCTAAAGGTGTAATAATGTGGTGCTGCGCTTACAAATAAAACTTCACAAAAAGAACATATAAATACAAAAATACATCAAAATAAAATCTATTTGGGCATTTCAGCACAGTAGCGGGGGGATTCTACTCTTATCACCAATTTTTTGGTTTCACTTTTATATATGTTTTGTTATTTCACGTCTCTTTCTGGCGATTTTCTGATTAATACCAGTTTGGCACATAATATACCTTAGGGTATATTTTCACACCAAATCTTTTGTGCAATTTAGCACAGTAGTTGGGGGGGTTCTATACTCACCACTATTCTTTGGTTTTATTGATATAGATGATTTGGTATTTCACATGTTTTTTTATTTGATATATTCTGTGATTTGAAGTCATCTATATGGTACACATAGGTACACCCTAGATATAATATTTTGGGGGTTTCATTATATATAATTTCATGTGGATTTTATTTTGATGTATTTTTGTATTTATATGTTCTTTTTGTGAAGTTTTATTTGTAAGCGCAGCACCACATTATTATATCTTATTATTGTCCATTGTTGTATGTGGTAGGATGTTGGCAGCTGTATTTAGAGTTTGACATTCTGAACACAGGAGGATTATAAAGTTATACATTGTCTAAAGGTGCCCCCTGTGCTCCTTTATCCAGAGCGGAGGCACTCTAATACAGGAGGTGTGTTGCAGACCAGACCAGCAGGTGAAAAAGAGAAGAAGCATAAACAAGGAAAACGAATGCAGCCACCATATGTAATGATTGGTCATCTGCAATATGTTACATTTTTAACAAATACAAAAATTAGCACTCAATTCCTCTACCAAAACCCCAATAAGTTACTTAGCATTCCTTCCCCTGAAGTACAAAAATAATAATAATAGTAAGCAAACTTAAATAAATAAATAAACAAAAATATAAATGTAAAGTCCCATACACCTAAAGTCCAAAAGAGAGTCCAAAATATCCAAAAAAATTCTTGCAAGTGATTTCCCAATAGATCTTTTCTTCCCGAATCAAATTAGTGGTATGCTCCAGAGAATCTTCAAATACCTCAAATACCTCACTTTATTTTAATATTTGGGGTAATATACTATGTTGAGATCTTTTTCTTTGAGGTATTTGAAGATTCTCTGGAGCATACCACTAATTTGATTCGGGAAGAAAAGATCTATTGGGAAATCACTTGCAAGAATTTTTTTGGATATTTTGGACTCTATTTTGGACTTTAGGTGTATGGGACTTTACATTTATATTTTTGTTTGATTATTTATTTAAGTTTGCTTACTATTATTATTATGTTACATTTTTAGTTTTGGGTTTAATGCCACCATAAGGATGCATACTTGAATATAATTTTTTGAACCCAGAGTTTGATATTGCTTTAACATGCGTAGCGGTACAGCAGAATAATGTGTTTCGGTCCTTAATGTTGCAACTTTTTAATATTTGAACAATGAACACAAAATAAAAAACATGGGTAACACTTGTGACTCCTACCCTTGGGAGCACTCAGAATGGAAGGGAGACAGGGCTGTTCCTTTGATTGTGAAACACTTGGGGTAAGCAATGAAGTGACACCATGTTCACCATGGAGAATGGTGGTGTGATCACAATGGGCAGACACACAGTATGTGCAGGCTGGGGCCTGTAATGGGTGCATTACTGCTATGTGGGTATCGCTGACCCCAGGGCACCAGGTAATGTGCTCCTGGTGCCCAAACCTAGAGACACCAATGGAGGAAAATATATCCACATACAGTGTAGTATTGAGCCAGGGATGGGAGAGGGATGTTTGTACTGTCATGGGTCTCAGAACCCCCGCTGGTCAGACAAGAATGGCTCCATCTCCTGCCCATTAGGGGTTTGTCCTATGAGATCCCTTACATATGAGCAGGTAGACCAGTGCTTTATATAAGAGGATCATCAGAGAAAAACAGATGAGAGAAAGAGTCTACTGCACCAGGACCTTTTGTCTGCTCTGGCTAAGCTTTGTAGATAGTAATAAATATATGAAGAGGGGTGCCAGTTGAGCGCCATATTTTGAGCCAGGAAGAATTTTTTAAATGTGAGGCTTAGGTCACCCAATGTTCATTAGGGGTTTGTCCTATAAGACCCCTGACCTATGAACAGGTGGACCAGTGCTCAAGATCATCGGAGAAGAACAGATGAGGGAAAGAGTCTACCCAACAGTCTATTTCACCAAGACCCAATGTCTGCTCTGGCTAAGCTCTGTAGATCGTAATAAATATATGATGAAGGGTGCCAGTTGGATGCCATATTTTGAGTCAGGAAGGATTTTTTTTTAAATTTGAGGCTTAGTGGACCCAAAGTTCATTATGGGTTTGTCCAATGAGACCCCTGACCTATAAGCGGAAGAACCAGTGCTCTATGTAACAAGATCATCAGAGAAGAACAGAAGAGGGGAAGAGTCTACCCAACAGTCTATTCCACCGGGACCCAATTTCTGCTCGGGATAAGCTCTGTACATCATAATAAAGTAGTAGCAATAGTAAGAAATATTTGATGAGGGGTGCCAGTTAGGTGCCATATTCGGAGCCAGGAAGGTTGTTTTTTTTTTATCTCCTAAATTGTTTCCTCTTGTTCCTCTTGTACCAAATTGTATTGTAACTGTAATGTCTACCGTCATTTTGTAAAGCACTACACAAACTTTAATAATAATAATAATAATAATAATTTGAGGCTTAGTTGGCCCAAAGTTCCCTTCCTACTCAATATGTACAGAGAACCTCATATGGAGGTAACTTAGTCCCATAACTGCACCTCCATATATCTAGGTCTCTTCAAGGGCTATGCTGGAAGACACTGATATTATTTACTTACATTTCGTGAATGATTTAAATCCCAGCAGAAGTCACAGAAATATTCAGTCAGATACGCCTTGTACTAGTGACTTCCATATGAATAGTCTCATCTCCACGTTCTCATTGTAGTAGTTGTACAATATGTCTAAGCATGATCCAGCTTTTCAAGAGGCACCCATACCTGTATGGTGACTAGGTGAATATGATAAGGTGACAACGATCTGCAAGGAGTGAGAGTCTCTTCTGTGTTTTTTCACACAATTTCAGGGCATATTGACACCATGTTTCTTCAGTAACAGCAGGTCACCATGCTCTTTACTGCAAAAAATATCAAATGTGCTGCTGGCATTCTGGATGGCACCCTAATGCACCTTCTGACAAATGCATTGCACCATATGTTGGCCCGCATTGCATTTTCATCGACTGCATTGCCTTATGTTGGACTGCAATGCACATCGATCAGAAGGTGTGTTGGGGTTCCATTCAGAATGAATGGGGGAGGGGCTCTGACATCACAACTAACCCCAGACGGCGAGTATAGGCTGTGTGCGGCACACACAGGAAAGACATTGTGATTTTTAAAAAGCGCTGATTGATCCTGTACTATGTCCGCAGTCTCTAGTCATCTCCTGTACTGTGTCCGCAGTCTCTGGTCATCTCCTGTACTATGTCCGCAGTCTCTGGTCATCTCCTGTACTATGTCCGCAGTCTCTAGTCATCTCCTGTACTGTGTCGGCAGTCTCTGGTCATCTCCTGTACTATGTCCGCAGTCTCTGGTCATCTCCTGTACTATGTCCGCAGTCTCTGGTCATCTCCTGTACTGTGTCCGCAGTCTCTAGTCATCTCCTGTACTGTGTCCGCAGTCTCTGGTCATCTCCTGTACTATGTCTGCAGTCTCTGGTCATCTCCTGTACTATGTCCGCAGTCTCTGGTCATCTCCTGTACTATGTCCGCAGTCTCTGGTCATCCCCTGTACTATGTCCGCAGTCTCTAGTCATCTCCTGTACTGTGTCCGCAGTCTCTGGTCATCTCCTGTACTATGTCTGCAGTCTCTGGTCATCTCCTGTACTATGTCCGCAGTCTCTGGTCATCTCCTGTACTATGTCCGCAGTCTCTGGTCATCCCCTGTACTATGTCCGCAGTCTCTAGTCATCTCCTGTACTGTGTCCGCAGTCTCTGGTCATCTCCTGTACTATGTCTGCAGTCTCTGGTCATCTCCTGTACTATGTCCGCAGTCTCTGGTCATCTCCTGTACTGTGTCCGCAGTCTCCGGTCCATCTCCTATACTGTGTCCGCAGTCTCTGGTCATCTCCTGTACTGTGTCCGCAGTCTCCGGTCCATCTCCTGTACTATGTCTGCAGTCTCTGGTCATCTCCTGTACTATGTCCGCAGTCTCTGGTCATCCCCTGTACTGTGTCCGCAGTCTCTGGTCATCTCCTGTACTATGTCTGCAGTCTCTGGTCATCTCCTCTACTGTGTCCGCAGTCTCTGGTCATCTCCTGTACTGTGTCTGCAGTCTCTGGTCATCTCCTGTACTGTGTCTGCAGTCTCTGGTCATCTCCTGTACTATCTGTGCAGTCTCTGGTCAGCTCCTGTACTGTGTCTGCAGTCTCTGGTCATCTCCTGTACTGTGTCTGCAGTCTCTGATCATCTCCTGTACTATCTGTGCAGTCTCTGGTCATCTCCTGTACTATGTCCGCAGTCTCTGGTCATCTCCAGTACTATCTGTGCAGTCTCTGGTCATCTCCTGTACTATGTCCCCAGTCTCTGGTCATCCCCTGTACTGTGTCCGCAGTCTCTGGTCATCTCCTGTACTATGTCCGCAGTCTCTGGTCATCTCCTGTACTGTGTCCGCAGTCTCTGGTCATCCCCTGTACCATGTCGGCAGTCTCTGGTCATCTCCTGTACTGTGTCCGCAGTCTCTGGTCATCTCCTGTACTATGTCCGCAGTCTCTGGTCATCTCCTGTACTGTGTCCGCAGTCTCTGGTCATCTCCTGTAGTATCTGTGCAGTCTCTGGTCATCTGTACTATGCCCGCAGTCTCTGGTCATCTCCTGTACCGTGTCCGCAGTCTCTGGTCATCTCCTGTACTGTCCGCAGTCTCTGGTCATCTCCTGTACTATGTCCGCAGTCTCTGGTCATCTCCTGTACTATGTCCGCAGTCTCTGGTCATCTCCTGTACTATGTCTGCAGTCCATTGGTTCAAAAAATTTTTTTCTTGTTTTCCTCCTCTAAAATCTAGGTGCGTCTTATGGTCAGGTGAGTCTTATGGAGCGGAAAATACGGTAGTTCAATGACATTGACATTTTTAGATCACTGTGTCTGAAGAATTGGACTTTGACCCGTGAACACATAACACGTACATTTACCATCTGGAGGAAACCCCTATTTACTGCCAACGTATACCAGCCAATAATCGGTGATGTTCACCATATCTCATATGAACTTTGAGCCATAAATAAGTGTTGGAGGCGTTTCCTAACATGTGTGACCTAAACTGATGTTCTTTTTTGACCCATGAATTCTATCTTCGATTTAATAAACATTGTTGTGTTATATCATTCTTTTTTATTATAAATAAAACATGGAAAATGACCTTAAATAGATTGAATAAATGTAGATGAAGTAATTCTCAATGTAAGATGTTCTTCATTTACACTTGACCATTGTAAAGACCGCGTCACCACAAAATGCGTTCTGTGTCAATTATTTGTAATGCAGCTGCATTGTAGCTAAGGGGAAGCACTCGTGTTGTAGCTCACCACAACGCATGGTGGTGTATGGAGGCATGTTGTGATGCTTAGGAAAAAGGGTCATGTGCATTTTTTGGCAATAGTGTGCTTTATCTGCCATTCATTTCAAAGGCCTACCTTCATGCAGGCGAACACACGGGCATTGATAGGCCCTTAGTGCTCATACACGCAGGGCCAGAGAGCAGTACACCGTCAAGAAGGAGTTTCTTTCTCCGCCTGGGAGTCAAAGGTTTCTGCATGCAGCCACCGCCAGCTGCCCATACGAATCAATGACAGGCTGGCAGTTGTTTGGATATAAAATGCATATCTGAGTGGCTACATGCATACAGAGACGAATGAGCGGCCTTGGGCACAGGCAGTCTGGGAAATATGCTCCTTCTTGATGATGTACTTCTGCGTTCATGTGCATGAGCCCTAAAACCCCATCCTCATAGGATAAGGAGCTTTGCTAAAAGCGATGGTGAGACCTTTATTCCCTATACAGCAAAGCACGTACACTCCTACTACACCCATATAATCTATTATTTATAATATATTTTTCCCTATGCAGGTCAGAAAATAAAATCTGACCCTTGACTATAGGCAATAGTCTGGTCTGGCAGCAATGGTTGGCATTACTATAGACAATGGACCCCACATGGAAGAAAAATCTATTTTAAATACTGCATGTTGAAATGCATTTTTTATATATTACAAAATACTGTATATGAAAATTTTGAAAAATATATATTTTATAAAATAAATATTTTATAAAATATATATATTTTAGTATAAATATATATTTATACTTCAGATTTTGTTAACATGTAAAAAAGTCATTTTAACATATATTTGTAAATGCATTCCAAAAATGTAGATTAAATGCATTTCTAAAGACATACAATAAATTTGAAAATGTATTTTTAAAAATATGTTTATATATTATGTAATATAAATGCATTTCTACATACAGTGTATATATATATATATATATATATATATTTATTGAAATATATTTCTCTCTCTATATATATATATATATATATATATATATATAATTATTATTATTTTATTATTATACAGTATTTATATAGCGCCAACAGTTCGCTCAGCGCTGTACTTTACAATGGGGGACAATACATGAGACAGTACAATAACAATACAGTGCGATACACGAGGGGTTCGAGGGCCCTGCTCCTTGGAGCTTACAATGTAGGATGTACAAATAAAAAGTGCGCTAATTATTCACAAAACATGCAAGGATAAATAATAAAAATAAATGAATTCATAAATATAAACATAAGTCCAGCCACCATAATCCTTGCATTATTTATGTTTATATTTATGAATTCATTTATTTTTATTATTTATCCTTGCATGTTTTGTGAATAATTAGCGCACTTTTTATTTGTACACCATTTTACCTTTTTTGGTTAGAGGTGCTGCTTATTTGATTTATTTTGCATTTTCTGTGGCGCTTCTTATATCTGCTACATTACAATCTAGAATATCTAGTATATATATACTGTATGTTGAAATGCATTTTTTATATATTACAAAATATATGAAAAATATTTTTAAAAATAAATTTTCAAATATACTGTATGTATGGAATGCATTTATAAATATATGTAACAATATATGTTAAAATCACTTTTTTATATGTACAAAAAAATCTGAAGAATATATTTTAAAAATAGTTTTCATATAATTTGTAATATAAAAAAAATGCATTTCAACATACAGTGTATGTATGTATGTGTATATATATATATGTATATATATATATATATATATATGGACGGCCAAAACTATAGAATTTCAAATATAAAATATATGTCAATATATTTGGGAAGAATATTTTAAAAATATATTTAAAATATATTTTTCTTCCATGCAGGACCCCCCCTTGTCTGGCATTGCTGTACCAGGGAGTGCTGGCATTCATTAGCCCAGCCCTGTTCTTCAATATCACAATAGACCATCCTGTCGAATTGTCAGGAATTGGCAATCATTGTCCTGTAATATATTTTGTCTTCCTGGAAGGTGTGGATCTCTGCGTGCGGCAGGGGGTAGGTTCTGTATGCTGTATGGTTGTGCCCATCTCTGGGGAGGCAAAGCTGCAGAGTCAGGAAAGTGGTGGGGAAGGATCAATACCCAACAAGAGATGAATAATGCAAAGCAATTCAATCCATCCCTGTCTGTTGCCATCTCCCGCCTTCCCTCACCTCCTCCTGCTCTGGTTTTAGCCACGCACCGACCTACACAAAGCCGCTCACTGTTCCTGATTTTTAGGGACATTTGAGATCCACCTTTGGAATTTTCTCATCTGATCATTACGGATGGGTGGAGTGATTTTGGGATAGATTGATTTTGCTCTGAAAATGGAAACTTTCATTTTCCTCTTTGAACTGTTCAACCATATTTGCAAAAACAATTATATTTTTTCTTTAGTTATGGGGAGTTTCTTTGGTTGTATTTAGGGCCATTTTGTTTATTTCACGTCATGCATTGCTCATTGACTAACTGACATATCAATACAGATGCTATGCCACTTCCTCATATTCAATCTTCCAAACACTAGCGTCCACCACCCCTCTCTGCCAGTTGCTCTGCTAGCTTCTGATCCCCCAGAGTAGTGCTGGATCAAACTGTGAAGTGGCCCCTAGGCAGTGGAAACCTTGGGGCCCCCCTCACAGGTTTCTGGAGTTTTCTGGTGTGCTCTAGTGGGATAACTTTGAATTAAGTAGTTTGCACTTCGGCTGCTAGATATAGATGATCATCACTACTGTACATTACATGTACGTAGGTTGTACTAAAATGTTTTTACAAACTGTCAGCTGAAAGAAGTTCCTCTTTAGCCCGGGTTCACATACATGCGGTGCGGTATATCGCACGTGATTCGAACAGGAACCGCACTGCATTCCTGTGCAAATCACATGCGATTTGTATGCGATGCAATTGGAGCTGTACATTTTGTATGGCTCTAATCGCACCACATCCGCACCAAAAAGGTGCAGAACCCTTTTTTGGGTCCGCACTAGAATCGGATTGCCTGGGTATTCACACCTATGCGATCCGATTCTGCACATTGCACCAAGTTTTGCGAACCCCTTTCGGGGTGTTGTTAACTTAACATACACACCTGCAGCGGTTCGCATGAACGGGGTGCGATTCTGATGCGCTGCGGAAAACGCTGCAAATTCCACACCGCATCAGTGTGAACCAGGGCTCAAAGTGGTAGTAAACTCAATAAAAAGGTTTCCTATAAATCTGCAGTGCTTGTGAGCTACTATGGTGTATTGGAGCAATATGTGGTAGCCCCCCTCGTGGTATTCCCGAGTGTAGCTCGGGGTAAAGTTTCAGTACCACAAGCGGTAACCCTGAGCTACATTCGGGCTTACCAAGCGGCGCTGCTCCGCGATCCCTCGATCACTTACCTTGTCCTGCGCTCCCACGATGTCCCCCCTGTAGTGTCCCCGGCAATGTAATCCGTCCGATGCCGGCATCTGTCTTCTGGGTTCCGTCCCCTGTGACGTCGGGACGTACGGGGGACGGAACTGGCGGGAAATTTGAAAATGACAAAAAGTGACATTCACTAAATACACTAAAATCACATAGTATTCCATTACTGTATCAAACCATTTCACATACATTTTGTCCCGAGTGCTTTGTCCGGTGCCCTGCCTGCATTTTTACTGTTCTTTCTGCCTGGAAACTTAGAAAAGTCCATGGCGTCCAAAAAGCGTCCCTTTAGGTCAAAAGCGGTTTTAGACCAGCTAGAGAACAGCGATAGTAAATCAGAACCACTTTCAGAATTGAGTGATAATGATTCGTGGGGGAAATTCATCATCAGACACCGAAAACGATTCTGCGACTTTGCTCAGTGATGTGCGAACTTGGCGCTCTATTTCAAATTTCAGTGTTTTTGGTTTGATTATATTATTGAACTAAATTTATTATTATTATATTATTTTTTATGATTATTTATTAAATTATAATTTATGATTTCATGTTTCAAATTTTATCATACCCGGGATGTTTACTAGATTCTTGTTCAGACAGAATTCAGTGAGTTATTCCTAAAAATTACAGGCCTACAATAAAAAAATACATATTTCCATGCAAAAAAATGTACCGCTTTGAGCACAGAAATATGGACATAATCAAACCGCTAGGGTGGTTAATCCTGTGGTACGCTAACACTTATGCACATACTCATATAAATGTGTAAAATTTAATTTAATTTACAAAAAAAAGTTTCCTGCTGCAAGGTAATATTATAGTGTGTTAGTAGTATGCATCGCATTCTGAAAGACTTACCTTAGAACGAAGCCCTCCAGCGGCACGCTGTCACCACTGCGGAAGGCTTCCATCTTCACCAGATCTTCTTTCCGGGTTCGCGGGCTTCGGATGCTTGAAAGGCTGAGCTGCCGATGACGTTACTCCCGCCCATGCGTGCGGGAGCTTCGGCCATGGCACACAGCTCTGAAGGATGTCGCTCCTTCAGAGGGCATGTGCTGGTATTGTCCCCGGCTGCTTCTCCGTAGAATATCTCCTGAATGGAGAAACGCTTAGGAGATTTTCATTTTACCTACAGGTTTAGAGCTTTAATATGAGGTTACCTGTAGGTACAAATATACCAAGTGACTTTAAGACCGCTTTAACCCCTTGATGCCGACGTCACACAAATATGCGGCCTCACAGAACTGGGCTTTTTTCCGTGGGGCCGCATATTTGCGTACCTGTCTTTGTGCTGGGAGCAGGGGCGGACTGACCATTTGGAAACTCGGGCACTGCCCGAGGGCCCGGGGTCAGTAGGGGGCCCCATGAGATGCCCCTGGTACCTTTTTCATAGGCTTTTTTGAGTTTGGGCAAGGACACAGGGGACCCATGATCCCCTATTGCCCGGGGGCCCCATGAGTTGTCAGTCCACCCCTGGCTGGGAGCGAGCCGCACAAAGACCGCGGTGTCACTGAGAGCACTGGGTCCCGTTCTAACGATCGGGACCCAGGACTCCCGATTCCGGGTCACATGATCACTGGGATAGCCTCTGATTGGCTATCACAGTGATCAGTCACTGTACAAATATACCAAGTGACTTTACTACCACTTTAACCCCTTGATGCCGACGTCACACAAATACGCGGCCTCACAGAACTGGGCTTTTTTCCGTGGGGCCGCATATTTGCGTACCTGTCTTTGTGCTGGGAGCGTGCCACATGGCGTGCTCCCAGCACAAAGACCGCAGTGTCACTGAGAGCATCGGGTCCCATTCTAACGATCGATTCCAGGTCACATGATCGCTGTGATAGCCTCTGATTGGCTATCACAGTGATCAGTCACTGTACAGCCCGGCCACCTTGTTTTTTTCTCTCTCTATGAATGGAGGAGAGAGATACATTGTATCTCTCTAACTCCTGGCATATAGGGGAAAATATTTTTGTAAAAAACAAACAAAAAACTAATAAATAAATAAAGAAATATTAAAAAAATAAAGAAAAAATACCTTGATCAAGGTTTGATCTAGTTCAGTGCCAGGGTTAGTGTTTGGGTCAAGGTCAAAAGGTCAGGGTCAAAGGTCAGCATTTAAAAAACCAAATTGGTATCAGTGTCAGTCAGTGTCAATGTGTTTTAGGTAAAAAAGGACAAAAACAAAATGCGCACTATTGTTTTTGGGCTGTACTCCGGGTACAAACAACAAATAACATACACATATATGGTATCGCTGCGATCGTCAAGAGCTGGGGAATTTATTTTGGGTTGTTCTTTGGTGGTAGGTTATGGTAGTAACAAGAAACACACAGCTAAATAAAAAAAATATATTTTTTTTACTATTTTGGGCCATTTTTCCTTTGATTATAAACAAAAATCAGGAGATATCCATTACCATTTACCACCAAGTGAAAGCCCAATTTGTTATGAAAAAAAACGTGGTATAATTCACCTGGATGTACAAAGTAGTTGTGATGATATGGATGGTTTTACTTACACATGTCAACGTTGTTAAATTGTGCTTAGGCATTTAGATTTGTTTTACCCTTAGGCCTGAAGGGGTTAAGAGACAAACTGTAGTGTGAACCTGATGTCTATGGTTTTGGTACTTTAAGTTGTTATTGGGTACATTACATTAGTACAGTATTTTCTCTATAGAGTCTTTAATGTAAAGTTTTTGTTTCTTTTGAGTTGTTTTTATCTTTTGTAAACAATTTAAGAAAGCTTCATTGTAATTTTCATTCAAAATCAAATCAGTAGTATTCTGATCCGTTGTCGCAAGACCCTTAACCGGCATTGGTCCTCTTTGGTATTCTGGCACTGACCCAGAAAATAAACTTCAAAATGGCAAAAACTTAGAAAGCCACCCACAAATCTGCTCCCAGCTAAATCAACAACTTAATCTCAAAATATCATCCAATGCATCCTCTTCACTTCTCCCAAGGTCTTCTGCTATCTAGATCCCTCACCTCCTCCTCCCATTCTCATCTCCAGGACAGGAAAAAATTTGGTTTCTTTTTCAAAGTGTTCAGTCTATTTTTATTTATATAATAAAAAAAAACAGTGGTGATCAAATATCAGCAAAATAAAGTTCTATTTGTGTGGAAAAAAAAGTTATAAATTTCATTTGCGTTGCATGACAGCGCGATTACCAGTTTAAGTAGTACAGTGCAAAAAATGGCCTGGTCATAAAGCGGGTAAAGCCTCCCAGAGCTTAAGTGGTTAATACTGTATAATTATTTTTATTTTTTCTTTTCGTATTTTTGTTTGTAACCTTTTTTGTGTATTTGATCATTATTTGTGTAGTGTTGCTTTAAAATGTTACATTTTACATCGTTGCTACTGTCTGTTTTTTTTTTACCTGTGTCAATAAATGTAAAATAATGAGGTTGGATTTTTTGACTCACAAACAAGTTGGATGGAGCTTCCTTAACCCTCAGGCCAAATGACTGCATACAAGTTATTGTGTTTTGTTGTACATTAAGGAACTATCACTGAGTTTGTAATGCAAATGAGCACCCTATGAATCCCCATGATACAAGGCTAATATCTAGACCAGGGACGGACTGACAACTCATTGGGCCCCTGGGCAATAGGGGATCATGGGGCCCCTGTGTCCTTGCCCAAAATCAAAAAAGCATATGAAAAAGGTACCAGGGGCATCTCATGGGGCCCCATACTGATCCCAGGCCCTCGGGCAGTGCCCAAGTTTCCAAATGGTCAGTCTGCCCCTGATCTAGACAGATTCAGGCACTAAAGTCAGCCATAGGTGGATCGAATCTCAGCCAGTTCAGCAGGGACCAGGTGAGATTCGATCCAACTGTGGGCAGGCTGGTTGTTTTGAAGTCAATCCATCGATCGACTTCAGTACAACCAGCCTGACGGATTTTTTTCATGTGATCACTGCAGGTGGTTATAGTCTCCAGCAGCAGAGGCGTAGCTAGGATATTTTGCGCCCGGGGATGAACGGCCACCTCATGACACCCCCCCCCGCGCTTCATATGGTCCCTGTAGACACCCCCCCCTCCCGATCACATTGCCCCCCTCCCTTCATCCATGGCACTACTCACCCGGCTTGGCTCTCCCCTCGTCCCCTCCGGCACATGCCCGGCTCACTGCCCTCCTCTCCCGGCCGGCTCCTCTCTCCTCTTATAACTCACTGTGGATGGCAGACGTATCAGATGACACGTCTGCTGCTGCCGCTGCAGTGATCTTGTGACCTCATTTTGGTGCCCCTGTACATATGTACCCCCCTGCCCCCCAGCTACGCCTCTGTCCAGCAATGCTTATTTTGTTCTGTTGGCTGGGAAGGTTCCCCGCCGGCAGAGCACAATAGGGATGCAGGAGGGATTCCTCCATTAACACTGATGGGGGAAGAAAAGAAAATTGCTTAATCTATGGGCTTCTTTACTCCTGTTTCCATCTTGGGGTACAAGTGGCCATCCCACAATATTGATGTCACCATCAGCTCTGTCCTTCTAGGAAGTCCACCTTACTACCTGCACTCTTACTTAGCCCCCATTGACACTTGAGTGTTTGTCCGAGATTGTTTTCAGTGATCAAAAGAGCCTTGACACACAATGCCATCCATGAGTTAAACTGAAAAACAAAATATTTCATCTTTGTGACACTTAAATAGAATTTGCATAATAATTTGGAACGCGGTATATATATATATATATATATATATATACACACACACATTTATATATACACACCCATGACCGTATTCCATGTAGCCATGAAGTGTCAGCTCCCCCCTAGGATGGGAAGTGATGACATTAGCCCAAGACCCCGGGTGGTCAGCAGTCTCTGATCGGAGGATCGGTCCATACATCTCCGGTACACACACTGGCACACAGGATCCTCCAGCTGTAACAGGGAGCCAGTTAGTGACCGAATGGAGTGTGTACAGTGCTGGCTCCGCCTTCTTCTACACAGCTGGAGCCAATCAATAGGTGGGGTGTGCTCTAGTTGCAAGGTTAACCCTGTGTGTAGGATGATTGGGGCCCGATGTGTATGAGAGGGACGTGGTGTAGTGCTGGGACGCTGCCTGTCCTCACTGATAGCCTGGACTCCGCACCCCGGCAGGAGCCATCAGAGGTGAGCCAAGCCTAGGAAGATGGCGGGTTATGGAGGTCACAGGAGTAGATGCTGATTGATCGCGTGGGACGCCGCCACGTCATGAGTGATCCTTCAGCTGAGGGAGGGGCAACAGAGGGGGAGAAGATAAGACAGAAGAAGATGCCGGGTGTCTGGGGCCTGTGTAGCAGCTGAGCTGCCGCTCCTTCCAGTGTTCCTCTCAGACTCAGTCCCTTATTTCAAGCCAGCTGGCAACTGCTGATCACTGTGGAGTTTTTTCACTCTGTCTCTTTTTTTTTTGTTTCTCTCTCTGATTGGTTAATACAGTTAACATATTTGGTTAATATATATTTTGCCTTTAATATTGGTGCTGGTGGCAACTTATGGCACTTGTTTTTGCAAATTAAAAGAAATTTAGCAGTTTCATGATGTGCTGATTTAATATTTTCTGTTTTTTTTTAATTTGTATTTATTTTTTTTGGGGGGGGCGCAAGTAGCTGGTCTTGCCTAGGGCGCAAAATAGTCTAGCACCTGCCCTGAATGTAGGCAAGTGTGTAAGAGAATGGCAGCATTGCATAGGATTTTGGATTTGTAGATGATAGAGTATATCATTTTTTGTATATACAATACATCAGTACACTGCATTCCAAATTATTATGCAAATTCTATTTAAGTGTCACACAGATGAAATATTTTGTTTTTCAGTTTAACTCATGGATGGCATTGTGTGTCAAGGCTCTTTTGATCACTGAAAACAATCTCGGACACCTGTGATAATTAGATTGACCGGTGAGCCCAATTTAAGGAAAAACTACTAAAGGAGGGTGTTCCACATTATTAAGAAGAGCACCATGTTCAAGCAATATGGGGAAGAAAAAGGATCTCTCTGCTGCCGAAAAGAGTGAAATAGTTCAATGCCTTGGACGAGGTATGAAAACATTAGATATTTCACGAAAACTTAAGCGTGATCATCGCACTATTAAGAGATTTGTGGCTGATTCAGAGCACAGAGGGGTTGGTGCAGATAAAGGCACATTGAGGAAGATTTCTGCCAGATCCATCCATCGGATCAAGACAGCAGCTGCTAAAATACCATTACATAGCAGCAAACAGATATTTGAAGCTGCTGGTGCCTCTGGAGTCCCACGGACATCAAGGTGTACAGTCCTCCAGAGTCTTGCAACTGTGCATAAACCTTCTATTCGGCCACCACTAACCAATGCTCACAAGCAGAAACGGCTGTATTGGGCAGAAAAATACATGAAGACTGATTTTCAAACAGTCCTGTTCACTGATGAGTGCCGTGCAACCCTGAATGGTCCAGATGGATGGAGTAGTGGATGGTTGGTGGACGGCCACCCTGTTCCAACAAGGCTGCGATGTCAGCAAGGCGGTGGTGGAGTCATGTTTTGGGCTGGAATCATGGGAACAGAGCGGGTCGGCCCCTTTAGAGCCCCCAAACGTGTAAAGATGACCTCTGCAAAGTATGTGGAGTTTATCACTGACCACTTTCTTCCCTGGTACAGAAGGAAGAACTATGCTTTCCGTAATAAAATCATCTTCATGCATGACAATGCACCATCTCATGCTGCAAAGAATACCTCTGCATCAATGGCTGTTATGGGGATAAAAGGAGAGAAAGTCATGGTGTGACCTCCATCCTCCCCTGACCTCAATCCTATTGAGAACCTTTGGAGCATCCTCAAGCAAAAGATCTATGAGGGTGGGAGGAAGTTTACATCCAAACAGCAGCTCTGGGATGCTATTCTGACATCTTGCAAACAAATTCAAGCAGAAACTGTCCAAAAACTCACAAGTTCGATGGATGAAAGACTTGTGAAGCTGCTATCAAATAAGGGGTCCTATGTTACAATGTAACGTGACCTGTTAAAATGTTGTTAAAAGTTTGATTGAAATAGCTTTTGATTTCAGTAAATATGCTGCAAACACAACAAATGACAATTTTCAGTTCTTTACAACCTATAAAGTGTTTTGAAACTTCCTGTGCGGAATAATTTGGAACAAAAATCCTGTTATCATTAGGAGGTTTGTTCAATAAAATGTGAATTGTACTCTTAATAGTTGATAACATGAGAATTATGCTGACTGTTATTTACATCAATTATTTAGGTAAATTAGAAAAAGATCATTTGCATAATAATTTGGAACACGGTGTATAATAAATTCAAGTAATGTATGCAGGTAGTGTAGTAAGTTGTATATATAATATTACTAATGTTAGCACTTTATATGAATAGTGATTTGTAGATGGTGGGGTGCTGCAGTTATATAAAGCAGACAATTAGCAGTATAATGTATGCAGGCTATGTCATCGGAAATGATATCAATAATAGTGATATGAATCATTAGATGTGTACTTTGGAATGCTGAACTTCTTCTTACAGATAATTAGCTCTATAATATATGCAGGTATGTGTAATAAGTCTTCGAAAGTTATATCAATAATACCAGCATTATGAATATGGAGTTATAGATTGCGCAGGGTATGTAGATATATATATAGAAGGCAGTTAGCAGTATCATGAAGATAATTATCCCTATAATGTATGCAGATGTGTATGGTAAGTTGTATCTAGAACACAATTTTATGAGATTATAAAGTTGTAGGTGGTGAAATGTTTTGTTTTTTTATAGAAGAACATTAGCAGAATAATAAAGATCATTAGTAGTCTAATGCAGTGTTGTCAACCAGGGTGTCACAGCACCCTGGGGTGCCCTTTGGGTTTCCCTAGAGTGCCACAAGCAGAAGACTCGGTTTGCCCTGGATCAATCAAAGGACTTTGTGTGATGGGGGAACGACTCTGTGGCGATGGAAGGACTTTGATTTAAGGGGGAGACTCTGATGCAAAGGGGAATATCTGATGTATAGGGGGGCTTTCATTTGATAGGGGACACTGACTTGAAGGGGGCAGCTGATGTATAGGGGGGACTTTGATGTAAAGGGGCATCTGATGTATAGGGGGGATTTTGATGTGAACGGGGCATCTGATGTATAGGGGCTCTTTGATGTGAAGGGGGGGACTCTAATGAGAAGAGGGGGGCATCTGATGTTTAAGGAGGACTTTGATGTGATCGGGGGGGACTCTGACTTGTGGGAGGGGTTCTGATGTGCAGTCATATATAGGAAATAAGTAGCAGGGTAATGTACTCCAGTAGTATAGCTGTGTAATTATTTAATAGTAAAATAATAGCAGCACTTTATATTTTATATATATATATATATATATATATATATAGTGTTCAGCATAAATAAGTACACCCCATTTGAAAAGTAAAATTTGAATTAATATCTCAATGCACACAAGCACATTTTCAAAAATTTTGACAAAACTGAGTTTTATAGAACATTTGTTTAGCTCATTACGTGAATGGAAGGTTACCAATATAGCTTAGATTACAAAATCTTTAGTTTTACTCAAATTAGTTGGTGAAAAAATAAATCCACCCCACAACAAAAACTACTACAGCTAGTATTTTGTATGACCTCCATGATTTGTAAGGACAGGACCAAGTCTTCTAGGCATGGAATGAACAAGTTGACGACATATTACAACATCGATCTTTTTCCATTCTTCAAGAACGACTTCTTTTAGAGCCTGGATGCTGGATGGAGAATGATGCTCCACTTGTCTCTTCAGAATACCCCATAGGTGTTCTATTGGGTTCACATCAGGAGATATACTTGGCCACTGAATCACTTTCACCCGGTTCTTCTTCAGAAATGCAGCAGTGGCCTTAGATGTAGGTTTTGGATCATTGTCATGCTGGAAAAGTGCACGACGACCGAGAGCACGGAGTGATGGGAGCATCTTCTCTTTCAATATAGAGCAGTACATCTGTGAATTCATGATACCATCATTGAAATGCAGCTCCCCGACACCAGCAGCACTCATGCAGCCCCACAGAAGGGCACTGCCACCACCATGTTTCACAGTAGGCACCATGCATCTTTCTTTGTACTCCTCACCTTTGCAACACCATACAGTTTTGAAGCCATCAGTTCCAAAAACATTTATCTTGGTCTCATCACTCCAGAGTACAGAATCCCAGTAGTCTTCTTTTTCAGCCTGGGCCCTAGCAAATTCTAGGCTGGCTTTTTTTCAGGTAGAGGCTTCCTTTGTGGACGACACTCATGCATGTCATTCCTCTGTAGTATACACAGTATTGTGTCACAGGAAACAATCAACCCAGGTTGGCTTTCTAATCCTTAGCTAACTGCAGTAAACTTGCACGGTGATTTTCTTCAACCCGTCTCATCAAAAAACGCTCCTGTCCAGGTGTTAACTTCTGTCGACGGCCTGGGCGTCTCTGTGAGATGGTTGCAATTCCATCGTTGGTAAATTTTTGTATCACTTTTGCTGCAGTATTCTGACTGATAACTAAAGCTTTGATGATCTTGTAGCCTTCACCTTTCTTGTGTAAAGAAATTATTTTCTTTCTCAGGCTTTGTGACATTTCTCTTCCATGTGGTGCTGTTGCTGACAGCATGAAATGGGGAGGGGTTTTCCTTGCTAAATAACGCCCTTTTATAATCAAGTGTCTGCTGGACACCTGTTTAATGAATTTTTAGACTCACCTGTAGTTGAATTCTTGTTAATTAGGATTTTGTTGTCTAAAATTTAGCTTTGCTCCTAGGACTTTCATTGGGGTGTATTCATTTTTGCAACATGGTCTTGAATGAATTTGTTAGGAAAAAAACATTTTCATGTGTGCAAATGAACAAATCTTGTTTGCAATCAACGGCCTGCATTTGTGGGAGTATTTTATAGTATAGAGACCCATAGAAAATTTTGATTCTGAAAGGAAAGGAAAGGTTTTCTCATAAATATATATATATATCAGTAATATAGGTGGAGTGCACAATGGTGATCAATCACAGTGAATAGCAATCAGGCCCTCCCAAAGGCCATATATAGAAAAAAGAAAATTGGATTGCTGCACATATGTGCAACAATCCAATTATCTTTTTATATATATATATATAATCTAATCAAATTAAAATATAAAATATAAATAAATATAATAAGATAATTAGTAGGGCACGGTATGTACAGTAAGTTATATGAATAATAATAATAATGAGATGTGTTCTGTAGAGCATTATCCAAGCCTGTGTATAGTAAGTCATCACAAATGGTAGCAATAATAACAGCAACTGATATGAATAGCGAGGTATGGATGGCTGGGTATTGTAGTTTTCTGTACGAGATCATTAGCAATATAATATATGAATGTGGTGTATCCATTTATAACAAATAACAATATATGATATGAATAGTAAGTGACAGATTGCTGGGTGTTTCATATTTATAGAGAAGATGATGAGAAGCATGATGAATGCAGGCAGTATAGTAAATGATATCATACAATAACAATGTATAATGTGAGTAGTTGTAGATGGCTGGGTATCCCAGTAGATAATGAGCAGTACAATGCAGTTTAGTAAATGATATCATATAATAACAACATATAATGTGAGTAGCTGTAGATGGCTGGGTGTCCCAGATATGTACAACAAATAATAACATATAATGTGAGTAGATGTCGATGGAAGGGTGTCCCAGCTATGTATATCACACAGTAACAACATATAATGTGAGTAGCTGTAGATGGCTGGGTGTCCCAGATATGTATAACATACAGTAACAACATATAATGTGAGTAGCTGTAGATGGCTGGGTGTCCCAGATATGTATAACATATAATGTGAGTAGCTGTAGATGGATGGGTGTCCCAGATATGTATAACATACAGTAACAACATATAATGTGAGTAGCTGTAGATGGCTGGGTGTCCCAGATATGTATAACATATAATGTGAGTAGCTGTAGATGGATGGGTGTCCCAGATATGTATAACATACAGTAACAACATATAATGTGAGTAGCTGTAGACGGCTGGGTGTCCCAGATATGTATAACATATAACAACATATAATGTGAGTAGTTGTAGATGGATGGGTGTCCCAGATATGTATAACATACAGTAACAACATATAATGTGAGTAGCTGTAGATGGATGGGTGTCCCAGATATGTATAACATATAATGTGAGTAGCTGTAGATGGATGGATATCCCAGATATGTATAACATACAGTAACAACATATAATGTGAGTAGCTGTAGATGGATGGGTGTCCCAGCTATGTATATCATACAGTAACAACATATAATGTGAGTAGCTGTAGAGGGCTGGCTGTCCCAGATATGTATAACATATAACAACATATAATGTGAGTAGTTGTAGATGGCTGGGTGTCCCAGATATGTATAACATATAACAACATATAATGTGAGTAGTTGTAGATGGCTGGGTGTCCCAGATATGTATAACATATAACAACATATAATGTGAGTAGTTGTAGATGGATGGGTGTCCCAGATATGTATAACATATAATGTGAGTAGCTGTAGATGGCTGGGTGTCCCAGATATGTATAACATATAATGTGAGTAGTTGTAGATGGCTGGGTGTCCCAGATATGTATAACATATAATGTGAGTAGTTGTAGATGGCTGGGTGTCCCAGCTATGTATAACATATAATGTGAGTAGCTGTAGATGGATGGATATCCCAGATATGTATAACATACAGTAACAACATATAATGTGAGTAGCTGTAGATGGCTGGGTGTCCCAGATATGTATAACATACAATAACATATAATGTGAGTAGCTGTAGACGGCTGGGTGTCCCAGATATGTATAACATACAGTAACAACATATAATGTGAGTAGCTGTAGATGGCTGGGTGTCCCAGATATGTATAACATACAATAACATATAATGTGAGTAGCTGTAGATGGATGGATATCCCAAGTATGTATATCATACAGTAACAACATATAATGTGAGTAGCTGTAGAGGGCTGGCTGTCCCAGATATGTATAACATATAACAACATATAATGTGAGTAGCTGTAGACGGCTGGGTGTCCCAGATATGTATAACATATAACAACATATAATGTGAGTAGTTGTAGATGGATGGGTGTCCCAGCTATGTATAACATATAATGTGAGTAGCTGTAGATGGATGGATGTCCCAGATATGTATAACATACAGTAACAACATATAATGTGAGTAGCTGTAGATGGATGGGTGTCCCAGCTATGTATATCATACAGTAACAACATATAATGTGAGTAGCTGTAGAGGGCTGGCTGTCCCAGATATGTATAACATATAACAACATATAATGTGAGTAGTTGTAGATGGCTGGGTGTCCCAGATATGTATAACATATAACAACATATAATGTGAGTAGTTGTAGATGGCTGGGTGTCCCAGATATGTATAACATATAACAACATATAATGTGAGTAGTTGTAGATGGATGGGTGTCCCAGATATGTATAACATATAATGTGAGTAGCTGTAGATGGCTGGGTGTCCCAGATATGTATAACATATAATGTGAGTAGTTGTAGATGGCTGGGTGTCCCAGATATGTATAACATACAATAACATATAATGTGAGTAGCTGTAGACGGCTGGGTGTCCCAGCTATGTATAACATATAATGTGAGTAGCTGTAGATGGATGGATATCCCAGATATGTATAACATACAGTAACAACATATAATGTGAGTAGCTGTAGATGGCTGGGTGTCCCAGATATGTATAACATACAATAACATATAATGTGAGTAGCTGTAGACGGCTGGGTGTCCCAGATATGTATAACATACAGTAACAACATATAATGTGAGTAGCTGTAGATGGCTGGGTGTCCCAGATATGTATAACATACAATAACATATAATGTGAGTAGCTGTAGATGGATGGATATCCCAAGTATGTATATCATACAGTAACAACATATAATGTGAGTAGCTGTAGAGGGCTGGCTGTCCCAGATATGTATAACATATAACAACATATAATGTGAGTAGCTGTAGACGGCTGGGTGTCCCAGATATGTATAACATATAACAACATATAATGTGAGTAGTTGTAGATGGATGGGTGTCCCAGCTATGTATAACATATAATGTGAGTAGCTGTAGATGGCTGGGTGTCCCAGATATGTATAACATACAATAACATATAATGTGAGTAGCTGTAGATGGCTGGGTGTCCCAGATATGTATAACATACAATAACATATAATGTGAGTAGTTGTAGATGGATGGGTGTCCCAGCTATGTATAACATATAATGTGAGTAGCTGTAGATGGCTGGGTGTCCCAGATATGTATAACATACAATAACATATAATGTGAGTAGCTGTAGATGGATGGGTGTCCCAGATATGTATAACATATAATGTGAGTAGCTGTAGATGGCTGGGTGTCCCAGATATGTATAACATACAGTAACATATAATGTGAGTAGCTGTAGATGGCTGGGTGTCCCAGATATGTATATCATACAGTAACAACATATAATGAGAGTAGTGAGTAGAAGATGTCTGGATGTTCCTGTTTTGTATAGAAGATAATGAGCAGTAGGATATGCAGACAATATAATACTTGGCATCATATAATAATATTGTACATGATTAGAGTGTTGGGAATTGCTGGCCATCCCAGATATATATGGAAGATAATGATCAGTACAATGCAGTCTAGTAAGGTATCTTTAATAACAACCTACCTGTATGATATGAATAGTGAGGGGTGGATGGCTGGGTGTCCCTGTTATATAAGCAGAGGATGAGCAGTACCATGTATGCAGGCAGTGTAGTAATTTGTATCATATTATACCATGTATGACATGATCGGTGAGCTCCCAGGTATGGATAGACGATGACAGGGGTGGACTGACAACTCATGGGGCCCCTGGACAATAGGGGATCATGGGGCCCCTGTGTCCTTACCCACACTCAAACCACACCCAAAAAAGCCTATGAAAGGTACCATGGGCATCTCATGGGGCCCCCTACTGACCCACGGGCAGTGCCCAAGTTCTTAAATGGTCAGTCCGCCCCTGGACAATGATGATCAGTACAATGCAGGGGGGTAGTAGGCTTATTCACTAACAGTCCGAATATATGAACAGTGAGCAGAAGATTTTTATAGTGGGTGATGGTGAGTGGAATGCATGCAGTGGGGTGTATGCAGGTGGATGTATGCAGTGGGGTGTATGCAGTGGGATGTATGCAGTGGGATGTATGCAGTGGGATGTATGCAGTGAGATGTATGCAGTGGGATGTATGCAGTGAGGTGTATGCAGTGGGGTGTATGCAGTGGGGTGTATGCAGTGAGGTGTATGCAGTGGGATATATGCAGTGGGGTGTACGCAGTGGGGTGTATGCAGTGAGGTGTATGCAGTGGGGTGTATGCAGCGGGGTGTATATAATGGGGTGTATGCAGTGGGGTGTATGTGAGGAGTATGCAGTGGGGTGCATATAGTGTGGTGTATGCAGTGAGGTTTATGTTGGGAGTATGCAGTGGGGTGTATATAATGGGGTGTATGCAGTGAGGTGCATGCAGTGGGATGTATGTGGGGAGTATGCAGTGGGGTGCATTAGTGGGGTGTATGAAGTGGGGTGCATACAGTGGGGTGTATGTGGGGAGTATGCAGTGGGGTGTATGCAGTGCGGTGTATGTGGGGAGTATGCAGTGGGATGCATATAGTGGGGTGTATGTAGCTGAGTGTATGTGGGGAGAATGCAGTGGGGTGTATGTGGGGAGTATGCAGTGGGGTGCATATAGTGGGGTGTATGCAGTGGGGTGTGTGCAGTGGGATGTATGTGGGGAGTATGCAGTGGGGTGTATATAATTGGGTGTATTCAGTGGGGTGTATGTGGGGAGTATGCAGTGGGGTGCATATATTGGGGTGTATGCAGTGGGGTGTATGTGGGGAGTATGCAGTGGGGTGAATATAGTGGGGTGTATGCAGTGGGGTGCATGTGGGAGTATGCAGTGGGGTGTATGTGGGGAGTATGCAGTGGGGTGCATATAGTGGGGTGTATGCAGTGGGGTGTATGTGGGGAGTATGCAGTGGGGTGCATATAGTGGGGTGTATGCAGTGCGGTGTATGTGCGGAGTATGCAGTGGGGTGTGTGCAGTGGGGTGTATGTGGGGAGTATGCAGTGGGGTGTGTGCAGTGGGGTGTATATAATTGGGTGTATGCAGTGGGGTGCATATAGTGGGGTGTATGCAGTGGGGTGTATGTGGGGAGTATGCAGTGGGGTGTGTGCAGTGGGGTGTATGTGGGGAGTATGCAGTGGAGTGTATATAATTGGGTGTATGCAGTGGGGTGTATGTGGGGAGTATGCAGTGGGGTGTATATAATTGGGTGTATGCAGTGGGGTGCATATAGTGGGGTGTATGCAGTGGGGTGTATGTAGTGGGGTGTGTGCAGTGGGGTGTATGCAGTGGGGTGTATGTGGGGCGTATGCAATGGGGTGCATATAGTGGGGTGTATGCAGTGGGGTGTATGTGGGGAGTATGCAGTGGGGTGTGTGCAGTGGGGTGTATATAATGGGGTGTATATAGTGGGGTGTGTGCAGTGGAGTGTATGTGGGGAGTATGCAGTGGGGTGTGTGCAGTGGGGTGTATATAATGGGGTGTATATAGTGGGGTGTATGCAGTGGGGTGTATGTGGGGAGTATGCAGTGGGGTGTGTGCAGTGGGGTGTATATAATGGGGTGTATATAGTGGGGTGTGTGCAGTGGAGTGTATGTGGGGAGTATGCAGTGGGGTGTGTGCAGTGGGGTGTATATAATGGGGTGTATATAGTGGGGTGTGTGCAGTGGAGTGTATGTGGGGAGTATGCAGTGGGGTGTATATAATGGGGTGTATATAGTGGGGTGTGTGCAGTGGAGTGTATGTGGGGAGTATGCAGTGGGGTGTGTGCAGTGGGGTGTATATAATGGGGTGTATATAGTGGGGTGTATGCAGTGGGGTGTATGTGGGGAGTATGCAGTGGGGTGTGTGCAGTGGGGTGTATATGATGGGGTGTATATAGTGGGGTGTGTGCAGTGGAGTGTATGTGGGGAGTATGCAGTGGGGTGTGTGCAGTGGGGTGTATATAATGGGGTGTATATAGTGGGGTGTGTGCAGTGGGGTGTGTGCAGTGGAGTGTATGTGGGGAGTATGCAGTGGGGTGTATATAATGGGGTGTATATAGTGGGGTGTGTGCAGTGGAGTGAATGTGGGGAGTATGCAGGGGGGTGTATGCAGCGGGGTGTATATAATGGGGTGTATATAGTGGGGTGTGTGCAGTGGAGTGTATATAGTGGGGTGTGTGCAGTGGGGTGTGTGCAGTGGGGTGTATGCAGTGGGGAGTATGCAGTGGAGTGTATGCAGTCAGTGAGTCGGGTGGGTCGGTGATGACAGGCGGGCAGCAGAGGACAGCAGGGACATTCATGGCTCTCATCCACACTCCCTCCTCCTCCCTCCCAGTCCTGGAACCGGTGAGACCAGCTCAGGTGTCACCTCCTCCTCCTCCCTCCCCGACCAGTCCCGATCCCTGCCATCACTCTCCGCACCGACACCGCCCGGAGAGCAGGTGAGACACCGGCCACAGACTCCGCTAATATGGGGGGCTCTGACTGCAGTCATAGGGGGCTCTGATTCTGAGAATGGGGGTCTTTGATCCGGGAATGGGGCAGTGACACAGATAGGGGACTGTGCGGGGCTGGAGGTGACTGGGACAGGAGGAGAACTCATACTATCTGCAGGAGTACAAGGAGCCGGGTACTGTCTAGAGGAGGAGGACTGGGGGTCTGGTGTGGGATATGGGGGGTCTGCTGTTATCCAGGAGTGGATGATACAGGGGGTCTGATGTCATCTAGGAATGGGGGGCCATGAGGGTCTGCTACTACTAGAAGTGGAAGGGGGAGTGTGGTAAGAGGTCTGGTGTTATCTAGGAGTGGGGGATATAGTGGACCTGGTGTTATCTAGGAGTGGGGGCTATAGTGGACCTGGTGTTATCTAGGAGTGGGGGATATAGTGGACCTGGTGTTATCTAGGAGTGGGGGATATAGTGGACCTGGTGTTATCTAGGAGTGGGGGCTATAGTGGACCTGGTGTTATCTAGGAGTGGGGGATATAGTGGACCTGGTGTTATCTAGGAGTGGGGGATATAGTGGACCTGGTGTTATCTAGGAGTGGGGGCTATAGTGGACCTGGTGTTATCTAGGAGTGGGGGCTATAGTGGACCTGGTGTTATCTAGGAGTGGGGGCTATAGTGGACCTGGTGTTATCTAGAAGTGTGGGGGATATAGTGGACCTGGTGCTATCTAGGAGTGGGGGCTATAGTGGACCTGGTGTTATCTAGGAGTGGGGGCTATAGTGGACCTGGTGTTATCAAGGAGTGGAGGGCAGGGGGTCTGGTGTTATCAAGGAGTGGAGGGCAGGGGGTCTGGTGTTACCTAGAGTGGGGGTATGCTGGGAGTCTGTTTTTTCTAAGAGTGAGGGCATAGGGGGTCTGGTATTAGTTCATAGGGGGCTATGGGGTTCAGTTTTATCCAGGAGTGGTGGATACGGGGGTCTGGTGTTATCTAGGAGTGGGGGGGGGGTATAGGGGATTTAGTGTTATCTAGATTTGGGGGTTAGAGGGGTTCTGTGTTACCTAGGAATGTGGGGGTATATGAGGTCTGCTTTTATCGAGGAGTGGCAGATACAGGGGTCTGGTGCTATCTAGGAGTGGGGGGGGGGGAGTATGGTGGTTCTGGTGTTACCTAGAAATGGGGGTATAGTGGCTCTGGTGTCATCTACAGGGGCGTATTTACCACAAGGCAAACAAGGCATTTGCCTAGGGCAGCATATTTCAGGGGGCAGCAGCATTTTTCAGGGGGGCAGCACTGCCCCCCTAAAGACAGGGTGGAAGAAGAGACACACACAGCATGGGGACCAGGTGGGATCTGAGAGAGGCTGTGGGCTGCTTGATGGTGTAAGCTTCTCTCTCGTCAGGGTGGGGGGAGTTGCCAGTGTATGGGGGGCGGTGGTAGTGGAAGGCTCTCTCGGGTGGGGGGGAGGGGGCTCTGGTGTTGTTGGTCAATGTCAGGAACCCTTCGTGGGGGAGGGGGGTGTTGGTCAGTGTCAGGGTCTCTCCGTGGGGGGGGGGGTGATTTTTGTGTTGCCTGGGGCAGCACAAAACCTAAATACACCACTGGTCATCAAGTAGTTCTGGTGTCATCTAGGAATGGGGGGGGTGTAGTGGTTCTGGTGTCATCTAGTAATGGGGGGTGTAGTGGCTCTGGTGTCATCTAGGAATGGGGGTGTTGTGCCTCTGGTGTCATCTAGGAATTGGGGGGTGTAGTGGCTCTGGTGTCATCTAGTAATGGGGGTGTAGTGGCTCTGTTGTCATCTAGGAGTGGGGGGTGTAGTGCCTCTGGTGTCATCTATGAGTGGGGGGTGTAGTGGCTCTGGTGTCATCTTGGAATGGGGGGTGTAGTGGCTCTGGTGTCATCTAGGAATGGGGGGTGTATTGGCTCTGGTCTCATCTAGGAATGGGGGGTGTAGTGGCCCTGGTGTCATTTAGGAATGGGGGGGTGCAGTGGCTCTGGTGTCATCTAGGAATGGGGGGGGTGTAGTGGCTCTGGTGTCATCTAGGAATGGGGGGTGTAGTTGCCCTGGTCTCATGTAGGAATGGAGAGTGTAGTGGCTCTGGTGTCATCTAGGAATGGGGGGGGGGGGTGTAGTGGCTCTGGTGTCATCTAGGAATGGGGGGTGTAGTTGCCCTGGTCTCATGTAGGAATGGAGGGTTTAGTGGCTCTGGCGTCATCTAGGAATGGGGGGGGGGGGGGTGTAGTGGCTCTGGTGTCATCTAGGAATGGGGGGGGGGTGTAGTGGCTCTGGTGTCATCTAGGAGTGGGTAGATGCAGGGAGTCTGGTTTTAGAGTGAGGACATAGAGCATCTGGTGTTGTCTGGGATTGGGGTTTATAGGGGATCTGGTGTTATTCAGAATTTGGGGTTAGAGGGGGTCAGGTGTTACCTAGATTTGGGGGGGGGGGGTTATAAGGTCTTGTATTTATCCAGGAGTGGGGGATACAGGGGTCCTGGCCAGGGGCGGACTGACAACTCATGGGGCCCCCGGGCAATAGGGGATCATGGGGCCCCTGTGTCCTTGCCCAAACTCAAAAAAGCCTATGAAAAAGGTACCAGGGGCATCTCATGGGGCCCCCTACTGACCCCGGGCCCTCGGGCAGTGCCCGAGTTTCCAAATGGTCAGTCTGCCCCTGGTCCTGGCGTTATCTGGGATTTGCACATATAGGGATCTAGGAATAAGGACTACATGGGTTTTGGTGTTATCCTATAGTGGGAGTGTGCAGGACCTCTGGTGGTATCTTGGACTGTAGATACAGAAATGTGATATTATCTGGGAGGGGAGATCATTATTTGTGAAGGGGGATACAGGGGATCTAGTTGTGTTTGTGAAGGGATGGGGGGGGGGGGTCAGGTATTATCTATGAGTAGGACCTAGTGCTCTTTGTGCAGGGGCATTATTTGGAAGGTGAGGAGTCTATACATGTACGTCTATCATTTTCTAATGACATCTTGCATTGTATACCTGTATGATGATCCAGCACACCCTGTATACTTGCACACACCTGCAGCGAGTGATGGACAGATAATTACACCCCTCCCGTATGTTTTTCATTAACACCCAATAATGTAACAGAAATTGCTCTTCATGTATGACATCGGTTTGGCGTACGATGGTAGCGTGTGTATGTCACGGCTGGCATGCAGATGGCACGTAGTGGAGCTGTACACCGCTAGTACACAGGCAGATTGATTTCACAGTATAACGTGTCACTCTGTGGTTATGGATTATTAAAGTGTTGTGGCAGTTGGTTGGCAGTTATAAGTTCTGTTTTTATTTGACGAGTTCTAGAATGGTTGGGTGGTGTACTAGACGGTCACTCCACTCTAAACAATATTTCCATTATGGCTGGGTGCAGATGATCTAACCCACCCACCTACGTATTTCCTATATCATTTTTTTCAGGCAATTTCAACCACTTTTGATCGACAGGAAATCTAGCCTACGATCAAAACTGGTTGCCCAACACCAAGCAATCTACCACCCATGAGTTGACCATGATTGACCACCTAAATTAGATAGATTGAATTGGGAAATAAAATGAAAGCTGCAATACAGGGTATTAAAAAAAGAGACAAAAACTTTGGCAATTTCATCAAAGTTTTGATCAAGGCAATGTTGATTCCTTCTTTATTGTAATCGACCAAAACCATCATTTAATGTTTATGGCCATTTGACAATTTTAACTAAAAAAAGTGAACCAAAACTACGATCGATCCAGTTGTCACATGTATGGCTGGCTTCAGTCCCCAGTGGGGATATCCCTGCACCTGATCCCTGACTTTCCAGGATGGTCCTGAATGACAAATTATATCAATCACAGAGAGGGCGGGGGCTCTGGAGTTACTGTGACAAATTTGGCTTCATAACTTGCACAGACAATGGCAGCCGGGAGCAATATTCAGGGAAACAATCGAATTTTCAAATGGTGGCCATGTGTATTTTTTAAAAAACCTGTTACCTTGTGATAATTGTCTGCAGAGATTGAATCTTCATTCCATCACTGTTGTATCTTAAAATGGTTGAATCTGTCAACTAAAAAATTGTCAAGTCTATAGTCTACCCAATCTATGGGATCACCATCTTAGTCTTGTAACGGTGTTGTATCTTAGAAAAGTTAAATCTTTGTTGTATGAACCAAAAAAATTGTCCGTCCATAATTTCTCCAACCGCCATCCCATTCTCATTGTATCTTTAATGTGTTTTAAAATGGTTGAATCCTCATTGTATAGTCAGTGATCTTCAAACTGCTGCCTGAGGGCCAGATGCTTGCATTTATCTGGTCCTTGGGGCATTATTACCCCCAATGTCAGCAATAGTGGGTATCAGGGGCAGACTAACAATTCAAGCACTCGGGCACTACCTGAGGGCCCAGGGTCAGTAGGGGGCCCCATGAGATGCCCTTGGTACCTCTCATAGGCTTTTTTGGGTTTGGTTTGAGTGTGGGCAAGGACACAGGGGCCCCATGTTCCTCTATTGCCCGGGGGCCCCATGAGTTGTCAGTCTGCCCCTGGTGGGCATAGTTCCTGCCCCTGATATCAACAACAGGGCACTATTCCTTCTTCTAAAACCAATGATCGGGCACTATTCCTCCCACTGACACCAAGATGGGTCACTATCCCTCCCATTGATACCAATGATAGGGCACTCTTACTTCCACTGACACCACGGACATCAATGAAGGGGCACTATTCCTCCCACTGACACCAACAATGGTGCGCTATTCCTCCCAGTGACACCAATTATGGAGCACTATTCCTTCTACTAACACCAATGATGAAGCACAATCTTTCTACTGATACCAATGATGGGGCACTATTTCTCCCACTGACACCAAGATGGGTCACTATTCCTTCCATTGATACCAATGATAGGGCACTCTTACTTCCACTGACACCACAGACATCAATGAAGGGGCACTATTCCTCCCACTGACACCAACAATGGTGCACTATTCCAGTGACACCAATTATGGAGCACTATTCCTTCCACTAACACCAATGATGAAGCACAATTTTTCTACTGATACCAAAGATGGGGCACTATTCCTCCCAATGACACTAACAATGGAGAACTATTCTTCCCACCGACACTAATTATGGGGCACTATTCCTTCCACTGACACCACTGACACTAATGTTGGGGCACTATTCCTCCCCCGGCTCCAAGATGGGGCACTATTCTTCACCCAATACCCAAGATGGGGCACAATTACTCACTATGACCCCAATGATGAAGCTCTATTCCTTCCACTGACACCAACAATGGGACACTATTATTATTGTTAATATTATACAGGATTTATGTAGCACCCAGAGTTTGTGCAGCGCTTTACAATCTAAAGAGAGGCAGTACAGTTAATACAATAAAATACAGAGGGTTAAATGGGCCCTGCTCATAAGAGCTTAAAATCCAATAGGGTGGGTCAAGTGGTACAAAAGGTAGTAACTGTGGGGGATGAGCTGATGGAAGAGTTAAAAGTTCAGTTGTTAGTTGGAGGCATGATAGGCTTCCCTGGAGAGATGAGTTTTTTAGGGATCACCTGAAGGTGGCCAGATTGGAGATAGACAGATTGAAGTAGAGAATTCCAGAGGATGGGAGAGGCTTTGGAAAAGTCCTGGAGATGAGCATTGGAGGAGGAGACAAGAGAACTAGAGAGCAGGAGGTCTTGGGAGGAGTGAAAAGGTTGGTTTAGGTGATATTTGGAGATAATATTGGCAATGTAGCTCGGGGCAGAGTTATGAATCCTCCCTCCAATACCACAGAGAGGGCACTGTTTACTCTCCCTGACACCATGACATTTTCTACTCCAGCCAGCCACAGTCTGGCCCTCCTATAGTTTGAAGGACATTAAACTGGCCCTTTGTTGTTGAATGTTTGGAGACCCCTGGTATAGGGGAAAAAAATGTCCCATCTGTAGTCTCTCTAGTATGTGGAATCGCCATCCCAGTCTCTTTGTACCACTATTGTATTTTATAAAGGTTCATGATCATATTGGGCAAAAAAATTGTCCCATCCAAAGCCTCCACAATCTATGGTGTCATCATCCCACTCTCATTGTATCTTTACTGTATCTTCCAATGGTTTGTGTCTTCCACTGCATCAGCCAAAAAACTGTCCCTTTTATAGTCTTCCCAAACTATGGATTCACCATTCCAGTTTTATCATATCCCGACTGTATCCTATAAAGGTTGATCCTTCACAGTATTGGGCAACAATTTGTTCCATCTATATTTACCCCAAGCAATGGGAATACCATAACTGACTCATATCCTTTAAAGGTTGGATGTTTATCATATTGGGCAAAAAACACAAATTGTCTCATCTGTAGTCTCCTCAATCTATGGGATGACCATCCCAGTCTCATTGTATCTGTACTGTATCTTACAAAGGCTGAATCTTCATTGTATCCGGCAATAAACTGTCACATTTATAGTCTTTCCAATCTGTGGATTCACCATCCATGTATTATCATATCACAGACATATCTTATAAAAGTTGAATCTTCACCATATCGGGCAACAATTTGATTCTTCTATAGCCTTGTCACCTCTGGAATCCCATTCTAATCAAATCATTACTGATCATATGAATCTTTGTCATAATAGGCAATAAAAATGGTCCCATCTGTAGTCTCCCTAATCATCATATCCCAATTGTATCTTTTAAAGGATGAATCTTCACCATATTGGGCAACAGTTTGTCCAATCTATAGTCTTGTCACCTCTGGGATTCCCATCACACTGTCATCGTATGATGGCTGAATATTCACCATGTTGGTTAAAAACTGCCCAGTCTAGTCTTGTAACCTTGTCTTACTATTGTATCATGTAAAAATTGTCCTTTCTATAGTTTCTAGTACACTCATTCCATTTTCATTGCATCTTATACACACTGAATCTTCATTGTATTGGGCAAAACAAAATGTCAATCTATAGTCTTGTCACATCTGGGATCACTTTTCTGTTCCCATCATAACATCATTGTATCATAAAAATGTTGAATTTTCACTATATGTGTCAAAAACTTGCCTGCCTATAGACTCCCCAATCACCAACCCATTCTCATTGTATTTGTATTGTCAATTACAATGGTTGAATTTTCAGCATATTGGGCAAAAAGAATGCCCCATCTATAGTCTCCCCAGTCTATGTGATCACCATCCCAGTCTCATTGTATCTTGTAAAGGTTGGATCTCCTTCGTATCAGGCAAAAAATTGTTTCATTTATAGTCTCCCCAATCTATGAATTCACCGTTGTATGTTATAAATGTTAAATCTTCGCTGTATCAGGCAACGGTTTGTTCAATTTATAATTATCCAAATCTATGGGATCACCATTGTATCTTCTAAAGGTTGAACCTTCGTTGTATCAGGCAACAGTTTGTTCAACTTATAATTATTCCAATCTATTGGATCACCATTGTATCATATAAAGGTTGAACCTTCGTTGTATCAGGCAACAGTTTGTTCAACTTATAATTATTCCAATCTATTGGATCACCATTGTATCATATAAAGGTTGAACCTTCATTGTATCAGGCAACAGTTTGTTCAATTTATAATTATCCAAATCTATGGGATCACCATTGTATCTTATAAAGGTTGAACCTTCGTTGTATCAGGCAACAGTTTGTTCAAATTATAATTATTCCAATCTATTGGATCACCATTGTATCTTATAAAGGTTGAACCTTCGTTGTATCAGGCAACAGTTTGTTCAACTTATAATTATTCCAATCTATTGGATCACCATTGTATCATATAAAGGTTGAACCTTCGTTGTATCAGGCAACAGTTTGTTCAAATTATAATTATTCCAATCTATTGGATCACCATTGTATCTTATAAAGGTTGAACCTTCGTTGTATCAGGCAACAGATTGTTCAACTTATAATTATCCCAATCTATTGGACCACCATTGTATCTTATAAAGGTTGAACCTTCCTTGTATCAGGCAACAGTTTGTTCAACTTATAATTATCCCAATCTATTGGATCACCATTGTATCTTATAAAGGTTGAACCTTCATTGTATCAGGCAACAGTTTGTTCAACTTATAATTATTCCAATCTATTGGACCACCATTGTATCTTATAAAGGTTGAACCTTCGTTGTATCAGGCAACAGTTTGTTCAATTTATAATTATCCAAATCTATGGGATCACCATTGTATCTTATAAAGGTTGAACCTTCGTTGTATCAGGCAACAGATTGTTCAACTTATAATTATCCCAATCTATTGGACCACCATTGTATCTTATAAAGGTTGAACCTTCCTTGTATCAGGCAACAGTTTGTTCAACTTATAATTATCCCAATCTATTGGATCACCATTGTATCTTATAAAGGTTGAACCTTCGTTGTATCAGGCAACAGTTTGTTCAACTTATAATTATTCCAATCTATTGGACCACCATTGTATCTTATAAAGGTTGAACCTTCGTTGTATCAGGCAACAGTTTGTTCAATTTATAATTATCCAAATCTATGGGATCACCATTGTATCTTATAAAGGTTGAACCTTCGTTGTATCAGGCAACAGTTTGTTCAACTTATAATTATCCCAATCTATTGGATCACCATTGTATCTTAGAAAGGTTGAATCTTCATTGTATCGGGGATCAATTTGTCCCATCAATTTGTCCCATCTATAGTCTTATCACCTCTGAGATCATTGTACCATTCTCATTGTATCATTATGGTGTTTTATGAAGGCTGAATCTTTGTCATTTCGAGCAAAAAAAAGTCCCACCTATAATCTCCCTAATTTATGAGTTCATCATCCTGGTTTCATCATATCACCATTGTATTTTTTAAAGGCTGACTCTTCACTGTATGAGGGAACAATTTTTTACTCTTAGATCGCCATCACACTCTCATTGTATCACTATTGTACTATATGATGAATGTTGAATGGTCTCCAAACTGGGCAAAAAGTCTAGTCTACATTCTTATAATCTTTGCGATCACGTTCCATTCCCTTCGTATTACCATTTTATCATATAGAGGTTTGCTTTTCATCTTACTGAGAAAAAAATTCCTGTCTTTAGTCTCTAGTATACCCATTCCATTCTCATTGTATGTTACATAAAGATTGAATCCTTATTGTATTGGGCAAACAAATTGTTCATCTATAGCAGTCTTTCTCAACCAGGGTTCCTCCAGATGTTGCTAGGGGTTCCTTGAGAAATCAGCAATTTTTGGCTCTCAGATGAGTAACCACTGACACCATTGGTCCTTTTTAGCTATCAGTAAGAGGGGATTCTTCTCGATGACCACAGGTGTAAGGAGCAGGGGCAGACTGACCATTCAGGCACTCAGGCACTGCCCGAGGGCTCGGGGTCAGTAGAGGGCCTTATGAGATGCCCCTGGTACATTTCATAGGCTTTTTTAGGTGAAGTTTGAGGACACAGGGGCCCCATGATCCCCTATTGCCTGGAGGCCCCACGAGTTGTCAGTCTGCCCCTAGTAAGGAACATACCTCCCACGGATATCTCATTAATATACCATGAACTGTAGATATAGTAATTGTTAGCAGGGGTTCCCTGAGACCAGAAAGTTATTTCAAGGGCTCCTCTGTGTTAAAAAGGTTGATAATGGCTGATTTATAGTGTCATCACTTCTGGAATCGCTATCTTATTCTCATCATATTACCATTGTATCAAATAAAGGTTGAATATTTGTTGTATTGGGAACAAATTGTCCTGTGCATAGTCTCCAGGATAGCCTTCTCATTCCAACCGTATTCTTAGATTGTAAGCTCCAATTATTATTCTTATACAGGATTTATATAGCGCCAAGAGTTTGCTCAGCGCTTTACAATATAACAGGAGACAATACAGCAACAATACAGTTCAATACAAGAGGGATAGGAGGGCCTGATCCTGGGAGCTTACAATCTAGGAGGGAGGGGCTAGTGGTGCAAAACGTAGTAACTGTGGGGGATGGACTTGTAGGAAGAGTAGAAGATTCCATTATTAGCTGAGGGCAGTATAGGCTTCCCTGAAGAGATAGGTTTTCAGAGATCGCCTAAAAGTGAGCAGAGTAGGCGATAATCTGATAGATTGGGGTAGAGAGTTCCAGAGGATGGGGGAAGCACTGGAGAAGTCATGGAGACGAGCATGGGAGGAGGAGACAAGGGAGGTTGTGCGAGGAGCAGAGAGTACGGTTTGGGTGATATTTGGAGACAAGATTGGTGATGTAATTTGGGGGAGAGTTCTAAATGGCTTTATATGTAGATTGTAAGCTCCCAGGATCAGGCCCTCCTTTCCCTCTTGTATTGAACTGTATTGTTGCTGTATTGTCTCCCGTTATATTGTAAAGCGCTGAGCAAACTGTTGGCGCCATATAAATCCTGTATAATAATAATAAGATATAAATCCTGTATAATAATAATAAGATATAAATCCTGTATAATAATATGTTATTGTTAATGTTTTGAATTTTATCCGTTGGGCAATGGGAAGCCAGTGGAGGGATTGGCAGAGAGGGGTGGAGGACACTGAGTGGAGGCCAGTGGAGGGATTGGCAGAGAGGGGTGGAGGACACTGAGTGTAGGGATTGGCAGAGAGGGGTGTAGGACACTGAGTGGAGGCCAGTGGAGGGATTGGCAGAGAGGGATGGAGGACACTGAGTGGAGGCCAGTGGAGGGATTGGCAGAGAGGGGTGTAGGACACTGAGTGGTGGCCAGTGGAGAGATTGGCAGAGAGGGATGGAGGACACTGAGTGGAGGCCAGTGGAGGGATTGGCAGAGAGGGGTGGAGGACACTGAGTGGAGGTCAGTGGAGGGATTGGCAGAGAGGGGTGGAGGACACTGAGTGGAGGTCAGTGGAGGGATTGGCAGAGAGGGGTGGAGGACACTGAGTGGAGACCAGTGGAGGGATTGGCAGAGAGGGGTGGAGGACACTGAGTGGAGGCCAGTGGAGGGATTGGCAGAGAGGGGTGGAGGACACTGAGTGGAGGCCAGTGGAGGGATTGGCAGAGAGGGGTGGAGGACACTGAGTGGAGGCCAGTGGAGGGATTGGCAGAGAGGGATGGAGGACACTGAGTGGAGGCCAGCGGAGGGATTGGCAGAGAGGGAGGACACTGAGTGGAGGCCAGCGGAGGGATTGGCAGGGAGGGATGGATGACACTGAGTGGAGGCCAGTGTAGGGATTGGCAGAGAGGGGTGGAGGACACTGAGTGGAGGCAAGTGGAGGGATTGGCAGAGAGGAGTGGAGGACACTGAGTGGAGGCCAGTGGAGGGATTGGCAGAGAGGGATGGAGGACACTGAGTGGAGGCCAGCGGAGGGATTGGCAGAGAGGGATGGAGGACACTGAGTGGAGGCCAGTGGAGGGATTGGCAGAGAGGGATGGAGGACACTGAGTGGAGGCCAGTGGAGGGATTGGCAGAGAGGGGTGGCAGATACAAAACGGTTAGTAAGGTGGATGAGTCTGGCAGCTCCAAGGAGCAGGGCCCTCCTAACCCTTTTGTATTGAACTGTATTGTTGCTGTATTGTCTTCCTTTAGTTTGTTAGGTGCTGAGCAAACTGTTGGCGCTATATAAATCCTGTATAATAATAATAATATATAAATCCTGTATAATAATAATATATAAATCCTGTATAATAATAATAATATATAAATCCTGTATATTAATAATAATAATAATAATAATAATATATAAATCCTGTATAATAATATATAAATCCTGTATAATAATAATAATATATAAATCCTGTATAATAATAATATTATCATTGCATCCTATAAAGTTTGAATCTTCGTCACATTGGATGAATAGTCTCCCAGGTTTATTCTTGTTTACTAAGGCCCTCACTGCCTAATTACTGCAGTTGATTAATAAATCATTGGTGTCACACAGGGAGGGTATTGGCTGTGTATTGTTGTTTATTGACTTTGTGATGTTGTAGGAGGCTCAGTAGGTTGGTGTTAATGGTATTTTTGGTATGTGAAAAATTTGCAATGTTTTTGTTAGCGAAGACAGTGATAACATTTCTGCCATTCTCCATCTTCTATTCATCACTCCACCGCTGTCAGGAGTTTCCACAGTCTGTCCCAACACCCCCCCCCTCCACTCCACACTGCACCTGTGTTATTGTGCAATGTCAGCGGGTGGGAGGGTGCAATGAATATGGATAACACCTTCATGTGTCTGCGCAATACTGTCAATAGGAAGCTCAAGATCACAGGGACATGACCTCCAACTAGCAGGAGGAAAGTTCCAAACTCACCTTTTTTTTACTGAAGGAGTAGTGGATGCTTTCATAAGACTTACAAAAAAAAATTAAAAATAAAAAAATAAAAAAAAAGGGACATACTTGATGGAGCACTAGGTCTTTTTTTGCTGTTAGATAACAGATGGGAACAGCATGCCCCTTGAGGGTTAGGGACTGAAGTGAATGTACAATATATATGTAATGCGCTATATAAGTACCTGTAATAAATAATAACATTGGTGGTCAGTGGAGTGGAGGAGGCCCCCTAACATTGGTGCTCAGTGGAGTGGAGGAGGCCCCCTAACATTGGTGCTCAGTGGAGTGGAGGAGGCCCCCTAACATTGGTGCTCAGTGGAGTGGAGGAGGCCCCCTAACATTGGTGCTCAGTGGAGTGGAGGAGGCCCCCTAACATTGGTGGGCTGTGGAGTGGAGGAGGCCCCCTAACATTGGTGCTCAGTGGAGTGGAGAAGGCCCCCTAACATTGGTGCTCAGTGGAGGAGGCCCCCTAACATTGGTGGGCTGTGAAGAAGGGCCCAATGGCATTGGATGTCAGAGGAAAAGGGCCCTCTAACATTGCTGGTCAGTGGACAAGGGCCTAATGATATTGATGGTCAGTGGAGAGGGGCCCTCCAACATTGGTGGTCAGTTGGAAAGCCCCTCCAACATTGGTGGTGAGTGAAGAAAGGCCCTCCAACATTGGTGCTTAGTGGAGAAGCCCCCTCCCTCTTCCCTAACATCAGTGGTCAGTGGAAAAGGGCCTTCTAACATTGGTGGTCAGTGCCAAGGGTCTTCCAACATTGGTGGTTTGTGGAAAAGGCTTACTTAATATTGGTGGTCAGTGGAGAAGGACCCAGTAACATTAGTGGTCAGTGGAGAAAACCCCGTGGCAGTGGTTGTCAGTGAAGATGGACCCCTAACATTGGTGATCAGTGGAAAAGGGCCCTTTAACATTGGTGGGCAGTGGAGAGGGGCCCACTGACATTGGGGGCCAGTGGAGTAAGCCCCCCAATGTTGTTGGTCAGTGGAGATGCCTCTCCCCAACACTGGTGACCATTGCAGGAAGGAGATCAGTCTACCACATCTTACAACTCAAGGAACCCCTTAGACCCTCTGAAAGATCTCTAGTTCCATGGAACCCTGGTTGAGAAAGGCTGCTCTAAAATGTGTTAAAATGAGCAAAAATGCATAATAAAAATACACACAAAAAATGAAGAAAAAAAAAAGTTTTACCTTTTTCATTCAACATGTGCCTACATTCAGGAAAATATATCTTGAGTAAACAGGATAGGCAAACACAGAGAAATCTACAGACTGTCCATAAACAGCTCTAGCCGGTTATGGTTTTCCATAAGGTCCGAGAAAAAAAAAAGTCTGTAAATTGTACTGAATATTTGGCATTCATCTGAATATAATCCAACCAAAGAGACAGACGGTAATCTGCCCAAGCATTGTCCTGTTATCAAAGCCGGGTAGATGATTACCCCTTCATTGTCAGGCATGACCTCCACTTCTACACATCAGATGGCCGCAACTTTTATTATTTTTGCATACACGCTACAGACTTGAACTACAGATTTTTTTTAAGCACCCCCCAAACTTTATACTTTCTGGAAATGCAGGATCTGTAGAATTATTTATTTATTACAGGTCCTTATACAGTGCCATCAATTTACGCAGCACTTTACATATATATTGTACATTCACATCAGTCCCTAACCCTCAAGGGTGTACAATCTAAGGTCCCTAACTTACATTCATACATACACATACTAGGGACAATTTAGACAGGAGCCAATTCACCTACCAGCATGTCTTTGGAGTGTGGGAGGAAACCAGAGTACCCGGAGGAAACCCACGCAGGCACGGGGAGAACATGCGAATTGAAACATTATTCTGTTCATTCATAACGTCCCATTGTATTTGTGCGAATGTTTATGAAAGCCATTTTAGTGCTCAGCAATATAATGTAACCACAAAAATCTCTAAATAACATACAAAAATAATACTGCATTGAGGTCATTTATAAGGCCCCATGCATGCAGGAGAAAAGCAGATCAAAAATGCGCCTAAGCTGTGTTTTTGCAAATGAGTTTAAGGCGTCTAAATATTAATTTATTCAGGTCATTGAAATGAAAAAATGCTCAAATGCTAAACGCACCTAGCCAGGGGCAGACTGATAACTTATGGGGCCCCCGAGCAATAGGGGATCATGGGGCCCCTGTGTCCTTGCCCACGCTCAAAGCACACCAAAAAAGCCTATAAAAAAGGTACCAGGGGCATTTCATGGGGCCCCCTACTGACCCCGGGCCCTCGGGCAGTGCCCGAGTGCTCGAATGGCCAGTCTGCCCCTGCACCTAGCTCTTAGTCCTCATACACACGGGACGTTTTTACAGCTGTTGTTTTTGGCTTTTGAAATTTTTTTCTACAGCTAGTAAACCCCCCAGCATGTTACCCTAAGTGTCCATCCCCGGCATGTTATGCTACGTGTCCATCCCCGGCGTGTTATCCTACGTGTCCATCCCCGGCATGTTATCCTACGTGTCCATCCCCGGCATGTTATCCTATGTGTCCATCCCCGGCATGTTATCCTATGTGTCCATCCCCGGCGTGTTATCCTACGTGTCCATCCCCGGCATGTTATCCTATGTGTCCATCCCCGGCATGTTACCCTAAGTGTCCATCCCCGGCATGTTATCCTATGTGTCCATCCCCGGCGTGTTATCCTATGTGTCCATCCCTGGCATGTTATCCTATGTGTCCATCCCCGGCATGTTACCCTAAATGTCCATCCCTGGCATGTTCTCCTATGTGTCCATCCCCGGCATGTTATCCTATGTGTCCATCCCCGGCATGTTATCCTATGTGTCCATCCCCGGCGTGTTACCCTAAATGTCCATCCCCGGCGTGTTATCCTACGTGTCCATCCCCGGCGTGTTATCCTACGTGTCCATCCCCTGCGTGTTATCCTACGTGTCCATCCCCGGCGTGTTATCCTACGTGTCCATCCCCGGCGTGTTATCCTACGTGTCCATCCCCGGCGTGTTATCCTACGTGTCCATCCCTGGCATGTTATCCTGTGTACCCATCACCGGCATGTTATCCTATGTGTCCATCCCCGGCATGTTATCCTGTGTGTCCATGCCCGGCATGTTATCCTGTGTGTCCATCCCCGGCATGTTATCCTACGTGTCCATCCCCGGCATGTTATCCTACGTGTCCATCGCCGGCATGTTATCCTACGTGTCCATCCCCGGCATGTTATCCTACGTGTCCATCGCCGGCATGTTATCCTATGTGTCAATCCCCGGCGTGTTATCCTACGTGTCCATCCCCGGCGTGTTATCCTACGTGTCCATCCCTGGCGTGTTATCCTGTGTGCCCATCACCGGCATGTTATCCTATGTGTCCATCCCCGGCATGTTATCCTGTGTGTCCATTCCCGGCATGTTATCCTGTGTGTCCATCCCCGGCATGTTATCCTACGTGTCCATCCCCGGCATGTTATCCAACGTGTCCATCGCCGGTATGTTATCCTACGTGTCCATCCCCGGCATGTTATCCTACGTGTCCATCCCCGGCATGTTATCCAACGTGTCCATCGCCGGCATGTTATCCTACGTGTCCATCCCCGGCATGTTATCCTACGTGTCCATCCCCGGCATGTTATCCTATGTGTCCATCCCCGGCATGCTATCCTACGTGTCCATCGCCGGCATGTTATCCTACGTGTCCATCCCCCGCATGTTATCCTACGTGTCCATCCCCGGCATGTTATCCTACATGTCCATCCCCGGCATGTTCTCCTACATGTCCATCCCCGGCATGTTCTCCTACGTGTCCATCCCCGGCATGTTATCCTACGTGTCCATCCCCGGCATGTTCTCCTACATGTCCATCCCCGGCATGCTATCCTATGTGTCCATCCCCGGCATGTTATCCTATGGCGACTGCCTTGGGCGCAATGGCTTACTGTAGGGATGGGGGGCACCTTCCTTCTGTTACAAGGCTGACAGGAGTAGTGATAGCGGCAGTGATTTGACACTGAGCTTACTATGCACTGAGCTTGCACATCATAAAGGGGGGGGGGGCAGTTTGGAATCTTTGCCCTGGGTGCTGTCCTTTGTCCTGGCACTGGCTGCATCTGTAGATGAACAGATGAACCTTCACCATTTCCAACAGGAGGGTCTTTGGCATGTACTATTCATTAGACATAGAATTACATAGGGGGGTGTTCTTAAACTCTTCCTGAAAGTAAACTTACATGGGGCGGCTGGGGAAGAAAGAGCTAGATGATGCTGGGATGCTGAGCTTCCAGAACATCATTGCTGTCTCTGACCCTAAGAGGGAGAGTTCCCATCATTTCCTGTCTGTTTCATCGGTGTCAGGCAGAGCAGGAAATACGATAAAATCTCTCTGATTTCTGTATATTTGATGGATGTCAGACAGAACAGGATGTTCAGTTAAATCCCTCCCACGAGGAGACACTAATAGAAACACACTTTTTAGTTTAGTGAGAAAAATGCTGAGCTTCCAGAATATCATTGCTGTCTCTGTCCCCATGAGGGAGAGTTCCCATCACTTCCTGTCTGTTTCATGGGTGTCAGGCAGAGCAGGAAATACGGTAAAATTTCCCTGATTTCTGTATATTTGATGCATGTCAGACAGAACAGGATATTCAGTTAAGTCCCTCCCACAAGGAGACAGACAGTAATAGAAACACACTTTTTAGTATAGTGACATCAATATAAAACTGTCACAGTAAGAAAAAATCTCCCTGATTCCTGTATATTTGATGGGTGTGATGGATGTCAGGCAGAACGGGGAGCAAAAGAAAACCTCCTGGCTTCCTGTCTGTTTTATGGGTGTCAGGCAGGAAGTAAGGACAAATCTTCCTGTTTCCTGGTTATTTGAAGGGTGTCAGAACAGGATAATCACCTAAATCCCTCCTACGAGGAGACAGAGAGTAACAGAAATGCACTTTTTAATATAGAGAGAAAACCATCTGTGTCCCCCTCAGGGAGATTTCCCATTACTTCCTATCCAGGTGACAGGTGTCAGACAAACTAGGGGGTGAGAGGAAATATCTTCACCAAGCATTTACTTACCTTCCTTCATCCAAAGTTGAAAAAAAAAGCATTAGCCTTTAACTATCCAGGCTCCACTAGTAAAATGCAGAAGGACTCATTGGACATTGGGGGGGAATCAGGAAGGATTTTTTTTCCCAGTGGGTGCAAATTGGATTGTGCTTTGCTGGTTTTTTTTTTTTTGCCTTCCTCTGGATCAACTGTGGGTATAGGATTATAACTTTTTTTTTTTTCTATGGTTGAACTGGATGGACTTTTGTCTTTTTTCAGCCAGACTAATGCAGACCATAGATGGGTCGAAAATCAGCCAATTTTTCGGGCGAAAAAAGAAATCGGCCGATTTTCACACAGTGGGTTTGGCACATTTTTTTATCGGTAAAGTTGGAAAAAAATCAGCCGATTTTGCCGACAATGATGGGCAAATAGGCCGTTCATTTTACTGATAAAAAATCTACACATGAGCCGTGACCTGCAAGAAGAATAAAAAGAAGAAAAAGAAGAAGAAAAAGAAGAATTCCAGTCCACTATTACATTTGACATGAAAAAGTATTGCTGTTGCAACAATGTATCTATTTGTATCCGAATAAAAACATCTGTATCCGAAATGGATACAAATGGATACATTGTTGCAACCGCAATACTTTTTCATGTCAAATATATTAGCGGAGCTCTCTGCAAGGGACAGAAGTCATTAAATGCCGGCCGTAGACGGGACGAAAATTGGCCGATTTTTTATTATTATTGGTGGTAACGTCGGCCTATTGAACGACCGATTTTTTGTTTGTTTTTTTCTTTTTTAAATGGCCAATTTTTTTTTACCATTGGTGGTAACGGCAGCCTATTGAACGACTAATTTTTCGTTTTTTTTTTAAAAACGGCCAGTTTTCGACCTGTCTATGGCCTGCATAACTATGTAACATTGCGATAACTCATGTGCGTTGCTGTGCGTCATGCTGTGCACCAACCTGAGTGAGTTAGGGAAGCCCATTTAAAATGAATTGACTGCCAATGTACCAAAACGCATCGATAATGGTGGACAGCACGCCGCACTAGTTCGATGCTTTGCCTGGAACTGCAACACATCTGTTGGAAAGGTGCATTGAGGTGCCGTTCAGAATGAATGCCGTCACATCGCATCAACGCATGTAGAGTGTTGCAGTTACGCGTTGCATTACTGCTATGCATTAGTGTGAATGGGCTCTAGGTTTTAGATGAAATGTCCCTTGAATGAATGGAAGCCATCTGATCTGGGTTTCTTGGCCTGGATTGCTGGGATTTGTAGTTCAGCTATATGTGCAGCAGGCACAGAGGTCTTCTGTCTGTTGTTCGCTGTTCTGCCTCCATCTTTCGTTGGCTCCTCTGTCGCAGGCTCTCCCCTCCCGGCCGCTTACCCCGACTCAGGTTACATCCCTGACAATGAGCACAAAGGCTGCCAGGACGGGATGTGTTTGTCTATTACTGACTGCTTATCCCTTCCAGCCAGAAGCAGCAGTGAGCCTGAATCAACAGAAGGCAAATATGTTCAATGCTCCTCTGCCTTCCTCCAAAACTGTTGTTGGGTAAAGAAAGTAACCCGTCAGCCATTTTATAATGAAAGTAGACCCAGCTTTAGATATATATTCGTATGTTAAGTCGATGCATGCTAAGTAATGGGTCAGTATAACACTTTCAGGTATTTATTGCCTGCCGCAAAGATCCTAGTATCCCTGGAAATGCATTCATCTGCTTTTCTCTCCAGAAGGATGGAGCCATCTTTGTTCAGGCATCATCCAGGGTGACCGTCTACTTTCTGGATTGAAATGATGGCTCAGAGAGGAGTTATGTACATCTTATTGCAGTTTTTGGCTCTGTTCACAAATGTCTGACACAGATCAGCCCCTGCTGTGGCTTCTGGGCCTAGACGCCGAGCGGCCGCACATTTGCGTGGAAATAAAAAAGGACATATGTGCCGAGAGCGTGCGCCATGCGCGCTCCCAGCACACATGTCCGTACTCACGGAAAGGTCCCAATCTCCTCTTTCGATCAGGACCTTTCCCGATCATGTGACTGCTGTGACAGCGCGTCACAGCGGTCATGTGACCTAAACCCCGCCCCACCTCCTGGCTTCTGGAACCCTTAAAGGACCGGGAGGCGCTGGCGTGAAGGGGTTAAAGTGTTTGTAAACCCTTACATTTACACAGTGAAGTGCTTGGCCTCAGGTGATATACAGAGATTAAATAAATCCTCCTACATAAGTTGTACCTGTTTATCTATAGCCGTCTCTACTTCAGTTCAAAGTGCAGAATTTATAAATCTTGTCTGAGAGTTCAGAAATCAGAAGGCAAGGAGCTGAAATTACACATTGCAGAGATCATTGAGGATAGCTGAGAGCTCACTGGAGGGAAGGGGCACATCCCCCTTCTCACAACACACAGGAACAGAGTTGTGGCTGTCAATCACAGACTGTGTGCTGGAGGTCCCTACCCTGTCACCATTTTTCTCTTGGTATCAGGAAAATGTGTCAGAAGTCATTCCTGCTAATAGCAGAGGAAGGAGGCAGCAGACAGAAATGACACTTAGTGCTCTGGATAGAGACAAGTACACACTATAGAGGGATAAGCTTTGTTCATATTTTATCTCTGAGGTTTACAACCACTTTGATCGCACATATCATATCATATCATATCATGTCATGTCATATTGTATCATATCATATTATATCATGTCATATCGTATCATATCATATCACACTACAATGTACTGAGTGGGACAGCCTAGAGCAGTGGTTGTCAACTTCCTATTATAGAGGGACTCAAGTGTGACCTCTGACATACCTAAAGGGGCGCACATAATATTCCGTGAATGTAATGCTACAGAAAGCTGTCAGAGACCACACACATGCAACAGATGGTCAGAGACTGCAGAAATATATCAGAATATATTCAGAGACCATGGGCTTGTTACAAGAGACTGTAGGAGACTACTAACATGCAAAAGGAGTTGTTGAAGATGGAAAACATTCTAAAGGAGTTGTTGGAGACTGGGGACATGCTGTAGGAGTTGTTGGAGACTGGAGACATGTTGCAGGAGTTGTTGGAGACTGGAGACATGTTGCAGGAGTTGTTGGAGACTGGAGACATGCTGTAGGAGTTGTTGGAGACCGGGGACATGCTGTAGGAGTTGTTGGAGACCGGGGACATGCTGTAGAAGTTGTTGGAGACCGGGGATATGCTATAGGAGTTGTTGGAGACTGGGGACATGCTGTAGGAGTTGTTGGAGACTGGAGACATGCTGTAGGAGTTGTTGGAGACCGGGGACATGCTGTAGGAGTTGTTGGAGACCGGGGACATGCTGTAGGAGTTTTTGGAGACCAGGGACATGCTGTAGAAGTTGTTGGAGACCGGGGATATGCTATAGGAGTTGTTGGAGACTGGGGGCATGCTGTAGGAGTTGCTGGAGACTGGGGATTTGCTATAGGAGTTGTTGGAGACCAGGGACATGCTATAGGAGTTGTTGGAGACCAGGGACATGCTGTAGGAGTTGTTGGAGACTGGGAATATGCTATAGGAGTTGTTGGAGACAAGTGATATGCTGTAGGAGTTAATGGAGACCAGGGACATGCTGTAGGAGTTGTTGAAGACCGGGGACATGCTATAGGAGTTGTTGGAGGCTGGGGACATGCTATAGGAGTTGTTGGAGGCTGGGGACATGCTATAGGAGTTGTTGGAGACCAGGGACATGCTGTAGGAGTTGTTGGAGACCGGGGATATGCTATAGGAGTTGTTGGTGTCTGGGGACATACTATAGGTGTTGTTGGAAGCTGGGGACATGCTGTAGGAGTTGTTGGAGACCAGGGATATGCTATAGGAGTTGTTGGAGACCAGGGACATGCTGTAGGAGTTGTTGGAGACTGGGCATATGCTATAGGAGTTGTTGAAGACTGGAGACATGCTATAGGAGTTGTTGGAGACCAAGGACATGCTATAGGAGTTGTTGACGACTTGGGACATGCTATAGGACAGTGATGGCGAACCTATGGCACGCGTGCCAGAGCTGGCACGCAGAGCCATCTCAGTGGGCACGCCAGGAGGAAGAGAGGAAGAGGAAGAGAACGCGCTCTCCTGCGCACCTCCGGGGGCGCGCACCGGGCGATCTCCGTGATCGCTGTGTCCTGCGGACACAGCTGATCACGTGACATGGTAAAAGGCCAATCACAGCGGCCTTTTACCACGTGATCAGCCGTGTCCAATGACACGCTGATCACCGGGAAATGCAAATGCCGGTTCTCGGCTGCACTTTCCTCACGCTGTCAGATCGTGAGGAAAGTACTGCCGAAAACCGGCAGTTGTCAGAACAGGGATCGGCACCGATCATCAGGGTCACTGATCATCAGTGCCTTGATGATCGGTGCCCACCTGTGCCACACACAAGTTCCGCCCACTTGTGCCCAGCAATGCGCCCACCTGTGCCCAGCAATGCGCCCACCTATGCCCAGCAGTGCGCCCACCTGTGCCCAGCAATGCACCCACGTGTGCCCAGCAGTGCGCCCACCTGTGCCCAGCAGTGCGCCCACCTATGCCCAGCAGTGCGCCCACCTGTGCCCAGCAATGCACCCACCTGTGCCCAACAGTGCGCCCACCTGTGCCCAGCAATGCACCCACCTGTGCCCAACAGTGCGCCCACCTGTGCCCAGCAATGCACCCACCAGTGCCCACCTGTGCCACCCACCAGTGCCCATCAGTGCAGCCCAGCAGTGCTGCCAGTCAGTGCCACCAGTCAGTGCCCAGCCGTTGTGCCAGTCAGTGCCCAGCAGTGATGTCAGTCAGTGCCACCTATCAGTGCTGTCTATCAGTACCCATTATCAGTGTCGCCTATCAGTGCCACCTATCTGTGACACCTCATTAGTGCTGCCCATCAGTGCCCACCATCAATGATGCCCAGCAGTGCCGCCGGTTAGTGCCTCCAGTTGGTGCTGTCAGTGCCGCTTATCAGTGCCCATCATTTCCTGCATATCAGTGCATCATCAGAGCCTCCTCATCAATGCTCACCAGTGCCGCCTCATCAGTGCTACCTATCTGTGCTGCCTCATCAATGCCCATCAGTGCTACCTATCTGTGCCGCCTCATCAATGCCCATCAGTGCTGCCTATCAGTGCAGCCTCACCAACGCACATCAAAGAAGAAATATTACCTGTTCGCAAAATTTTAGAATAGAAGCAAAGGAAACCTTTTATGTTTTTAATTTTTTGCTCTTTTTTCATTTATAGTGCAAAAAATAAAACACCCAGTTGTGATTAAATACCACCAAAAAAAGCTCTATTTGTGTGAAAAAATGATAAAAATTGCATATGGTTACAGTGTTGCATGACCGCACAATTGTCTTTGTTAAGTGCAACAGCACTGAAAGCTGAAAATTGTCCTGGGCAGGAAGGGGGTAGAAGTGCCCGGTAGGCAAGTGATTAATTCCAGTGTTGGCACTTTGAAATAAAAAAGTTGGTTTTGTGTTGCAGTTTGGGCACTCGGGCTCAAAAAGGTTCGCCATCACTGCTATAGGAGTTGTTGATGACTTGGGACATGCTATAGGAGTTGTTGGAGACCGGGGACATGCTATAGGAGTTGTTGGAGGCTGGGGACATGCTTTAGGAGTTGTTGGAGACTGGAGACATGCTATAGGAGTTGTTGAAGACTGGGGACATGCTATAGGAGTTGTTGGAGACCAAGGACATGCTATAGGAGTTGTTGGAGACCAGGGACATGCTGTAGGAATTGTTGGAGACTGGGCATATGCTATAGGAGTTGTTGAAGACTGGAGACATGCTATAGGAGTTGTTGGAGACCAAGGACATGCTATAGGAGTTGTTGACGACTTGGGACATGCTATAGGAGTTGTTGATGACTTGGGACATGCTATAGGAGTTGTTGATGACTTGGGACATGCTATAGGAGTTGTTGGAGACCGGGGACATGCTATAGGAGTTGTTGATGACTTGGGACATGCTATAGGAGTTGTTGGAGACCGGGGACATGCTATAGGAGTTGTTGGAGGCTGGGGACATGCTATAGGAGTTGTTGGAGGCTGGGGACATGCTTTAGGAGTTGTTGGAGACTGGAGACATGCTATAGGAGTTGTTGAAGACTGGGGACATGCTATAGGAGTTGTTGGAGACCAAGGACATGCTATAGGATTTGTTGGAGACCAAGGACATGCTATAGGATTTGTTGGAGACTGGGGGCATGCTATAGTTGGAGACTGGAGACATGCTATAGGAGTTGTTGGAGACTGGAGACATGCTATAGTTGGAGGCTGGAGACATGCTATAGGAGTTGTTGGAGACTGGAGACATGCTATAGTTGGAGGCTGGAGACATGCTATAGGAGTTGTTGGAGACTGGAGACATGCTATAGTTGGAGGCTGGAGACATGCTATAAGAGTTGTTGGAGGCTGGGGACAAGCTATAGGTGTTGTTGGAGACTGGAGACATGCTATAGGTGTTGTTGGAGACTGGGGACATTCTGTAGGTGTTGGTGGAAACCGGGGGCATGCTGTAGGAGTTGTTGGAGACTGAGGACATGCTACAGGAGTTGTTGGAGACATGGGACATGTTTCAGGAGATGTAAGCTAGAGATCACTGCTATTACAGAGCAATAGATAAACACAGATTACTGTACTCAGGAGCCCCGCAAGCCACACAAATAGTGCCAGTGATTGTGCCATACTGATCCCCTCTACTAGTGCAAGACTACCAGTCAGATCTGACCAACTGAAAACCATAGACTGCCCCTATGGTGGAGATTGCCACAAGTAGGACAATACCAGAACATCTTATTGATGATATGTGAAGCAGAAGTATAAATATTTGAAGGCAGAGATATCAATGATGACTCCACATGGGACATCTCGCTGTGGTTTTCTGGCTGGAATGAGTTTGGCGTGCAATGTTCGGGCCTGTGTCCGCCTGAGCCCTGTCCACAGACTGGCAGCCTGTCGAGGGACGGAGTGTCGGGATTAGGCTGGGATTACAGTTTTGTTACTTCCTGCTGCTCTGTCAGTTTTATTAATCTAGCATTTGGGCATTGTGCATCTGGGGATTATAGAGCGCTCCAAGCAGGACAGGGTGTGGGGTTTAGTAAATTACACAACGTCATCCCCCTGCTAATGACCCGGAACATTACACCGGCTGGATCTCACAGCAGCGCGAGTCAAGATGCCAGTGAAATCACATTATGGGAATTATGGCAGGCCATGGCCTGAAGACAACAGGTCAGTTTATTCCAGCTGGGAACAGGTGTTCTGTTTTTACAAGGCCCCTACATAAAACTGCATTGTGTGGAAAGACTAGTTTGTCGTCAACAACCCATTGAAGCCTTAGGGCTCATGTACACTGCAGCTGATAAACTCACGTTTAGAAGCTGTTCAGCGTTTTTTTTCAGCAGCCCCTGAACTCTCCCTCATGTTTTCCTATGTGTCCATGTACACAGAGTCCTTTACAGGCATTTGAGTTTACAGTCGTTTTTTTTAACACAAAACTTGCGTTCAGCAGTCAATTTTATCAGCGTTTCAAATGCAAAACGGTTGTAAATGAGGCAAATCGCATTTATAAGCGTTTGAAAAATTTTTTAACTCTTCCAGTTCCCGATGCTGTCCAGAGCCTTTTTTCATCATGAAAAATGCATGCAAAGCATTTTAAAGGTACTCAAATGGACAAAACACTGAACACAGGATGTTCCTACCAAGCTAGTCACACATTGTAATGACCAATTCACACCTCAGACCTCTCCCACCCTTGGAAACAAAAGATATGTTAATGACCATTCACACCTCAAATTCCTCATGAAGACCCCCTGCCAGGTGACCGTAAAGCAGAGTTCCACTCATCCTGTCAAAAAATAAAAGTCAGCATCTACAAAAACTGTAGCTGCTGACTTTTAAAAAACAGCCATTTACCTGTCCCTCAGTCCTGTGGTGTGTCCTCCGCAGCTCGTTTCACCGGCCGTCCTGGATTCCTGCAGGACGGCATCTTCAGTGTTGGCACCCGGCTGTGACTGCTTGCGGCTTCACAGCCGGGCACCCACTGTGCATGTGCGAGTAGCACTGCGCTTCATGAATGGTCCTGTAGTCTTCTGGGACCTGTTACATGTCCCAAAAGACTACAGCGAGGGAAGGAGGGAGGACACCTTCTGTTTCCGATTGCCTAGGCGGTCCGACCGCAAATGGGAGCCGGTACCTGTCAAATTTGGGTAGCCGCCCCCAAAGGTGCCAATCCTTAATGAGGAGCAGTCCTTAAAGCGGAACTTCCCCTTTTGGGTTGAGCTCCGCTTTAATGACTCCCTCCACCAGACACCTTTCCCACCCTTGGAAACAAAAGAAATGTTAATGAGCAACTCACACCTAAGCTAATCTCAACACGTACTGCTGTCTCTGCTTCTGCTCTCTGTATTTCTCTGAAACAGTCTGAAATAGTTAATTATTTACCACTTTTCAGTGCATTTTGAGCATTTGGGAGGTTCTCCTGTGCTAATGAACTTTTTTTTTTTTTTTTAGTTTTTTGATTAGAACACCTGTCAAGTTTTTACTGTGTCCCTATTAGGGACATTCACCTTCTGTATTTGTCCTGTTGACCGTTTTCACCAAAAGAGAAAGAAAATCACAAAATTTTGGTTGTCCACAGAACAGAAACAGAGGGGAAATCTAGTTCTAGTAATAACTTTTATTTGGAGTGATTTCCTATAACTGCGTGATTTCAGAAATGAGAAAAAAAATGTTGCTTTTAGTTCTGCTTTAGCCCTCGTGTACACGGGACGTTTTGATAACGCTGGTAATGTTAGCTGTGTAAAGTCACATTAAAAACGGGAGTTTTTCATCTTTTTTTAGTGTTTTTGCATTAGCGTTTAGCAACGTTTTGCCATGTTTAACAGCGTTTTCCATATTTGTGGTTTTTCAGGTTTTTTATGGGTCCAAAAACGCCAGTTTGCAGCATTTTACTGCGTTTTAACTCGTTTTGCAGCAATTTCAGCATTAGAGCGTTTCTACAGCTAAAAAACTCCTCTAGAAACCCACTAGTACTGGATTTTTTTTCCAGCCAAAAAACGTTGATTCCAGTCTATGTGTGTATGGACACATAGGATAACATGCTGGGGATGGACACATAGGATAACATGCTGGGGGGTTTACTGGCTTTAGAAAAAAACATCAAAAGTCAAAAACAGCCGCTGTAAAAACGTCCCGTGTGCATCAGGACTTTGAAGTCATATAACAAGTAGCATCCCATATCTTTCATCGGCCCCATTTTAATTGCTGTGACTCAAGTCGCAGTGACTCAAAAAAAGCACACTATTTTTGTGAAACTTTATTGTGACATGCATTGACATCTATTATTGAAGTTGCAATGAGTGGAAGCAAGTCGCTATGAAATCGCACAGCATATTTGAACCTCAAAGTGACACGACTTTGGTGCTGCATTGATGTTAACCGCGGCTTAACCTCAGCCTAACCCTTCACCTAAATCTTAATTCGAGTCCAACCCACAAACCTAATCCTAACTCTTAACCCGACTCTTACAAATACCTGTAAACTTTAATCTGACCTATATTCCTCATCTTTAAAGAGAATGGATCAGGAATGCGCATTTTAATAATACAAATTGCAATTTTTACCGCTCAGGGATGGGTGTGTGTGCTGTTATCTAGTTGTATTCTCTCCCTGTCGGCATAGACAGGTTATCTCGGTGTCACGCTGTAATGTCCCCATGGAGGATGACTTGTCTCTTGATTGAGCTCAGTGCTGAGAACTGACACTGTCACTGTTGGAGGAGACCAAACTTGTTATTTATGGTATGTATATAGTGCTGTCAATTTACGCAGCTCTTTACATATATATTGTACATTCACATCAGTCCCTAACCCTCAAGGGGCGTACAATCTAAGGTCCCTAACTCACATTCATACATACACATACTAGGGACAATTTAGACGGAAGCCAACTAACCTACCAGAATGTCTTTGAAGTGTTGGAGGAAACCAGGGTACCCAGAGGAAACCCACCCAGGCACAGGGAGAACATGGAAACTCCAGGCAGGTGGTGCCCTGGTTGAGATTTGAACCAACAACCCTAGTACTGCCAGGCGGAAGTGCCATTTAGCCACTGTGCTGCTCCATACATTAAAAAAAAACCATTTTGTTCTCCTTTTCGTAATATTGACATCACGTTTGTTATATGACAGTGTGTCTGTGTCTTTTATCAGCACTGAGCTCAAGCAGGAGATAGGTTGACCTTACAGCCTGACCTTTCTGGTTTGACAGGGAGAGAACACAAGCAAATAAAAGTCAAGTCATCTCCGAGAGGTGGGGCTGCACTGTTATAGCAATTCCACAGTGGAGATTTGGATTATACGGCAAACACCTGGTAGTGACTGGTTCTCTTTAAACTGACATCTACCATGACCAAACAAAAATGCTGCTCGTAAAATACATGATCACCACCTAGACCAGCGGAATGATTCGTCATGCGTTATAAACATAGGTTCAGGTGTACAAAAACACAGCCCTGAATACGGCCTTCGTCATGGTGTGTCGGGAGAATGCTAACAAGCAGAGCTTTGCAATTTTTTCCTCTTGGTGACCTTGCAGAATCCAACCAGGGGCGGACTGACCATTTGGAATGTCGGGCACTGCCCCAGGGCCCGGGGTCAGTAGGGGGTCCCATGAGATGCCCCTGGTACCTTTTTCATAGGCTTTTTTGAGTTTGGGCAAGAACACAGGGGCCCCATGATCCCCTATTGCTCGGGGGTCCCATGAGTTGTCAGTCTGCCCCTGTTACCAATATTACACCCTGGGTGTGTTTATGCGTCGTTTGCATCGCTTGCTCTCGTTCAGTGTATGACATGCGCTGCACATTGCTAGTACTACCTGGCGTTCAACCTGCAGCCCAAAGGGTCAAATAGGGGTCTTTGGTGGCTGTTGCGTGGATCTTGAGCCCTATCAGCGGTAGGAGGAGTTGGAGCTTTGTTTGGAAGGAGGCTGTAATGATGGTGATCTCTTGCAGTCTCGTGTTACATATCCTGAGTTTCGGACTCCTGCTACATGTCTCCAGTCTCCACCTCCTGTCCGCATAGTCTTCTATAGCATTGAATATACAATATTATGTCTCCAGCCACATCTGTGGCATGTGTGCAGTCTCTGACTGTCTACTGTAGTATGTCTGAGGTCTCTGACCATCATTGTAGTATGTCTGAGGTCTCTTACCATCATCTGTAGGTTGTCTGAGGTCTCTGACCATCATCTGTAGTATGTATGGGGTCCCTGACCATCATCTGAGGTATGTCTGAGGTCTCTGACCATCATCTGTAGTATGTATGAGGTCCCTGACCATCATCTGTAGTATGTCTCAGGTCTCTGACCATCATTTGTAGTATGTCTCAGGTCTCTGACCATCATCTTTAGTATGTCTGAGGTCTCTTACCATCATTGTGGTATGTCTGAGGTCTCTGACCATCATCTGTAGTATTTCTGAGGTCTCTTACCATCATCTGTAGTATGTCTGCAGTCTCTGACCATCAACTGTAGTATGTCTGAAGTCGCTTACCAACATGTGTAGTATGTCTGAGGTCTCTTACCATCATCTGTAGTATGTCTGAGGTACGTGACCATCATCTGTAGTATGTCTGAAGACTCTGACCATCATCTGTAGTATGTCTGAGGTCTCTTACCATCATCTGTAGTATGTCTGAAGACTCTGGCCATCATCTGTAGTATGTCTGAAGACTCTGGCCATCATCTGTAGTATGTCTGAGGTCTCTTACCATCATCTGTAGTATGACTGAAGACTCTGGCCATCATCTGTAGTATGTCTGAAGACTCTGGCCATCATCTGTAGTATGTCTGAGGTCTTTTACTATCATCTGTAGTATGTGTGAGGTCTCTGACCATTTACTATAGTATGTCTGAGATCCGTGACCATCATCTGTAGTATGACTGAAGACTCTGACCATCATCTGTAGTATGTCTGCAGTCTATGACCATCATCTGTAGTATGTCTGAGGTCTCTTGCCATCATCTGTAGTATGTTTGAGGTCTCTTACTATCATATGTAGTATGTCTGAGGTCCGTGACCATCATCTGTAGTATGTCTGAGGACTCTTACCATCATATGTAGTATGTCTGAGGTCTGTGACCATCATCTGTAGTATGTCTGAAGTCTTTGACCATCATCTGTAGTATGTCTTCAGTCTTTGACCATCATCTGTAGTATGTCTGAAAGTTAGAGACCTTAGACTGTACGCCCCTTGAGGGTTAGGGACTGATGTGAATGTACAATATATATGTAAAGTGCTGCATAAAGTGACGGCGCTATAGAAGTACCTGAAATAAATAATAAACCTAAACTGTGACAGATGGAGGTGGGTGGTGTGTGCCTGTTAGAGGGTTTGTCAGCCAATGGAAAAATGGCATCAGGGTATACGGACCTGATGATTGACTGGTGAGATCTGGGGTAATCTTCTGGTGGCAGTGTACTGGCCTCTCTGGGGTGCCAAATCTCCAGTGCTCCCCCTTTGAGTAGAATGAGAAGGAAAAAGCAAGCACTACAATGCAATATATAATGCAAAATGCAGTGTTGCTGCGTCGTGCGGTGTGGTGTGCACCCAACCCAAAGCTTAGGAAATCAGTGGACCATACTATACACAATGACATATATCATATAAAAAATGGAAAACACAAACGCTAACACAGATTTTCAAGTATGCATGCATGTACTATTTAGAAGGCCTCATGTACACTGGACGTTTATGATCCTGCTCTTACTGCCATTTTCTGCCTCTAAACCCCCCCCCCCCCCCGTAACATTGGCCTGTGTCCATGCACACATAGGCATTTAAAGGAGTTTAGAGACAGGGGTGTCAAGGAGCAAAAAAAAACAAAAAAAAAAACACATCTAGAGCGTCCAGTAGCAGAAAACGCGATCGATGCCCGTCAGCACGTGAAAAGATACATCTGAACACACCTAAGCGATAGGCACGTTTAGCACTTGAAATTTAATTAATTAATTTCAATAGTCAGAATAAATTATTGTTCTGGCTAATTAACTGAATTTACACTCAAGTGCTTGATGAGCCAAAATGCACCTATACCTGTTACATGCATTTACAAGAGCCAAGGTTTTTTTTTTCTGCCAATGTCCAGCGTGCGTGGCGCCTAAAGCGTTTGTCATTCTACTTTCGGCCAGCGTGCGTGGCGCCTAAAGCGTTTGTCATTCTACTTTCGTCCAGCGTGCGTGGCGCCTAAAGCGTTTGTCATTCTACTTTCGTCCAGCGTGCGTGGCGCCTAAAGCGTTTGTCATTCTACTTTCGGCCAGCGTGCGTGGCGCCTAAAGCGTTTGTCATTCTACTTTCGTCCAGTGTGCGTGGCGCCTAAAGCGTTTGTCATTATACCTTCGTCCAGCGTGCGTGGGGCCCAAAGCGTTTGTCATTCTACCTTCGTCCAGCGTGCGTGGCGCCTAAAGCGTTTGCCATTCTACCTTCGTCCAGCGTGCGTGGGGCCCAAAGCGTTTGTCATTCTACCTTCGTCCAGCGTGCGTGGCGCCTAAAGCGTTTGCCATTCTACCTTCGTCCTGCGTGCGTGGCGCCTAAAGCGTTTGCCATTCTACCTTCGTCCTGCGTGCGTGGCGCCTAAAGCGTTTGCCATTCTACCTTCGTCCTGCGTGCGTGGCGCCTAAAGCGTTTGCCATTCTACCTTCGTCCTGCGTGCGTGGCGCCTAAAGCGTTTGCCATTCTACCTTCGTCCTGCGTGCGTGGCGCCTAAAGCGTTTGCCATTCTACCTTTGTCCTGCGTGCGTGGCGCCTAAAGCGTTCGCCATTCTACCTTCGTCCTGCGTGCGTGGCGCCTAAAGCGTTCGCCATTCTACCTTCGTCCTACATGCGTGGCGCCTAAAGCGTTCGCCATTCTACCTTCGTCCTACGTGCGTGGCGCCTAAAGCGTTCGCCATTCTACCTTCGTCCAGCGTGCGTGGCGCCTAAAGCGTTCGTCATTCTACCTTCGTCCTGCGTGCGTGGCGCCTAAAGCGTTCGCCATTCTACCTTCGTCCAGCGTGCGTGGCGCCTAAAGCGTTCGTCATTCTACTTTCGTCCAGCGTGCGTGGCGACTAAAGCGTTTGTCATTCTACCTTCGTCCTGCTGTAAGTGCCCATGTCCGGATCCCTCATGTATTTGGCCTGATTACAATGTCCACCTCTGAAAACCAGCATTGTGTGTCTGGGATGTTCTTGTATTTGAGCAAAGGTCACACAACAAGCTCGTTTACATACCATAGACCAAGGGAGGGAGATGTACATGTGTCCAATGGCCGGGGCGGATACAAGGAAACCTCTGCCTGGAGGGCTTGTGGCGTGGAATGTATAGGTGGAGGCTTTACGTCTTTCAACCCTTTGTGTTTACACATACTATGTATTACCATTATGCATACAAAGGTGACATTTTATGGCCTGTAGTGATAAGTCGCAGACAGATAAGACCATTGCTTGTAAACTCCAGGCCAAATTGTTTTTCTTTCAGTTGGTAAGAGTTAGAACCCCTGTTTTTTTCCAGTTCTAACCCTCTGGAGGGGGTTTATCCTTCCTTCTTGGCCAAATGGTCATTGGAGATGGACCTGACTTCTCCTCAAGTGGGTCACAGACAGCAATAACATCCTACTATACAAGAAGCAGAAGAGGCTTGTTCCCATCGATGGCCAGGGTGCAGGTTCAGGTTCCTCCTCCATCTAGTAGGTGGCACTATGCCATTATACAGAAGGAGCAGGTTCCCCCTCCGTCCAGTAGGTGGCACTGTGTCTGTCAGGAATGGACTCGCCAATGGTGGTGGGACTCACCTGCCTTGTGGGCTGGCCAACGAGTGCTCTCAGCAGCCAGAATCTCACTCCTGCAATCAGGCCATCACCTGAGGCTGATTGCAGGAGGTGTATTTAGTGCCTTGGTGTATGTTTCCCTGATCCCTGTGATCCCTGTGATCAGTGCCTTGGTGTATGTTTCCCATGAGCCCCTGTACCTGCATCCTGTCTGCTTCCTGCTTTGATCCTGACTCTGAACGAACTCCGCCTGTCCTGACCTCGGCTATTCCTGACCACTCTTCCGTTCGCTCCTGGTACCCTGTTTGTCCGTTAGCTACCGACCCGGCCCGCCTGACTATGTTGTGTTCCATATATCAGTTTAGGTTTGGGTTTGTTTCACCTTGTTGTATGTATTTGTGTTAGTTTTGGGTTTGGTTTGTTGCACTGCGTTTGTTTGTGTTGTCCTTAATAAATTATCTTATTTACACGCTATACCTGAAGTCTCTGTTTCCCTGTGTCAGTCCACACACCTCTGGTCATTCCCGGAGCCCTGACAGTGTCTTTATACAGATGGAGTGGAGTCTGTTAGGGGAATTGTCCCTTTATGTGCTCCATTGGTGTCTCAGAGGAACCAGCTGTCTTATTGAATGCTGCAACTTCTGGTGGCCTTCAGCGGCCATCTTGGTGTTGGACCTTATAAATCAGGGTACGGGAGTCATTCGGGGTCACTTGGAGAGTTAGGGACAGAGACAGGGACCATAAGTTAGGGAAAGAGACCTCACTTGTTAGGGAGAGTGTATAGCACAAGGAGCAAGGGGCAAGTAAATGTGTGAATGGAGAGTCAGTGATCCGTACCAATCACTGACTCTGTCCATCCATAAATGAAACATAGTAAACTGTGTTTACTATGTTTCGGTTTGCGAATAACCAGGAAGCTCTGTACATAGCTCCTCTTGTCCATTCACTAAGTGCTGCTGAGGCCACAGAGATAGAGATTGAGGGCTGTGCCCTTAATCCTCTTTCTCTGTCTCAGAGGTGGAATATCAGAGGTCTGTTTAGACTGCTGATATCTCATCAAAGTCCCCCAATGGGGCTCCTAAAAAATTTTTTTTAATTATCTATCTATATATATATATATATATATATACACACACACATAATCTCTTAGATTGTAAGCTCCCAGGATCAGGCCCTCCTAACCCTCTTGTATTGAACTGTATTGTTGCTGTATTTTCTCCCTTTATATTATAAAGCGCTGAGCAAACTGTTGGTGCTATATAAACCCTGTATAATATATATATATATATATATATATGGTAAAAAAAATTAAAAATGGCAAAAAGAAAATAAAAAAATTAAATACCAAAAATAAAAAAACTACTGACACCAGTGGCGGAACTACTAGGGACACAAAGGTCGCACTTGCAACCCGGCCCTGGCGTTCTGCCACTGGGCTCAGAGGGAAGGGCACTGGCCGAGGGTCAGGAGGGCCCTCCATGGTTGCTTGCATCAGGGGCCCTGAAGGCCCTAGTTATCATGCCTGTAGCCTCTGACAATCTCTTTTAGGGCCAGTTCACACTACATGCATTTCAGTTACTTTTTTTCTGCATCCAAAATGCACAGAAAGTAGGTGATATGGTTGTCAGTGTCATAGTTCACATCAGTGCTTGTAGTTTCAGTGTGTTCCGCTTGCAGAAAAAAAAGTAGAACAGGCTGCATTTTTCCTGCACAGAACTGTATTGGAACACAGTAAAACGCATCAGCAACACACCGGAACGCACCAAAAGTGCACTGGAACGTACATGTCCTTATTTAAATGTAAGAACGAGAGAGGGGAAAAATGGCAGGCATCAAAAACACACCAGAACACACTAAAAACACATAAAACCTGCACATGTAGATATATATATGTTTCTACATGTGCAGGTTTTATGCGTTTTTAGTGTGTTCCTGTGCGTTTTTGATGCCTGCCTGCCAATATATATATATATACACATACAGTGAGGAACAGAAGTATTTGAACACCCTGCGATTTTGCAAGTTCTCCCACTTAGAAATCATGGAGGGGTCTGACATTCACATTGTAGGTGCATTCCCACTCTGAGAGACAGAATTTAAAAATTCAGGAAATCACATTGTATGATTTTTAAAGAATTTATTTGTCTTGCACTGCTGAACATAAGTATTTGAACACCTAAGAAACAGCAAGAATTCTGGCTCTCAAAGACCTGTTACTGTGCCTTTAAAAAGTCCACCTCTACTCCACTCATTAATCTAACTTAGTAGCACCTGTCTGAGCTCTTTAAAGACACCTGTCCACCCCACAGTCAGTCAGACGCCAACTACTACCATGGGCAAGACTAAAGAGCTGTCAAAAGACACCAGAGACCTTATTGTGGACCTCCACAAGGCTGGAAAGGGCTACGGCGCAATTGCCAAGCAGCTTGGTGAAAACAGATCAACTGTTGGAGCAATTGTTAGAAAATGGAAGAGGCTAAAGATGACTGTAAGTCTCCCTCGGACTGGGGCTCCATGCAAGATCTCACCTCGTGGGGTATCACTGATGATAAGAAAGGTGAGGAATCAGCCCAGAACTACAAGGGAGGAGCTGGTCAATGACATGAAGAGAGCTGGGACCACAGTTTCAAAGGTCTCTGTCGGTAGAACACTACGCCGTCATGGTTTCAAATCATGCATTGCACGGAAGGTTCCCCTGCCCAAGTCATCACATGTCCAGGCCTGTCTGAAGTTTGCCAATGACCATCTGGATGATCCAGAGGAGGCATGGGAGAAAGTCATGTGGTCAGATGAGACCAAAGTAGAACTTTTTGGTCTAAACTTCACTCGTCGTGTTTGGAGGAAACAGAAGGATTAGTTGCATCCCAAGAACACCATCCCTACTGTGAAGCATGGGGGTGGTAACATCATGCTTTGAGGGTGATTTTCTGTGAAGGGGACAGGACGACTGCACTGTATTAAGGAGAGGATGAATGGGGCCATTTAGTGTGAGATTTTGAGCAACAACCTCCTTCCCTCAGTCAGAGCATTGAAGATGGGTCGTGGCTGGGTCTTCCAACATGACAACGACCCGAAGCACACAGCCAGGATAACCAAGGATTGGCTCCGTAAGAAGCATATCAAGGTTCTGGAGTGGCCTAGCCAGTCTCCAGACCTAAATCCAATAGAACATCTTTGGAGGGAGCTGAAACTCCGTGTTGCTCAGCGACAGCCCCGAAACCTGACAGATCTAGAGGAGATCTGTGTGGAGGAGTGGGCCAAAATCCCTGTTGCAGTGCAAACCTGGTCAGGAACTACAGGAAACGTCTGACCTCTGTAATTGCAAACAAAGGCTTCTGTACCAAATATTAACACTGATTTTCTCAGGTGTTCAAATACTTATGTTCAGCAGTGCCAGACAAATACATTCTTGAGGCTACATTCACACTAGAGTTGTGTGCAGGCGGCAGAGAGGCGTTTGGGAAGCGTTTTTACCGCTTCCCAAACGCCTCTGCCAATTCTGCACATTACAGCACATGGTGCTGTCCTAAGGGGAGCATTTTCATCATGTCGTGGCAAAACAGACGCCTCTGGTCGAGTCAGGAGGCGTTGAAGCCTCCTATTCTAGTCTATGGTGCCGCTCCGCAAACGCCCGGCCGGAGTTTGCGGTGCGGTTGCGGGGTGTTTGCGGAGCGGTAACACCATTCAAACTGTATTATAGGCATTTGTGGGGCATTTTTAACGCTCGGCAAACACCTAGCAACCCCCGCTAAACCGCGCATGCGGTGTTAAAAAACGCTCCGCAAACGCCGGACCAACGCTTGCCAAACGCTATAGGGGCGTTTGGCAAGCGTTGGTAAAACAGCCGTGTGAACGAGCCCTTAAAAATCATACAATGTGATTTCCTGAATTTTTTTTTAAATTCTGTCTCAGAGTGGGAATGCACCTACAATGTGAATTTCAGACCCCTCCATGATTTCTAAGTGGGAGAACTTGCAAAATCTCAGGGTGTTCAAATACTTCTGTTCCTCACTGTATATATAGTAAATAAAAAATTAAATGATGCCTGCCTGCCAATATATATATATATATAGTAAAAAAAATTAAAAATGGAAAAAAATAATAAAAAATTAAAATACCAAGAATATAAAACTACTGACACCAGTGGCGGAACTACTAGGGTCACAAAGGGCTTGGAGGGAAGAGAACTGGCTGAGGGTCAGTAGGGCCCTCCATGGTTGCTTGCATCGGGGCCCTGAAGGGGGAAAAATTAAATCATATTCTGTGATGTCAGGGACCACGCCTGAGCCGTGCACAGAAATCCCCGTGTGTACACAGGTGCCCCACTGGTCTACGGCTGCTACCAAATATCTGGCAGAGACTGGTGTCTCAAGGACGCACATGCTGGATTTTTCAGGACGGTGGTGCGGAAGGGGGGCACAGGGCGGGGATTGATGCGGCAATGAATTTCCACCTTTATCGCTTTTTGAAATCTTGCTGAAGCTGATACTCTTTAGTTAGTGCTGGGCAGCCCAGTGACTTAGTGCCAAGCACTTCTGGTGTCCTTGAGTAGAATCCAGACCAGAACACTGTCTGCATGGAGTTTGCATGGGTTTCCTCCCAGTGACTTAGTGCCGAGCACTTCTGGTGTCCTTGAGTAGAATCCAGACCAGAACACTGAACACTGTCTGCATGGAGTTTGCATGGGTTTCCTCCCAGTGACTTAGTGCCGAGCACTTCTGGTGTCCTTGAGTAGAATCCAGACCAGAACACTGAACACTGTCTGCATGGAGTTTGCATGGGTTTCCTCCCAGTGACTTAGTGACTAAGCCCAGTGACTTAGTGCCGAGCACTTCAGGTGTCCTTGAGTAGAATCCAGACCAGAACACTGTCTGCATGGAGTTTGCATGGGTTTCCTCCTACGCTCCAAAGACATGCTGGTAGGGTAATTGCCCCCTGTCTAAATTGGCCCTAGTATATGCAAGATAGGGAGCTTAGATTGTAAGCTCATGGGGCCAGGATTGTTGAAAAGAACGGTATGTAAAGTGCTGTAATTTAGGACCGGATTGTGCAGCATTGGCTGCCGGCCTCCAGGTAAGTCATTCCTTTGGGCCGGGTATAGCCGGAGACTCAGGAGGGAGTCAGGTTGGCAGGTACATGATGTCTATGTGCTGGCTGCCTGTGTGGGCCCTGTCACATGTTCTGCATGTCACGCATTCCTGGGGGATATGGACCATGCAGGGACACAAGGCAGTCATGTGCAGCGTGCTGTTAACCCATGCACTGCCTGACACGAGCAGAAAATGTGTGTGCTGAATAAGGCCCCATACCAGGGCGGACTGACAACTCATGGGGCCCCCGGGCAATAGGGGATCATGGGGCCCTTGTGTCCTTGCCCAAAGTCAAAAAAGCCTATGAAAAAGGTACCAGGGGCATTTCATGGGGCCCCCTACTGACCCTGGGCCCTCGGGCAGTGCCCGAGGTTCCAAATGGTCAGTCCGCCCCTGCTCCATGCACACGAGCATTTTTTGAAGCTCCTAGAAGCTATGATCAGCATACTTTTTTCTGCTCCTAGAAGAGCGAAATAGTGTTCTCCTCTGTGTCCATGCACACTATTTTAGGCTAGTAGCATTTTTTGAGCTTCAGAGTCTAGGAGCAGAAACATTTTTTTTTAGAGCTTTTTGGAGCGTTTTTCTAGCAGAAAACAAAAACTCGAAAGGCTACTAAAACGCTCCAAGTATCGTTTTTCTAGTTTTTTTTTTCACTACATGTACAATAAAAACACTAATTAACCCCTTGCCTACCGGGCACTTATACCCCCTTCCTGGCCAGGCCAATTTTCAGATTTCAGTGCTGTCGCACTTTGAACGACAATTGCGCGGTCATGCAACACTGTACCTTTTCACACAAATACAGCTTTCTTTTGGTGGTATCTAATCGTCGCTGGGTGTTTTATTATTTGCGCTATAAACAAGAAAAGAGCAAAAAAAATGTTTTTCTTTGTTTCTATTATAAATTTTGCAAACAGGTCATTTTTCTTCTTCGCTGATGTGCGTTGAGGAGGCTGCACTGATAGGCAGCACTGATGGGCACTGATAGGCAGCACTGATGGGCACTGATAGGCAGCACTGTTGGGCACTGATGAGGTGGCATGGATAGGCAGCATTGATGGGCACTGATAGGCAGCACTGATGGGCACTGATGAGGTGGCATGGATAGGCAGCAATGATGGGCACTGATAGGCAGCACTGATGGGCACTGATAGGCAACACTGTTGGGCACTGATAGGCAGCACTGATGGGCACTGATAGGCAGCACTGATGGGCACTGATAGGCAGCACTGTTGGGCACTGATGAAGTGGCATGGATAGGAAGCACTGATGGCCACTGATAGGCAGCACTGATAGGCAGCACTGTTGGGCACTGATAGGCAGCACTGTTGGGCACTGATGAGGTGGCATGGATAGGCAGAACTGATGGCCACTGATAGGCAGCGCTGTTGGGCACTGATGAGGTGGCAAGGATAGGCAGCACTGATGGCCACTGATAGGCAGCACTGTTGGGCACTGATAGGCAGCACTGTTGGGCACTGATGAGGTGGCATGGATAGGCAGCACTGATGGCCACTGATGAGGTGGCATGGATAGGCAGCACTGATGGCCACTGATAGGCTGCACTGATGAGGTGGCACTGGTGGGCATTGATGAGGAGGCACTGATGATGCTTCACTGATATGCAGCAATGATGTACACTTATAGGCGGCACTGATGGACACTGATAGGCAGCACTGTTGGGCACTGATGAGGTGGTATGGATAGGCAGCACTGATGGGCACTGATAGGCAGCACTGTTGGGCACTGATAGGCAGCACTGTTGGGCACTGATGAGGTGGCATGGATAGGCAGCACTGATGGCCACTGATAGGCTGCACTGATGAGGTGGCCCTGGTGGGCATTGATGAGGAGGCACTGATGATGCTTCACTGATATGCAGCAATGATGTACACTTGTAGGCGGCACTGATGGGCGACACTGACTGATGCGCTGACTGGCGGCACTGACTAATATAACCGGGACCAGCTGTAGGCGGCATGCCCACATACGAGTTGTCGGTCAGTCTTACATACGAAAGATCGTTCTGTAAACAATGATGATTTGTCGACTAAAACATTTGCAAGTTTGACAATCACACATTGATTTTCCCAGATGCAGAACATGAATGGGTTTGCATTCTGGAATCGCAGGGCTAGCTTTTCAAATTAGGTGCAGGAAACTGTGTTGTTACTTGAACGCTGCCTGCATCAAACTGGCTTGCGGGTTCTGTTCTGTCTGTGGATAATTTTTCGCCTGGCCCCTTCACAGGGCCACTGATAAGGGAGTACGGCTGGCCCACCTGTACTGGGCCCCGGCTCCATCACTTCAAAAGTCGGGCCCAGGCAGCAGCCAAGCAGGAGGGCCAGCTGACCTGCCTTATTGCTGGCTCATGTAGCTCCCACTGCAGCATTTCCGGCTTCTCCCCCTTTATCTCCCTCTGGCTGCACTGCAGTAGGATTAGTATCTGCACCCCCCATGTCCGGGCCCCCTTGTGTCCCCCCCCCTCCCCCGCAGCACTGCAAGCTTCTCTCCTCTCCCGCTGGCAGCTGCTGCAGGCACACAGGGGGATTGTTTCAGGATGGAGAGCGGAGGCGGCGGTGATTAAATCCTATTTAGTGGCCCCTTCCTTTCCTAAATGAATACAGTGAGCGATCAGTACTGATCACTCCTGTGTCCATTCATCGCTGTGTTTACTATACTTCAGTTTATGAATGACCAGAAAGCCTCTGAGCGTTTCCTATTCATTTACTGTTCAGTGCAGCTGAGGCTGCAGAGAAAGGGACTGATGAATCTATGCCCTCGGTCACTTTCTCTGTCTCAAATGTGAGACCTCTGATATTTCACCAAAAGCCCCGAACAGGGCAGATATAAATTGTAAACAGAATATAAACAAATATAAAAAAATCTAAAAAAAACTGTAAAATTCTAAGAAAACAGTTTGAAAAAAATTAAGGAGCCGTTAAAATGTGTTTTGCTGTCTGAAGAGCAGTCAGTATTTGGATCGCTCTTCAGAGAGCATTTGACAGGCGGTGAGGAGGCATATAGCTTTAACCCTGCAGTAGAGCACTAAAACTGCATGATTACCACACGGTTGTGGGGCACTTGTAGAGAAGTGCTATTCATCTGAATGGGTCTTGTTCAATGGAGGTATCATTAACTTGATATTTTCAGGTAGGCTGTACAAGGCCCCGGGATTTCCAACAGCAGGCATGCTGCTTCAATTTTCTATCTAAAGATGTCAGGCGGGAGGACGTCAGGCGGGAGGGCATCCGGCAGGAGGATGTCAGGCGGGAGGGCATCCGGCGGGAGGATTTCAGGCGGGAGGATTTCAGGCGGGAGGGCATCCAGCGGGAGGATGTCAGGCGGGAGGATGTCAGGTGGGAGGATGTCAGGCGGGAGGACGTCAGGCGGGAGGATGTCAGGTGAGAGGGCATTTGGCGGGAGGATGTTAGGCGGGAGGACATAGGTAGGAGAATGTCAGGCGGGAGGATGTCAGGTGGGAGGACGTCAGGCAGGAGGATGTCAGGCAGGTGGGCATCCGGCGGGAGGATGTTAGGCGGGAGGACATAGGTGGGAGAATGTCAGGCGGGAGGATGTCAGGTGGGAGGACGTCAGGCGGGAGGGCATCCGGCGGGAGGATGTCAACAGAGCCACCTAGAGAGCAAATTTCAGCTGATTCATCAGGAACTGGACAGTATTTGTTCGGTGCATGGCCTACGTAAGCACTGAAATGCCACACCACTGCTCAGTAGTCCAGATATCATTTTATTCCAGTAATGGGCAACAGACAATAGAAGGGAACTGACGAGATTTCTGCAGATTATCACACTGGATAAAACATTACTTAAGTTCCAGTTAATTATCAGTTCTTACACATTGTTTCTGATTGCAAGGCCTGAAGAAGGGGGTATTTTTGGGTCCCCGAAACATGATGTCTACTCCTTTTGTCCCTTTGACTCTCGGTGCTCGGTCATACAGGTGCAATTTCAGGTGCAATTTGAAAATTGAAATTGCACCTGAAATTGCATCTAATGAATGTGAAGGTCAGTGTCTTAACGTGCCATTTGCTGCAGCGTGATTTCTAAAGTAGTTCTTGTATGACTTTTTCTACAGTTTTGTTGCGATTTCACATACATAGAATATAATGGAAAGCGCACTGCAAATTGCAAGAAATCATTGAAAAACTTCACAAGTAGCAATAAAATCTTCAGAAATCACAACTAAAATCATGCTGAAATTGCACACAAATCGCATGATCTTAAATCGCAGTGGTGTGACCGGTGACTTACTGGAATAAAACCGTATCTGGACTATTAAACAGTGTGATTATTGATGGTACCCTTAAGGTTCAAGGACCAATAGAGAGGGGCTGCTCAGGGTTTCATGGGATGCTGCTCTGCTACTTTCCCCTGTTTTCTAGTAATTTATAAAATATAGTGGGAGGGAGGTTCAGAGGCTAAAGCTTGAACATTTATGGAACTTCAGCCAATCCCTGGGGCGGGGTGCCCAGAAAGTGGGGGAGAATCAATAAATAATTTGGACAGCTTGCAGCATGTGGGTGTAGGGCAGTGTTTCTGAGTCTAGCCTGCTGGAGGAGACCCATGTTGAGAGGCCTTGTCATCCTGGGCAGAAACCAAGGAAGGAAGCCAGCTTGAAGACGTCAAGGTCCCTGCTAGGCTTGGCTGGAGGACCTCTTCATAAAGCAACCCAAGAATCCAGAGGGTCAGGAGAGAGCTCACAGGATAGTGTCGGGAGGACGTTGTGGGAGAGAGCCCAAGTTGTCCAAGAGGTGGTGTGAGTCTTCATCTCCCTCACTAGGAAGAGCTTGGAGGGATATCTGTAGAAGGCAACTGATGACCCTGGTGGCTAAGGCTGGCCATACACTATACAATTTTCTGTCCAGTTTCAGCCCAATTTCCTTTAGATGTACCTTCAACTATGCAGTGCGAGGGCCTGCCTAATTAGATACAATTGAAAGCAGGAGCGGACTGACAACTCATGGGGCCCCCGGGCAATAGGTGATCATGAGGCCCCTGTGTCCTTGCCCAAACTCAAACAAGCCTATGAAAAGTACTAGGGGCATCTCATGGGGCCCCCTACTGACCCCGGGCCCTCGGGCAGTGCCTGAGTTTCCAAATGGTCAGTCCGCCCCTGGGCAAGATGGATCCATGCTTTCATGTTGTTTATACCAAATTCTGGCCCTACCATATGAATGTCAAAGTAACCAGTCTACCCATTCTCCTCTGACCTCTGACACCAACAAGGCATTTTTGCCCACACAGCTGCCACTCACTGGATATTTTCTCTTTTTCAGACCATTCTCTGTAAACCCTAGAGATGGTTGTGTGTGAAAATCCCAGTAGATCAGCCGTTTTTGAAATACTCAGTCCAGCCCGTCTGTCTGTGCCTGAGATTCCAAATGGTCAGTCCGCCCTTGTACATTCACATCAGTCCCTAACCCTCAAGGGGTGTACAATCTAAGGTCCCTAACTCACATTCATACATACACATACTAGGGACAATTTAGGCAGGAGCCTACCAGCATGTCTTTGGAGTGAGGGAGGAAACCAGAGTACCCGGAGGAAACCCACGCAGGCACAGGGAGAACATGCAAACTCCAGGCAGGTGGTGCTGTGGTTGGGACCCTAGTACTGCCAGGCGGAAGTGCTAACCACTTAGCCACTGTGCCGCCCACGTATGTTTTTTTATACCCACCTGGAGTTCAGCTTTATACATCGCTTCATTTCTAAAGAATCATTTGTGTATGATCCCTGCCCAGCGACTTGGCTGACATTGTGCTCAGCAGAGGTTAATGTGTTTCTCCGAGCCCAAGGACAGGCAGGTGATCTGAGCGATGTGGTTTCTGTAATTATAAACTACTGCATTCGAAAATCAGGCTGAGTTTCGAAAAAGCGCTGAGGTCTGCGATGGGGGAGGGGAATACCACTGGCAAAGAAGATTTAGGTATTTTTCAGAAGTTTTCTTCTGAAAGTGGAAAGCACCATAAAAATATAACTTTTTTTATTGTTAGATCCCCCCTGTAAAAAAATAAATAAATCCCAAACACTACTTGCCCTCTCCATGTCCTAGGGCTGGCTGATTCTCAGTCCAGCGGGAGTGGTCCTCTTTGTCATTATGCCCCTTTTCCTGTTAGCCTAGCCTGTCATTTACAAGCCACCCCTAGACCCTCAGAGTTTTTAGTTTAACACATTGAGCACAATAAAGTAAACCTTTCCCAGTTAAACTGTTTTGTAGGATTTCTACCCCTACATGTTTCAGGAAATGGTCAGACACTGGGGACATGGTGGAGGAGTTAGAGGACGTTTCAGGAAATGGTCAGACACTGGGGACATGGTGGAGGAGTTAGAGGACGTTTCAGGAAATGGTCAGACACTGGGGACATGGTGGAGGAGTTAGAGGACGTTTCAGGAAATGGTCAGACACTGGGGACATGGTGGAGGAGTTAGAGGACATGTTTCAGGAAATGGTCAGACACTGGGGACATGGTGGAGGAGTTAGAGGACGTTTCAGGAAATGGTCAGACACTGGGGACATGGTGGAGGAGTTAGAGGACGTTTCAGGAAATGGTCAGACACTGGGGACATGGTGGAGGAGTTAGAGGACGTTTCAGGAAATGGTCAGACACTGGGGACATGGCGGAGGAGATGTTGGACATGGTACAGGAAATGGTCAGACACTGGGGACATGGTGGAGAAGTTAGAGGACATGTTCCAGGAAATGGTCAGACACTGGGGACATGGCGGAGGAGTTAGAGGACATGTTTCAGGAAATGGTCAGACATTGGGGACATGCTGGAGGAGATGTTGGACATGGTACAGGAAATGGTCAGACACTGGGGACATGGTGATGGAGTTACAGGACATGTTCCAGGAAATGGTCAGACATTGGGAACATGCTGTGGGACATGGCGGACATGTTTCAGGAAATGGTCAGACACTGGGGACATGCTGGAGGAGTTAGAGGACATGTTTCAGGAAATGGTCAGACACTGGGGACATGCTGAACAAGATGTTGGACATGGTACAGGAAATGGACAGACACTGGGGACATGCTGAACGAGATGTTGGACATGGTACAGGAAATGGTCAGACACTGGGGACATGGTGGAGGAGTTAGAGGACATGTTTCAGGAAATGGTCAGACACTGGGGATATGCTGTGGGACATGGCGGCCATGTTTCAGAAAATGGTCAGACACTGGGGACATGCTGAACAAGATGTTGGACATGGTACAGGAAATGGACAGACACTGGGGACATGGTGGAGGAGTTAGAGGACATGTTTCACGAAATGGTCAGACACTGGGGACATGGTGGAGGAGTTAGAGGACATGTTTCAGGAAATGGTCAGACACTGGGACATGCTGTGGGACATGGCGGACATGTTTCAGGAAATGGTCAGACACTGGGGACACACTTTAGGAGACAGCAGACATGAGGAGGAACCCCACATAGGCACTACAATAGACATTATCTCTCACACACAAGCAGTGAATTCGTATTTCTCCTCTGTGAGTGACTTCGAGCTGTGGAAGGGCCCGTGCTCCGGAATGGCTGATAACACAAATGCTGTTGATGTCATTGCTCAGACACTTGATTTACTAAAGTTCTGTTAGAAAATGCTTTTAGTAACTTGGTACAGAGTGACAACAACATGGTGTAAGGCAGAAATCGCCTGGGAGGCCTGCTTTGTGTTTTGCTGCGTGTTGCCATGGAAACACTAGGGAGTTAGGCTGTGGGAGAGTTAGGTGTGACCAGTACAGCTGTTTTAGTACATCTCCCTCCTATTCTCAGCTCCTCAGCAGGCTAGCGTGAGTATTCCAGAGCCGGAGTTCTTATAGTCGCCATGGTAACATGCAAGTAAAATGGGGGTGGAGCTTAGAGTTATGAGGCGGGACTTAGTATGTTTGCTCTGTGCGTTCTTCTCCTCCACTTGCAGATGGCAGGCCTGGTGCCCGTCTAGTACATGTAAGAGCCGTGTGGCAGGAAGAAGCTGCAGCAGGGGCTCTCAGCTGTGACAGGAAGTGGTGACGCTGCGTAACGTTTCATACATGATATTTCTTTTTTCATCTACAGTGTCAAGATGGGGGAGACCCAGATCTACAGCCAGCGCCTTCACGGCATCGCGGTAAGTAAAACACCTGAGATTTGTCCTGCGGAGCTAACACTCCACTGCACTGGAAGAGAGCGAGCTATAACACCCTTGTGTATGGATTCACTATAGGAGGTCAGAGCAACAACGGCAGGAGCAGCCAGGGGGTGGTAAAACCAGGCGGTTGAGCCACAGTTTTACTATCCTCTGACCGACCCCCTGAACACTGACATTCAGCTGCTACGTATGCTGAGGCTACAATGCTGTGCTTTGTGGCAGCGACAGAAATGAGACAGCATGTTGCATTCGACAGGTTGAACGTGATCCATGCAAGTCTATGGGCCACAACCACGTTCAATGCGTGCAACTGCAGCGTGGCAGGTTTTTTTCTCAGACAGCTTAACGCCCTTGAAAGTGTACTGTAGTGCAGGGGTGGGCAACTGTGGCCCTCCAGCTGTTGGTGAACTACAAGTCCCATCATGCCTCTGCCTTTGGGAGTCATGCTTGTAACTGTCAGTTTTGCAATGCCTCATGGGACTTGTAGTTCTACAACAGCTGGAGGGCCACAGTTGCCCACCCCTGCCGTAGTGGATCCTTTTTTTAGAGGGTGGTAGAGCAGTGGCTTGTGAAGGCGCTACAGCCGCCTCCTGATGCCCCGTGTTTTGTTTTTTTTTATTGACAAACGCCAATTTTACATTGCTGGCCCGTTTGGCTGGCAGTTGCGGTGGGGCCCCATTGATCTCAATGGGCAACTTTGACAGGCTGTAATGTTGGGATTCAGTGGGCAGCCAGGGGGGAGGGGATAAAACCACAGCTCAGCCACCTGTTTTTACATCCCTCATGTGAAAGAGCCCATAGTGCAGCTTTTATTTCAGGTACTTATATAGTGCCGTCAATTTACGCAGTGCTTTACATATATATTGTACATTCACATCAGTCCCTAACCCTCAAGGGGTGTACAATCTAAGGTCCCTAACTCACATTCATACATACACATACTAGGGACAATTTAGGCAGGAGCCAATTCACCTACCAGCATGTCTTTTTGGAGTGTGGGAGGAAACCAGAGTACCTGGAGAAAACCCACACAGGCACAGGGAGAACATGAAAACTCCGGGCAGGTAGTGCTGTGGTTGGGATTTGAACCAACAACCCTAGTACTGCCAGGCGGGAGTGCTGACCATTGAGCCGCTGTGCACTCAGGAAGAGATATAACACCTCCTCACTGTCTGTCAAGTGCCCTTTGAAAGGGATCCAAAAGCAGATCACTTTTCAAAAGGCATCGCCCTTAGGGCCCTTTCACACTGAGGCACATAAAACCGTAGTATGTGTTTTCATGTTTGCAATGCATTTTTGGTGCGTTTTCTGTCTTCCTGTCTCCCAGCATAAGTGTGTGAGACTTGGACATGTGAAAAAAAAAACGCACCGCGGGTGCATTTTATATGTTTTTTTGGTGCGATTTCTACTGATTCCAATAGGGAGGTGCATTTTTGGTGTGCTTTTAAACATGCACCAAAAATGCAGCATGCGGGACTTTTAAAAACACACCACCCCTTGCGGCACATTGGTGTGAATCGTTCTATAGGATTAAAAGGGATACATTTGTCAAGCATTTTTGTTCCACTTTTTAAACACCAAAAACTGATCAGTGTGAAAGGGCCCTGGAGTACCGTAATCGTTTACACTTTGATGGCTAAGGCCTCATGTACACAGGACACTTCTGAACGATGGAAACTGACTGCTGGAAAACGTAGGTTAAAAAACATCTGTTTAGCCACGTTTGCATAATGCGTTTATGCGCGTTTGCGTTTAGAAGCATTTTTTTAGATAAGCACAGGAGAACCTCCCAAATGCCCAGAATGCACTGAAAAGTAGGAAATTATTAACTATTTCAGACTGTTTCAGAGAAATACAGAGAGTAGAAGCAGAGGCAGCAGTATGTGTTGAGATTAGCTTAGGTGTGAGTTGCTCATTACCATTTCTTTTGTTTCCAAGGCTGGGAAAGGTGTCTGGTGGAGGGAGTCATTAAGGTCACCAGGCAGGGGGTCTTCATGAGGAATTTGAGGTGTGAATGGTCATTAACATATCTTTTGTTTCTAAGGGTGGGAGAGGTCTGAGGTGTGAATTGGTCATTACAATGTGTGACAAGCTTGGTAGGAACATCCTGTGTTCAGTGTTTTGTCCATCTGAGTACCTTGAAATGCTTTGCATGCATTTTTCATGATGACAAAAGGCTCTGGACAGCATCAGGAACTGGAAGAGTTATAAAAAAAAATTTCAGAGGCAAACGCTTATAAACGCGATTTGCCACGTATACAAGAGTTTTGCGTTTGAAACTCGGATAAAATCGACTGTTGGACGCAAGTTTTCTGCGTTCAAAAAAAACGAATGTAAACTCAAATTCCTGTAAACGACTCTGTGTACATGGACACATAGGAAAACATTAGGGAGAGTTCAGGGGCTGCTGAAAAAACGCTGAACAGCTCCTGAATGTGAGTTTATCATCCGCAGTGTACATGAACCCTAACAGTCCCAGAAAACTGAAGTGTATCTAAAATCAAAACTTTTTTTTTTTTACATTTTGGATAGAGTAGGAAAATGTTAAAACTTGTCAGGTCCTCTTTAGTGTCTGTGTCCCATGCAGAAGCGCACTGACCATTTGAAAACGCTCAAAAAAACTCTAAAAAAAAATGTTTCTGCTCCTAGACGCTGAAGCTTAAAAAATGCTACTAGCCTAAAATAGTGTGCATGGACACAGAGGAGAACACTATTTCGCTCTTCTAGGAGCAGAAAAAAGTATGCTGATCATAGCTTCTAGGAGCTTAAAAAAATGCTCGTGTGCACGGAGCAGGGGCAGACTGACCATTTGGAAACTCGGACACTGCCCGAGGTCCCGGGTTCAGTAGGGGGCCCCATGAGATGCCCCTGGTACCTTTTCATAGGCTTTTTTGAGTTTGGGCAAGGACACGGGCCCCATGATCCCCTATTGCCCGGGGGGCCCCATGAGTTGTCAGTCCGCCCCTGGTCCTGTGTAGGAGATTTTCCTTCACTTCCTGTCTCAGAGACACAACAGGATGTGAGAGGAGATCTGTCAAAAGTAAAGGGGAGTCCCTTCTTAGACAGTTGTCACTGGAACAGATGTCCCTAGTGAGGGGTTACCCCGTCCCCTCTTGTTCTGGTTACAACTGACATATTTTGTATTTACCGTTTTGTCTCGTTCACAATGGGCAAAAGGACAAATAGAGAGTACATTTCGCAAGTAGAGACCAGGACAGCAATAATAAAAACCTGCAGAGGATCTAAGACAGGGGTGGGCAAACTTTTTGACTTGAGGGCCGCAATGGGTTCATATATTGGACCCGGGGGCCGGACCAAGAGTAGATGAATGATGTGTATGTGTCATCCATAGTAAGTATAGTAATATTCCCCCATAGTAAGCATAGTAATTAATCCCCCATAGTAATTCATCCCCCATAGTAATTCATCCCCCATAGTAATTCATCCCCCATATAGTAATTCATCCCCCATAGTAATTCATCCCCCATATAGTAATTCATCCCCCATAGTAATTCATCCCCCATATAGTAATTCATCCCCCATATAGTAATTCATCCCCCATAGTAATTCATCCCCCATATAGTAATTCATCCCCCATAGTAATTCATCCCCCATATAGTAATTCATCCCCCATATAGTAATTCATCCCCCATAGTAATTCATCCCCCATATAGTAATTCATCCCCCATAGTAATTCATCCCCCATATAGTAATTCATCCCCCATATAGTAATTCATCCCCCATAGTAATTCATCCCCCATATAGTAATTCATCCCCCCTATAGTAATTCATCCCCCCTATAGTAATTCATCCCCCATATAGTAATTCATCCCCCATAGTAATTCATCCCCCATATAGTAATTCATCCCCCATAGTAATTCAGCCCCCATATAGTAATTCATCCCCCATAGTAATTCATCCCCCATATAGTAATTCATCCCCCCTGTAGTAATTCATCCCCCATATAGTAATTCATCCCCCATAGTAATTCATCCCCCATATAGTAATTCATCCCCCCTGTAGTAATTCATCCCCCATATAGTAATTCATCCCCCATAGTAATTCATCCCCCATATAGTAATTCATCCCCCATAGTAATTCATCCCCCATATAGTAATTCATCCCCCCTATAGTAATTCATCCCCCATATAGTAATTCATCCCCCATATAGTAATTCATCCCCCATAGTAATTCATCCCCCATAGTAATTCATCCCCCATATAGTAATTCATCCCCCATATAGTAATTCATCCCCCCTTATAGTAATTCATCCCCCATATAGTAATTCATCCCCCATATAGTAATTCATCCCCCCTTATAGTAATTCATCCCCCATATAGTAATTCATCCCCCCTATAGTAATTCATCCCCCATAGTAATTCATCCCCCATATAGTAATTCATCCCCCCTATAGTAATTCATCCCCCCTATAATAATTCATTCCCCATATTAATTCATCCCCCATATTAAGTCCCCCCTGTGTCAATTCACTTACCTTTGCTCCGCGCGTTCCTCTCGCCGTGTTCCCGCGCCGTTCCGGTCTTCAGGGCGGACTGTGAGACACATTCTGACAGCCGATGTTTGCCACGCTCCACGGGCCGGATTAAAAGGTCCGCCGGGCCGTAGTTTGCCCATTGCTGATCTAAGACCTCGGACGCACTGGGTGCGATTTCCAAATTGCATGCCAAGTCGCACCTTATAGTCTGCAATTACAGCGGTCATATCGATGCGGTTCCCATCGGTGGTGCTGCACCGATTTCCAAAGTAGTACATGCCCTACTTTTGGTGCGATTTGCATAGATATCTGTGTCAAATGTATTGCAAATCGCACCTCAAATCGCAATGACATCCCGACTTTGAAATCGTGCGACTTACAGTGAAGTCGCACAATTTCAAAGTCAGAATCGATGTGACCGGGGGTGTAACTCATCCACATTCCACCCAAACCTGTATTTATAAGACGCCCATAAATGTAACAATCTGATTATATCACCTCTGTGCAATTTGCTTTGTTTTATAAGCAACTCTGGCCTCTTTTATTGGCTTTCCTAAGCAGTCTGTATCCGGCCAGGAAGGTATTTGCTCTACAGAGCTGTTGGTAAATCTAAAGGAGATTGTACAATCAGATTGTGGCATGTGTGTGGGGGATTTTGAGCATGTGTTAAAAAATCTTACCCCAGCACTTGCAGTTTACAACTTTCAATCTTGCTGGCTCCTGCTCTCTCTCAGTGCTGCTTCTCTGAACTTCTGGAAAAAGCTGACCGTGGACAGTGCAGTTTGGAGTCAGCCTGTTAGTTTAGGGAGGGAGCATGGGAGTGCCTTGCAATCCTAGGCCAGTGGTCTCCAAACTGTGGCCCTATGCTGGCTTCATTGCAGCCCTTTGAGACACTATTTCATCCACTGATACCAATAATGGGGCATAATTCCCCCCACTGACACCAATGAAGGGGCACAATTCCTCCCAATGACACCAATGATGTAGTGTAATTCCTCCCAATTCCTACCAACAATGGGGCCAAAAGGCACCAGTGATGGGGCACAATTCTTTGCAGTGACACCAAAGATGGGGCCTTGTTTATTCCCACTGAGATCAGGACCTTTTCTACTCCCAATATCCACAGTCTGACCCCCCTAAAGTCTGAAAGACAGTAAACTGGTCCATTGTTTAGAATGTTTGGGGACCCCTGTCCTAAGCTATGGGGCTGTGTGTTTCTATTGATGGGAAGACACAACTCTAGTCCCTGCATGCAAGGGTGGCTCCATAGGATGCTACAGGAAAAACAGGAAACTGGGGCAGTGGTCAAGGCATCAATTTAACCAGTTGCCGCCCGGCCTTTAGCCAGATGGCGGCCGGGCGAACAGCTCGTCCCTCCGGGTGGACGCCATATGGCGTCCTTTCAGAAACGCGCATTGCGCATGCCCGCAGGGCCACGCTGCAGGGCGATCTGTCACCGGCTGTGTACCTCTGACACGGCCGATGACAGATCTGTGTACCGCCCCGTTGCCAGTACCAATCACAGCAGGTCACATGACAGTTGTTTACAATGGATGGCTTCCTTTCATGCCATCCATTGTATACAAGTGTGTCTAGCTGTGAATGGTCACAGCGATCATATGCACAAGCTGGGCCAATCACAGCCCAGCTGTGTCATGTGATTAGCCGTGGCCAAATCACAGTTAAGCACAAAAAAAAAAAAAACCTGAATGAATCTATTTCATTCAGGTAACTGCTTGCTTACAGCAAAGTAATTCTTTACTATCAGCAAATTGTGTAAAAAAAAAAAAAAATTCTGATCACTTCCCCAAAGTAGTACAATTTTACTATGGTAACATTATACTACTTTGGTCATAGTGCAATATGAATAAAAAATCTTTAAAAAAGAGAAAAAAATTTAATAAAAAATAAAAACAAAATTATTAAAAAAAATTTTCGTACTGTCACCAGTCAGTGTCCCTGATCACCGCCATGCCAGTTATATGATGACGCTGTACTGCACTGGTGACAGTATGTATAAAAAAAATAGTGCAAATATTTTTTTTTAATTTATTCATTTTCCAAAAAATTATGACAAAAAAAATTACAACTTCAAAAAACTGTTTTTTTTTCAACATTTTCTCCTTTTTTTGTTAATTTAGCAAAAAATAAAAACCCCGGCAGTGATTAAATACCACCAAAAGAAAGCTCTAGTTGTGTGAAGAAAATGATAAAATTTTAGTCTGGGTACAATGTTGTATGACCGCGCAATTGTCACTCAAAATGTGAGAGCGCTGAAACCTGAAAATTGGCCTGAGCAGGAAGGGGGTAAAAGTGCCCGATATGGAAGTGGTTAAATCGGATCTTAGGCAAGGAGTAAAGGATAAATTATATAAATACCAGTAATAAATATATAAATAAATAAAAATAAACCCTGAAACCTTGCACACGGTGGACAGATGATCTGATGGCTTGCATTGCTTTGACAGGAGAAGCGCAGGATCCTGAGCGAGGTGGAAAGAATCCAGAGGGAGCTGGACCAGCAGAGAATCAAACTGCATCAATTAAAGGTAATGAGACAAACTGTCAGTGTTCATCTTCTCATAGTCTATCACAGGTGTGTATTTTGTACCATTGCCATGTGTGTGAGTTGTCCATCCATCAGAGGTGTCCTTGGTTCATCATGTGGCAAATGTGGTCACCATTTCTTCTCCAGCCATGAACCCAGGGTCTTCCTGGGGTGTTCACAGACCAGCTGAGAGACAAAAAAATTGTGTATATATATATATATATATATATATATATATATATATATATATACACTCACCGGCCACTTCATTATGTACACCTTGCTAATACCGGGTTGGACGCCCTTTTTCCTTCAGAGCAGCCTTAATTCTTGGTGGCATAGATTCAACAAGGTGTTGGAAACATTCCTCAGACATTTTGGTTCATATTGACATGAGTTATTGTTGCCTTTCTATGATCTCCAGCCAGTCTGCCATTCTCCTCTGACATCAACAAGGCATTTTCCTCCACACAACTGCTGTTCACTAGACATTTTCTCTTTTTTGGACCATTCTCTGTAAACCCTAGAGATAGTTGTCCGTAAAAATCCCAGTGGATCAGCAGTTTTTGTATTACTCAGACCAGCCTCTGGCACCAACAACCATGCCATGTTAAAAGTCACTTATATCCCCTTTCTTCCCCATTCTGATGCTCGCTTTGAACTTCAGTAAGTCATCTTCACCACATCTACATGCCTAAATGCATTGAGTTGCTACCATGTGATTAGCAATTTGTAATACCATGCAATTGAACAGGTGTACCAAAGAAAGTGGCCGGCAAGTGTGTGTATATATATATATATATACAGTTATGTTCAAAATAATAGCAGTCAGACATCACTAACCGGATCAATCACTGTGTTTGGTAGAAATGGTATTTCTACATGGCAAATAATTTCCTAGCAGGTGTAGTAGAGTAATAGAAATCCAACAGACCCAACAGTCATGACACGCATGCTGCTGATTCTGTGTCATTGAATCACTAATTGAAAGGGGCATGTTCAAAATAATAGCAGTGTGGAGTTCTATTAGTGAGCTCATTCATTCTTTGAAAAACAGGTGGCAATTATTGCCCTTATTTAAGGAAGGAAGGCAGCAAATGTTGGACATGCTGGTTACAGTGCATTTCTCTCTGAAATTCTGAGGAAAATGGGTCATTCCAGACATTGTTCAGAAGAACAGCGTACCTTGATTAAAAAGTTGATTGGAGAGGGGAAAACATATAAAGAAGTGCAGAAAATGATCGGCTGCTCAGCTAAAATGATCGCAAATGCTTTAAAATGGCAACCAAAACCTGAAAGACGTGGAAGAAAGCGAAAATCTACCATTGGAATGGATAGAAGAATAGCCAAAATGACGCGGACTCAGCCAACAATCAGCTCCAGGAAGATGAAAGAAGGTGTGACGTTCCCTGTGAGGACTGTTACAATTAGAAGACCCCTATGTGAAGCCAAGCTATCTGCAAGAAGTCCCCGCAAAGTCCCACTGTTGGGAAAAAGACATGTGCTGAAGAGGTTACAATTTGCCAAAGAGCACATTGACTGGCCTAAAGAGAAATGGCGCAACATTTTGTGGACTGATGAAAGTAAGATTGTTCTTTTTGGGTCTAGTGGCCGGAGACAGTTTGTCAGACGACCCCCAAACACTGAATTCAAGCCACAGTACACTGTGAAGACAGTGAAGCATGGTGGTGCAAGCATCATGATATGGGGATGTTTCTCATACTACGGTGTTGAGCCTATTTATCGCATACCAGGGATCATGGATCAGTTTGAATACATCAGAATACTTGAAGAGGTCATGCTGCCTTATGCTGAAGAGGAAATGCCCTTGAAATGGGTGTTCCAACAAGACAACGACCCCAAACACACCAGTAAACGTGCAACATTTTGGTTCCAGACCAACAAGATTGACGTTATGGAATGGCCAGCCCAATCCCCGGATCTTAATCCAATAGAAAACTTGTGGGGTGACATCAAAAATGCCGTTTCTGAGGCAAAACCAAGAAATAGAGAAGAACTGTGGAATGTAGTCCAATCATCCTGGGCTGGAATACCTGATCACAGGGGCCAGAAGTTGGGTGACTCCATGCAACACAGATGTACAGCAGTTCTCAGAAACAGTGCGACTACAACCAAATATTCATGAAGTCATTCAAAGGAAAGCAAAATCTTCAAACATTTTTCAGTTTATATAGTGAATGTTTGAGTTTGTAAAGAAGAATACAAACACTGCTATTTTTTTGCACAGTCTAATATTCACTTTTCTTCAATTATTTTAGAAGAACAACACAAATTTGATCTATTTTTCTCCATGTTTTGATTTGGAATAGAATGTGTCGTGTTCCCAATGCATTTGTGTGTATGGAAATAAAAGCTGTTAGAAGGATTTTGAGCTTTATTCACCTTTTTTCAACACACTGCTATTATTTTGAACACAACTGTGTATATATATAGATACAGGTATGTGTATTGTACACGCCAGGATGCCAGGGATGGGTCCAGGAAAGCAGGTATGTTTCTCCATTATTTGGGTTGTGGTCCCTTTGAGAGGAACAATTTGAATACAGTTTTGTAGTACTCAGAGGTTCTCACCCATGCAGGGGGAAGTTGGAATGGGGTAAACTTGCTGTTTGCCCAAAATTGGTAAATCCTTATATGGGATCCGGAATACAGAGGCTCAGAGAGACTAGGTGAGAAAGAGCCTCTTTCCTCCGACTCTGAATACAAGAACTTTGAGTAAACCGCCAGCAGCTGTTTGTGAGATGGAACGCAGCTTGTGACTGAGACAGTTATTAAACTGCGGAGACCTCCTTTTTTGGGACCCCCAAGGCAAATGGGAACTTTCAAAAAACCTGTTAAGGGACAAGTTTACTGGCGGTGAGCTGAGCTTTATTTTTGTGTACCAGAAGCTGTAGAATGTTTGTATTTTGCTTTGCTTAAGAAAACTGTTTTTTTTTTTGGAAGAAGAAGAAGAAGCAATAAAGAATTTGTTACTTTCAGGGCTTTGTTTTCAGCGGGAACGTGAGGGAACGCAGTTCCGTCTCTTCCAGCACTGAATATATGTAATGGCAAGTGGTGCTGGGTTGTGCTGGAGGGTATATTAATGCTGGCTACTGGGTGATCTATTGCTGCTGGAGGGGTTTTTTTTGCATGGTGGTCTGTTGTTGCTGTTTGAGGATCTATTGTTGCTGGGGTTGTGTGTTTCTGGGGGGTCAATTGTTGCTGGAAGGGATCTACTCTTGGGGGGGGGTTCTACTGTTGCTGGCTGGTGGGGGTCTATTGTTGCTGGGAAGCATCTATTTTGTGTGGCAGTTTACTGTTGCTGGGGAGATCTATTGTTTCTGCCGGGGATCTATTGTTCCTGAGGGGGGTCAATTGCTGGAAGGGATCTGCTATTGAGTTAGGGGTCTATTGTTGCTTGCTGCTGGAGAGTTTATTGATGCTGGCTGCTAGAAAATCTGTTGTTGCTGCCGGGGGTCTATTGTTGCTGGGGTCCATTGTTGCTGGGGATGGAATCTAATGTTGCTGGGGGAATCTATTGTTCCCGGGGAGGGTCTATTCCTGATGGCTGTGGGTTATCTATTTTATTGCATGCAAAGCTTACTGGAAAAATATAGCCCCCTATTAAGATTGGTCAATCTCACATTTGTTATGTAACAACCAGAAAGGCAGGCAGGTGGACTATTCCTCTGGATCTCCAAAAGATAGATGTTGATGGTCCTCCTATGCCAGTCCCTAAATAAGGTGCCTTTAACCACTCCAGATAAATTGTATGAGACCAAAGCTCGTGGCAATAAACATGCAAAAAAAGATTGTTCTACAGAGTGTAAAATCCTCAATAAAAAAATGTATTCTAGGCAAAAATGAACTCACATGGTAACGGACATGAGTCAGCATATACAAACATCAGATCAAGTCTTTCCAGCATCCAAAATGGCTGCCGGCCAGTCACGCATGCATAGTAGTGTGTGTACGTGGCTCCACCCTACGCGTTTCATCACAAATGATGTCATCAGGGGAATGTACACACAACCCACCATGCTCTTTATATAGGACCCAAAGCCCCAGAGGATCACAATCATTGGTTACAAATTGCAGGGGGAAGATGAAGACACACCTGCAAACTGATCAGTCAATTAATCAATTTAAAGATGGAAATATAATGTGGCGCCATCTATTGTTGGCACACAACATAATACTTGAAATAATAGTATGTCGCCATAAATAAGCTAGTGGATCACAGCACCACCCAATGGTTGTGATATTTATTTATTATTTATTTCAGGTACTTATATAGCACCGTCAATTTACGCAGCGCTTTACATACATATTGTACATTCACATCAGTCCCTAACCCTCAAGGGGCGTACAATCTAAGGTCCCTAACTCACATTCATACATACACATACTAGGGACAATTTAGACAGGAGCCAATTAACCTACCAGCATGTCTTTGGAGTGTGGGAGGAAACCAGAGTACCCGGAGGAAACCCACGCAGGCACAGGGAGAACAATAGATGATAGCACCCCTACTGACTAATAAATCAGCCTGATTAAATTAACCAATACAGGATTGGTAATATAGTGTGGTGCCATCTAGTGTTGTAAAACCAAAGAGCGCCTAAAAAATGCCAAAAATGGAATTAAAAAAACAATAAACAAATGTATATAATTATAAGTATATAGGTGGATCACAAGGGCACCCAGTGATTATAGTGTTATTATGTGCCCACTATTAATTAAATGTGCCGTAATACCGCCTAATATTTAAAATTAATTATAGTGCCCTTGTGATCCACATTTGTACTTATAATTATAGACATATTTTTTAAATAGTTTTATTAATTCTATTTTTGTCATTTTTTAGGGTGCTATCACCTCTTTTATATATCGCAGCCATTGGGTGGTGCTGTGATCCACTTGCTTATTTATGGCGCCATATTACTATTTCACCTATTATGCTGCGTGCCATTTGCTTTTCCAACCATTTTGCCATTTGCTTTTCCAACAATAGATGGCGCCGCGTTATATTTCCTTCTTTAAATTTATTAATTGACTGATCAGTTTGCAGGTGTGTCTTCATCTTCCCCCTGCAATTTGTATCCAATGGTTGCGATCCTCGGGGACTTATGGTCCTACTCTTAGATTGTAAATTACAAAGGGCAGGGCCCTCCTAACCCTCTTGTATTGAATTGTATTGTTGCTGTATTGTCTCCCATTATATTGTAAAGCGCTGAGCAAACTGTTGGCGCTATATAAATCCTGTATAATAATACATAAAGCCTGTGGTGAGGCGTGCCCCTAATGACGTCATTTGTGAGAAAAACGCGAAGGGGGGAGCCATGTACACACGCTACTACATATGTGCGACCGGCCGGCGACCATCCTGGATGCTGGAAAGACTTGATCTTATGTTTGTATATGCTGACTCATGTCCATTACCATGTGAGTGCATTTTTACCTATAATACATTTCTTTATTGAGGATTTTACACTATGTAAAGCAGGGGTCCTCAAACTTTTTAAACGGGGGGCCAGTTCACTGTCCCTCAGACCGTTGGAGAACCAGACTATAGTTTAAAAAAAAAACTATGAACAAATGCGGATTTGTGTGTCTTATGGAGTGAAATATACGGTAAATGCAGGACACATTGTTGGGTCAGATCTGTGTACAATGGAGAGAGAGAGAGGAGGGGGGAAGAGAGAGATGAGAGGGGGGTAGAGAGAGAGAGAGGAGAGGGGGATAGAGAGAGAGGAGGGGGAGAGAGAGAGAGAGGAGAGGGGGATAGAGAGAGAGGAGGGGGAGAGAGAGGGGGGGAGGAGAGGGGGATAGAGAGAGAGGAGGGGGAGAGGGGAGGGAGAGAGAGGAGGGGGGAGAGATAAGGAGGGGAGAGAGAGAGAGGGGGGGGAGAGAGGAGAGGGGGGTAGAGAGAGAGGAGGGGGGGAGAGAGAGGAGGGGGGAGAGAGGAGAGGGTGATAGAGAGAGAGGAGGGGGAGAGGGGAGGGAGAGAGAGAGGAGGGGGGTAGAGAGGGGGGAGGGGGAGAGAGGGGGGAGGGAGAGAGAGAGGGGGGGAGAAAGGAGGGGGAGAGAGAGAGGGAGGGGGGAGAGAGAGAGAGGAAGGGGGGAGGGAGAGAGGAGAGAGGGGGAAAAGAGAGAGGGAGGAGATCGATCATCTATTGCACTTATCTAGGGTCAGTGGCCGTGATACCCAACATGCAGCGATGGAGTCTCCTCTCTTGCTCCCCCTCTTCATGGTCAGCTCTAGGCTCCGCCCTTCGGCTGTGACGGTTGCATGCACTGATCAGAATAGATGGCCGCCTGGCTGCAGAGAGGCCAGGTGAGTGGTGCGGTTTCATAAGCCGAGCCCACCTTCCCCTGTTCTAGAATTGCTGATCCCGCCCTCCCGTCTGAGCCCTGCCGAGCTCTCCCAACCTGCCAAACCCTAGTCTCTTGCCTCACGGCAGATTTGCCCCTGCCAGGCGGGCCGGATAAATGTCCTCGGCGGGCCGCATGTGGCCCGCGGGCCGTAGTTTGAGGACCCCGGATGTAAAGCAATCTTTTTTGTATGTTTAATGCCACAAGCATTGGTCTCATACAATTTATCTGGAGTGGTTAAAGCCACCTTATTTAGGGATTCACATAGGAGGACCATCAACATCTTTCTTTTGGGGATCCAGAGGAAGATTCCAAAATAAATATAAACGTGCGCCACAGAAAAAAACTATATATAAACTTAAGAAATTTAAATGCTGCTGTTCTAAAAATCAATTCAAAAAAATTATTAACACTTCACAGTGCAAAAAAAATATAAATAAAATTAAATTTCTCTAAATAAAAGTCTAGAAAAATTAATTTAAAAAAAATTAAAGTCCACACAAAATTTTTTTTCAAAATGATGAATTGTGCTGAATCCCCCAAAAAACCTGCTCCAAAATTCTTCAAACAAATGTGCTCACACAATTCATAATTTTGAGAAAAAAAATGTTTGTGTGGACTTTAATTTTTTTTAAATTATTTTTTTTGACTTTTATTTAGAGGAAGATTCCGCCTGCATGCCTTTCTTGTTGTTACAAAAGCGTGATTAACCACTCTTAAAGGGATCATATTTTTCCAGTAAGCCTTGTATGCAGGGGCGGACTGACAACTCATGGGGCCCCTGGGCAATAGGGGATCATGGGGCCCCTGTGTCCTTGCCCAAACTCAAAAAAGCCTATGAAAAAGGTACCAGGGGCATCTCATTGGGCCCCCTACTGACCCTGGGCCCTCGGGCAGTGCCCGAGTTTCCAAATGGTCAGTCCACCCCTGGTTGTATGCAAGTGGTTGGTGACACATCAGCTATCCTTGGACATTTATCACGGCATTTGGGGACTGTCCTCTTTTGATTTGTTACTTCATTATGAACATTTTGAATTATTACTACTTTCATGTACTTTATACTTTCATGTAAGCGCTGCACTTTTTTTGTACACTACTTATGAGTTGCCTGGTATCAAGGTATGGTATTCAGCTGCTATTTATTAGCATTTTATTTTCTTACCGCAGATTTGTTTTTTATTTATATTATCTATTTTACTGTTTTTCTTGTTATCATGAATAAATTCCATACATTACCACAAAATGATACTTGGCTCTGTATTCTCTAAAAGGGGCGATACTGGGAGGTGGGTAGGGGGTGGAATCAAGGGACGGTGCTCAGAGGTGGGGAGGGGACGTAGAAAAGAAGTGGAACCAAGGGACCGTGCTCGGAGGTGGGGAGGGGACGTAGAAAAGAAGTGACTCAAAAGGGGGGAGTTCCTGCGCCTATTTTTTTGAGAAAAAAGCCCTGGTCATTCCTCTTGCTAACAGTTATTGTGCATATTGGCTGTTTTATGTCCATTTTTGCTCTCTCATGACACCGCTCTAGCAACCCCTAGATAGCAGCTGTGAAAACTCTGAAACTCTGTCTAAAAGTTAACTTTATCTTCAAAAGTCTGAAAAGAAGTGACTCAGAAGGGGGGGAGTTCCTGCACCTATTCTCTGAGGAAAAAAACCCTGGTTACTTTTATGGCCAGTTCACACTAGGATTGCAGGGAAACACAGGCATTCCCATGCAAAGTTTTTTGACAGCCCATTCCTTTGAATGGGCTGCAAAACACATCGGCCTGTGCAAAAAGAAGTCATAGCAAAGCTAGGCTTTAACCTTCTTGCTGCTGGATTTTATACTGCCTTTTTTTTTCTATCATTTTGCATTTTGTACATTTCTGAAAATATTAAAGATGAGACTAAGTCAACTAAATAGATACCAGATATTTCAAGAATTAAAACTGCGCGTGCCCGAAAAACAGTAACAAAATATGGAACCCAAAATTATTCATAGGTGATTTTGTAAAACCTTTAGAGCTCCTCAGTTTTAGCGTTAACCAAAAATACCGGCTATAGAATCGTTCCTCTCGCACCACAATACCTAATATGTGTGGTGCAGTGCACCCTAGGCACATATTTTAATATATTTTACGTTCATTTTTTTTTTCACATAATTTCGTTACTATCACAGTCTAATCATTCCAGTCACTTCTGTTGTAGAGCCGAAGCCAGCTCTTTAAAATGTAATGAAACAATGTACATCCCGATACTGCCGCACTGTAATACTTAAGAGTGGTGGCAGCTAAAGAGTTAAAATACGGTACTGTGCAAAAGTTTTAGGCAGGTGTGACAAAATGCTGTAAATTGAATGCTTTCAGAAATAGAAGCGTTAATTTATTTTTATCAATTAACAAAATGGAAAGTAAACGAACAGAAGAGAAATACAAATCAAATCCATATTGGGGCGTGACCGCCCTTTGCCTTCAAAACAGCATCAACTCTTCTAGGTACACTTGCATACAGTTTTTGAAAGAACTCGGCAGGTAGGTTGTTCCAGACATCTTGGAGAACTAACCTCAGATCTTTTGTGGGTGTTGGCTGCCTCAAATCCTTCTGTCTCTTCATGTCATCCCAGACAGACTCCATGATAGGGCTCTGTGGGGGCCAAACCATTACATCCAAGACTCCTTCTTCTTCTTTACACTGAAGATAGTTTTTAATGACATTGGCTGCATATTTGAGGTCATTGTCCTGCTGCAGTAGGTGTATGAATGAGAGCAGCATCAAGCTAAACAATGTAGCTCAGGGTGCTCCAGCAGTTCCAAATCTTCTCTGATCACTCGTCGTACTGGTGAGTGGTGGGATTCTGAGCATGTAGATCCCTGCTTGTCCACCACGGCACAGCCATCAGGTCCTGGGTTGTTCCACGTTAGTGTCGGAACTGGCAACCCATTTAACCTCAGACTGTACCCGGTTCTCGTAGAGCTTCTGTTATACTTTTCTATGCTCTTTATGTTCCGCAACCTATTGGTTTATCCTTCCACAAAGGACATAGTGATGCTGTTTCCCATTTGCTTTTCCCTTGTGTCCACAGAGAAAGTCCTTACGAGATCGCTGGTTAATGGATGGCCTGGTTCCTACACCAGGAGTAGAAGCAGAGAATCCATTGAGTGAGACAGAAGGCCATATAAAGGACCTCCAACATCAGCTTGAAAGGTGAGACCATAGACCCTTGTATGGGTCAACAAAGTAGACTTGGAAGGGCACATGTCTATGTACTCAGGATTGGTTTGTTTAAGGTCCTCTTTAATCTGAGGACCCAAATAAGCACCCAAATTAGAGAATTATTACCAATATGTCTGCAAAGTCAAACAAAGACGAATAAAAATGGGTGAATAAGTAGAAAAAAACCCACAAACATAATGTATGTTTTCATTTAAATATATATGTCATATTTGTTGCAAAGTGAAAAACTAACAGATTGTAAATAAATTAAAAATTGTAGTTCACAACAGAGAATAGATCTGTGAGCGCCATTCCTGTAGGGCCATGAAAGACTTGGGGTACCCCTGGGGACTTCGGGGAGAACAATAATGAGGGTTACACTGACAGTAGAAGGGATTTAAAGGGGCATAGCTAACTGGAACCTAAGCCTTCTTGCTATATACACAGTGAAGGTGTGTCAGAGTCCTTGTACACATAAAATATAATTAATTTCTGTGCCACAAATAAAAGGTCTAATAGGCACAGTTAAACCTGAGCACAATCATTTGTAAAAACCTAAACTCTTCCATTAAATGTGCTTTTTTCATACAGAATATAGACAGAAAGCTAGTACTTTGAGCATTTATTAAATAGCAAGGGACTTCCCTCTGCACCCCTCTTACACTGATCACTTGTGGCCTTCCCTCTGCACCCCTCTTACACTGATCACTTGTGGCCTTCCCTCTGCACCCCTCTTATACTGATCACTTGTGGCCTTCCCTCTGCACCCCTCTTATACTGATCACTTGTGGCCTTCCCTCTGCACCCCTCTTATACTGATCACTTGTGGCCTTCCCTCTGCACCCCTCTTATGCTGATCACTTGTGGCCTTCCCTCTGCACCCCTCTTATACTGATCACTTGTGGCCTTCCCTCTGCACCCCTCTTACACTGATCACTTGTGGCCTTCCTTCTGCACCCCTCTTAAACTGATCACTTGTGGCCTTCCTTCTGCACCCCTCTTATGCTGATCACTTGTGGCCTTCCCTCTGCACCTCTCTTACACTGATCACTTGTGGCCTTCCTTCTGCACCCCTCTTATGCTGATCACTTGTGGCCTTCCCTCTGCACCCCTCTTATACTGATCACTTGTGGCCTTCCCTCTGCACCCCTCTTATACTGATCACTTGTGGCCTTCCTTCTGCACCCCTCTTATACTGATCACTTGTGGCCTTCCTTCTGCACCCCTCTTATGCTGATCACTTGTGGCCTTCCCTGTGCACTTCTCTTACACTGATCATACATCGACATTTGTTGGTATTTAGGCCAGGGTCCAGCAGGCACACTTTTAGCCCTGAGGAAAGGGTTCCGTTTCCCGAAACGCGTCAGCTTATCCACACCAAGGGCATAGTATTGCATCCGCTGCTGTTGCGGATCATTTTTCTGTTTTTTATTCTCATTGGTTTGTGAGTATATTTTATTTCATTTAACAAATATGTGGGTCTCCACGGTAATGCACGATGAGAGTGCGCCCTTATCGGTTTTTGTTTACTGGTATTTAGATTTCCCAGTCTTTGAAGGGCAGCACCTCCTCGTTTTTGGCATTCTCAATTCCCTGGTCTGCATGAAGATTTGAGCGCTGGTTTCATTTGTTTGTCTATTGACTTGTGGCCTTCCTTCTGCACCCCTCTTATGCTGATCACTTGTGGCCTTCCCTGTGCACCCCTCTTATACTGATCATTTGTGGACTTCCCTCTGCACCCCTCTTATACTGATCACTTGTGGCCTTCCTTCTGCACCCCTCTTATGCTGATCACTTGTGGCCTTCCCTGTGCACCCCTCTTATACTGATCATTTGTGGCCTTCCCTCTGCACCTCTCTTATACTGATCACTTGTGGCCTTCCCTGTGCACCCCTCTTATACTGATCACTTGTGGCCTTCCATCTACACCTCTCTTATACTGATCACTTGTGGCCTTCCCTGTGCACCCCTCTTATACTGATCACTTGTGGCCTTCCCTGTGCACCCCTCTTACACTGATCACTTGTAGACTCTTACATGGACCACCCATGTCCCCCACACCTGTGTTGCACTTATCACCTGTGCCTCCTCTTCCTTCTCATACACTGATCACCTGTGCACCCCCTGCCCCCCACACTACATTGACACTGAGAACTCTTCTATAAGCTGAGCATTACAGCAAGCTAACAGGCTGTCATATCAGAAATTTAAAGCCTGCTGTAATAGGAGGTGAACACGTATCTTCTTTCCACTGTGCTGCCTGTAATCTGTTGCTACCATACCCCGTACAAGAAGGGTCTGAGGCCTATAGTTTACGAAACAAGAGTAATGTTTATGAATAATAGAATTTGAGGATTTTTTTTAATACTTCTTTTGCCTCCATTCTCATTCCAGTCTTCAGTCAGAATTGGTGTATGTGGAAAACCCAGAACTGAGGCCTTTGAAAGGAGCAAAAGTCCAGGTAACATCTCACTTTCTATTCAGATGAACTAAGCCGTAAAGCATTCTTCCTGAAGTTATCTGACCTTTCCTAAAGTACATGTAAACTCGGGAAGGATTTTGTTCTACCTATATGATATGTGCACACTTCCGGTGTTATCTCAAAGAGTCTAATTAGTCCTTCTTGTTCTTATCTTGGCCTTCAGAATAATAAGTGACTGTGTTGTTGAAAACAGGATAGGGGGAGGGTATAAGAAGTTTTCTAATGACAAATGGGCAGGGCTGACACCACTGAGTCCACAAAAATGTTGTGTTGTCAGGCCCACAACAGGACTTTGGAGCTGAGTGCATTTCTGGAAGATCATTGGGCATGCTTCTGTACTTTAAGTGTCTTTCAAGGGAAAAAACACGGGAAACGTGTATGTATTGCAGATATGTACTATACATGACTTTTCTTGTTTTGTCCTGACATGCACTGTAAAGCTACTTGATCGCTATCTGAAAGCATTGAAAAAGAAGCTACCTGCAGAAGAAGACTGATAGGGCCAGTTCACACCAGGAATGCGCTGCGTGTTCCTGTGTGATTCACATGCAGTGCGATTTGAGCCCATTCATTTTGACTTTCACTTCCCATATTCACCAAAAGTAGTGAATGCGTTACTTTAAAAAACGCACTGCAACCATATTGCATGGTATTTCTGTACCATGTAATCTGGTGCGGGCAAACTTTTGAGGTATTTTTAACCTAACATTGACAGTGCGTTTTGAATCCGCTGCAAGAAATGCACACAGAATGCAGGTTTCCTGCACCGTGTTCTGGTGTGAACTGGCACTTAAAGCGGATTTCCACCCAAAAGTGGAAGCTCTGATTATCTGCTTTCCCCCCCTCCGCTGCCACATTTGGAACCTTTTGAGGGAAGGGGGGAGCGGGTACCTGGTTTTGACAGGTATCTGCTCCCACTGCCACAGCGAATTGAGCCGGAATTTTGCCCCCCCCCTCCTTCCCCCCGCAGTCCTCTGGGACATTTCGCAGGTCCATTCACAATTCGCAGTGGGATTCTCTCATGAGCAGCAGGAAACCAGCTGTGAGTCCACAAGGCTTCACTGCCAGTTTCCCTTAGTCAAGATGGTGGCGTGAACACCCACCAGAAGAATCATTTTGGGTTGAGGACACTGCTGGATCCCTGGACAGGTAATTGCCCTAATATAAATATATACAGTATCTCACAGAAGTGAGTACACCCCTCGCATTTTTGTAAATATTTAATTACATCTTTTCATACTCATACGTCTGTCTCCCAAAGACAACCTCTGGATATGACGCTGAGCACGTGCACTCAACTTCCTTGGTCGACCATGGCCTGTTCTGAGTGCAACCTGTCCTGTTAAACCGCTGTATGGTCTTGGCCACCTTGCTGCAGCTCAGTTTCAGGGTCTTGGCAATCTTCCTATAGCCTAGGCCATCTTTATGTAGAGCAGCAATTCTTTTTTTCAGATCCCCAGAGAGTTCTTTGCCATGAGGTGCCATGTTGAACTTCCAGTGACCAGTATGAGAGAGTGAGAGCGATAACACAAAATTTAACACACCGCTCCCCATTCACACCTGAGACCTTGTAACACTAACGAGTCACATGACACCGGGGAGGGAAAATGGCTAATTGGGCTCAATTTGGACTTTGTCACTTAGGGGTGGACTCACTTTTGTTGCTGGCAGTTTAGACATTAATGGCTGTGTGTTGAGTTATTTTGAGGGGGCAGCAAATTTACATGTTATACAAGCTGTACACTGACTACGTCACATTGTAGCAAAGTGTCATTTCTTCAGTGTTGTCACAGGAAAAGATAGAATCAAATGTTTACAAAAATGTGAGGGGTGGACTCACTTCTGGGAGATACTGTATGTACAGTATATATATATATATATACACACACACACACACACAGTATTTGTAGATGCTGACTTTTAATTTTTGGGAGGGGGGGGTGCAGAACTCCTCTTTAAAGCAGAACTAAACCCATCAGCAGAACTGTTTAACATTTCTATTCAAGGCGTGATTGAATTATAACTATTACAGTTACAGGTGCGCTTATATTAACTATCAACCGAACTGTCAAACCATCAAATGTGTGGTGTCATAACTGCAAGTGTACAATCCAAATGCACACGTTCCTGCGTTAAAAATGGCTGTGTGTAAAAGTGGGTGCTGCAGCGACCGTCGGCTGGAACCGAACAGAATCAGCAAGGAAGAATGTCACCAGCACACCGAGGATCACCAATATGGGGCCAAAAGTTTAAATGAACGATCACATAGTTACAGCAAGGCAGCATTTTTGGAGTCTCGCAGGACCCCTTCATCAAGCATGTGACTGATGAAGGGGTCCTGTGAGACCCCCTAACGTTGCCTTGCTGTAACTATGTGATCATTCATCACATTCTTGATGAAGGGGTCCTGCGAGACCCCCTAACGTTGCCTTGCTGTAAATATGTGACTGTTCATTAAAACTTTTGGACTCATATTGGTGATCCTCGGTGTGCTGGTGACATTCTCCCTCGGTGTCATAATTGATTGCATGTGCAGCACCATGCCAACTGCAGGTCAAACAGAAGCTAAGATGGCAGCTCATTGGCTGAAAAAGGAAAGAAGGGTTTAGTTCCACTTTAATACTTACCTGTCCAGTTGACAGAATGTCATAACTTTACTGTCTTGGAGGGTTTAATGATCTGGTAGAGTCTTCAGCATCCAACAATTGTCGGTGTGTGTTGGATGTCTGGTCCTCACTGAACACTTTGGTTCCATCTGCCAGCTCATACATCACAACAGGAGACAGTAGTTGACATCATGGGGCCCCTGTGTCCTCGCCCACACTCAAACCACACCCAAAAAAGCCTATGAAAGGTACCAGGGGCATCTCATGGGGCCCCCTACTGACTCTGGGCCCTCGGGTGGTGCCCGAGTTTCTAAATGGTCAGTCCGCCCCTGGGTCAGATGCGATGTATCAAGACTCTTCTTTGCAGGACACTTTTTCAGTTTTTTTGAGTAGTAGAATTGTTCAAAAAAGTGAATTGTAAACCTAAAAATGTGGTTTTGTATTATCATTTCATACTCTGTAGCCTCCCTGGCGGTATTCCCGAGTGTAGCTCGGGGTAAAGTTTCAGTACCAAAAGCGGTAACCCCGAGCTACACTCGGGCTTACCATGCGGCACTGCTCCGCGATCTGTTCTTCTCTTACCTTGTCCTGCGCTCCCTCGATGTCCCTCCTGCAGTGTCCCTGGCAATGTCCTCCGGTGGATGCTGGCATCTGTCTTCCGGGTTCCGTTCCCTGCGACGTCAGGACATGTGGGGACAGGATGGTGGGAAATTTGAAAATGACAAAAAGTGACATTGACTAAATACACTAAAATCACATAGTATAACATTCCTGTATCAAACCATTTCACATACATTTTGTCCCGAGTGCTTTGTCCTGCGCCCTGCCTGCATTTTTACTGTTCTTTCTGCCTGGAAACTGAGAAATGTCCATGGCGTCCAAAAAGCGTCCCTTTAGGTCAAAAGCGGTTTTAGACCGGCTAGAGAACAGCGATAGTAAATCAGAACCACTTGCAGAATTGAGTGATAATGATTCGTGGGGGAAATTCCTCATCAGACACTGGTAACGGTTTTGCGACTTTACTCAGCGCTGTGTGAACTTGGCGCTCTATTTCAAATTTCAGTGTTTTTGGTTTGATTATATTATTGAATTAAATTTTTTATTATTATTATATTATTATTTTTTATGGTTATTTATTAAATTATAATTTATGATTTCGTGTTTCAAATTTTATCATACCCGGGATGTTTACTAGACTCTTGTTCGGACAGATTTCAGTGAGTTATTCCTAAAAATTACAGGCCTACAATAAATAAATACATATTTCCATGCAAAAAAATGTACCGATTTGAGCACAAAAATATGGACATAATCAGACCGCTAGAGAGGTTAATCTAGACATAGATAGATCAAAAGTTTGCTGATTCAGCAGGGAATAGGAAATTTGGATCCATCTACGGACGTTCCTACTCTCTACTCTGAAAGTCCATTTATTGTACCTTAATTGACATTCTGTATAGTTTTCCCATGATGTTTTGTATTTAGATTAAGCAGGGCTTGCACGGTGTGTCTGAGACACACTGCAGCCTCTTGGCACTCATGCACAAGAACATCTCTGAGCACAATGTACTTCCTGTACACTGGTGTCAACCATTTCTTTCAGACTGATTATGACTGCAAATGGCCACTCTTGGGGCATAGCAAAACCATATAATGCAGAATAAAGTTATGAAGTTATCAACATATTCTGAATAAAACACATTGTATATAAATGCAGACTTTTATTTCTGTTAACATAAAATGTTCTTAAAGCCTAAGTTTGACTAAATTTAAAAAAACCCTGAACATTCAGCACAAGGGACATAACGTACAATGTGTAGGATTTGTCTCTTGTGCTGATTCCTCTTGTTAGTAGAAATCCTCCTCCATCCATGCACCTGCACTAAGGCTGCTGTAATCTTCCAGGGCGGGGGCTGTCACAGGCTCGCATCCTGAATAGAGGAGCTGGGTGGAAGGGCGAGCATAGTCGAGCTCTCTTGAAGGAGCCGTGACACCCCCTCAGTTGAATTAGCCCGCGCGGTACCAGAAGTCACGGGGGGGGGAATGGAGGAGGATTTCTACTAACAGAAGAGGACTCTGTCTAAGGGACATATTCTGCTGTCCATAAGTTATGTCCTTCGTGCTGATTTGTCTGTTTTATTATTTTAGTTAGACAGGTTTTAAAACGACAAATTACAACAAATGCGTGCCATTGCATGTTTTCTTGTTGTGTCTGCATAATCACCAAGAACATAACCTCCAGCTGTCTTATAGCCTCCCAACCATTTATGTCTAATTATTGATGTCACATAAATGGCTATCATTTAGTTTTCCATTTGTAGATGGATGAGACATCTTTGCAACGTATTTCCCAGATATTAAGATCTGCTTCTTTAAAACAAGGAGGTAGTAGATCTACAAAACCATGTTAACAAAGTAAACAAATTGTATATGACATAGAAATCATGTTTATACTTTAAAGCTGAATTCTAGGAGTTACGTCACTTTGTAAAATGTGCAGGCATCCTATTAGTAAAGTCCAACAAGGTGCATGCCACCTCCTGGACTTATCTGAGCTCATAATATTTCCTCCCCCACGTGCCTCTTCCCCTGATTTCTGGGTCAGGATCAATAGCACCACTATCAACCCATTATTATTATACAGTATTTATAAAGCGCCAATAGTTCGCTCAGCGCTGTACATTACAAAGGGGGACAGAACATGTGACAGAACAATACCAATACAATGCAAAACACGAGGGGATCGAGGGCCCTGCTCTTTCGAGCTTACAATCTAGGAGGGAGGGGATGGTGGCACAGGAGGAGATAGCTGTGGGGGATGGAGTGGTAGGAAGAGTGGAGGAGGTCGGCAAGTTAGCAGGGGGTGGGGTAGGCTTCCCTGAAGAGATGGGTTTTCAGGGTGCGCCTAAAGGAGAGGAGAGTAGGTGATAATCTGATGGGTTGGGGCAGGGAGTTCCAGAGGATGGGTGACACCCTGGAGAAGTCCTGGAGGCGGGCATGGGAGGAGGAGACCAGGGAACTAGAGAGAAGGAGGTCTTGTGAGGAGCGGAGTGTGCGTGCTGGGTGGTACTTGGATATTAGGTCAGTGATGTAGTTCGGGGCAGTATGGTGGACAGCTTTGTACGTCATTGTTAGGATTTTGAATTTGATCCGTTGCGCAATCGGAAGCCAGTGGAGGGATTGGCAGAGGGGGGTGGCGGAGATGGAGCGGTTGGAAAGGTGAATGAGTCTGGCAGCCGTATTCAGGATTGACTGAAGCGGGGATAGCCAGCAGTGAGGCAGGCCAGTGAGGAGGGAGTTGCAGTAGTCGAGTCGTGATATGATGAGGGAGTTGTCAGAGCTGTTTAGTGGTTTCTGGGGTTAGGAACGTGCGTAATTTGGCGATGTTGCGGAGGTGGAGTCTGCACAAGTTTGTTAAAGATTGGACTTGGGACTCCCTGCATGCCAGGGTGCTAGGGGTAACCCTGGATTCTGAACAATCCTTTCAGGCCCACATCCAATCCCTGTCCAAATCATGCCGCCTCAACCTCTGAAACATCTCCAGAATATGCCCATTTTTAACCAATTATACCACAAAGCTCCTAATTCACTCCCTGGTTATCTCTTGCCTCGACTACTGCAACTCCCTCCTCATTGGATTACATTTATATAGGTTATCCTCCCTCCAGTCCACCATGAATACTGCTGCCAGGCTCATCCACCCTACCAACCATTCAGTGTTGGTTCCCCTCTCTGCCAATCCCTCCACTGGCTTCCACTTGCCCAACAAATAAAACTCAAAATACTAACAACAACTTACAAAGCCATCCACAAGTCTTTCCCCAGCTGCATCACCAACCTGGTCTCAAAATATCAACTAAACCGCTCTCTTCAATCCTCCCAAGACCTTCTGCTCTCTAGTTTCCGTGTCACCTCCTCCCATGCTCGCCTCCAGGACTTCTCCCGAGCTTCTCCCATCCTATGGAACTCCCTACCCCAATCTGTCCAGCTGTCTCCTAATCTATCCACCTTTAGACGATCCCCGAAAACCCTTCTCTTTAAAGAAAGCTATCCGGCTTCTACCTAGTAAACTGCCATTTATTTCCTCCATCAGCTCATCCCCCCCACAGCTATTACCTTTTGTATCACTCAACCCTTTCTCCTAGATTGTAATCTCTTACCAGCAGGGCCCTCTGTGTCCTCTTGTACCAAATTGTATTGTAACTGTAATGTCTGCCTTCATTTTGTAAAGCGCTGCGCAAACCGTTGGCGCTATATAAATCCTGGATAATAATAATAATCCCTGTTATTTACTTCTGACAGATTTATGGCGCTCCTGGAGGAGACACAGGCAGAGGAGTGAAGCACACACAGCAGTTCTGTCTGCCTCTTCCATTTCCTGCCCATTCACAGAAGCCTTGGAATTTTGTGAATGTGGTTACATAATACCAAGGCTTCTGTGACTGGGCAGGAGGAGGGGAGGGGCGGACATAGCAGCTGCATCAGCTCTGCTGCTGAAGGAGCTGAGACCAGAAGGTCCAACGTCAGAGCTATCTGGAACCATAGTGATAGCTGTCTTCCAGAAGTTCCATAAACCTGTCAGATGTAAATAATAATGATAAATCTAGGAGGTGGCATGCACCTCATTGGACTTAACTCATGGTATGCCTGCACTTTTTACAAAGTAGCTAAGTTTCTGGAGTTCAGCATTAAATCTGTAATCCCACTTACATTTTTTCTTATGCACTTAGCCAGCCAGGCACGCAGTGACTGTATAAGTCCTACTACATCACTCTTGGCAACCTATGTATATTTGTTGTGTTATATAATTATATATATTTATCTAATCAGCCAGGTCTCTGGAGACTCTTGGGACATGTATAATTACAGCACCTGCAGTTATTCATTTGTGGTGGAGTTGGGAATCTCTGGCCTGCATAGAACTAGGTGTTCCAAGAACGCCATATGACTTAACACAGCAAGGTGGCCTGTTGTACCATATTAACAAAATGCCATGATACATAAACCTGCATTGTAACTGTTGAACATTTGACTAAAATTTACTTACATTTCATTTCAGGATATTACTGTACACAAAGAACTTGTGAACGGTGAAAGAAACCTGAAAAAAGTTGATCAAAATGAAAATCTTAAAAAACATCCAATTACAGAAGAAGCTGACCAGCCGGGTGACAGTCAAGGAGAAAAGCTCACTGTACACCAAAAAGACCCCACCTCAAGCACAAAGAAGGATGGACGTCCTGTACCGGCTCCTCGATCTAAAAAAGGATCAGAAAATCATGAAGCAGAGCACAATCTGAATGTAAAACTTTCAAACTCAGGTGAACCTGATGATAAACAAACACATCCAAGCCAAAATATGGATAGTTTTGTTCAAAAAGATGCAGACAATAGCCACAAAATTCTCAACGAAGAAAATGAAATCCAGAATTCAGGACACAGCCAAGAACTTCAAGATCAGAAAGGAGAACATAAGGATCCAGGCGGGAATCCTAAAGAAGTGAGCCTGGATGTAGACAATCTTGGTAAAGTCCAAAGTGTTCCAAACCAGAAGCTTGGTTCCCTGGAGAACACTTTGGAGCTGGAAGACCAAAACTTGAGGAGTCCTACAAAGGAATTAGGAAGCGTTTGTCAGACAACAGATGACTCGCAACCAAGTTATAGAATAGAAGACTTGAACAACGATTTGTTCAAACCTAAAGAGAACGGCAGTGAATCACTACTGGATGAAATTACAAAACTGGTGAACCTTGGAGAGCAACAAGTAGCTGATCAGCAGAACCAGGATGGTAACAAGCCATCTTTATCTAAGGAACAGCTCAGCCCAGAGTCACAGATGCACAACACAGAAGATAGCCAGAATCTAGAGGAAGATAAAGTTTCAGTGTTGATTGGCCATGAACAAGGTCACACTGCAGATGAAGAGCTTGCATTGTCTTTAGAGACAGAAAGAGCAGATAATGTTTTACTGAACATCCATGAGGGAGCAGAGAAGCCTGTGGCAGTTTGCACAACGTTTGAGACATCAGATGGCTTAAATCAGGGCTCCACTTTGCATTTTGAGGACCAGACTCCAGATTCAACATCCATGCCTTTAGAAAACGCTCCGAGCTCAGTGCTGCCACCTAGTGACCAGGAGGTACACACAACACTGCCATGTACAGACCAAATTCCCAGCCAGTCACTGTTATCTGAAGGCCAGAATCAAGCTAACCAAGTCCAGATATCTCAAGTCATAGTGGTAACTCCCTCAGAACATGAGCAACGCTCTTCTAATTCTCCACAAGGCCCATCAGCCTCCAACCAGCCTGCCACCAGAGAAACCAACCAGCCTGCCACCAGAGAAACCAGCACTGCCCCTGAAAGCCAGCCCCTATTACAAAAACCTCAAGAGACTGATGCCAACCACGGAGCCAACACGGCTGAGACAAGGGATAAGAGCACGACAACGAAAAAGAAAACATGCCAGTGTTGCGTGGTCATGTGAGATGAACGATAATGCAGTAGAGTTTCAGAAATACCTTAAACATGATCCAGGATAACTGTGAGCAAACCCAGCTCTGATAAATAGTGTGTATATAGGTCAGGGAACTGTAACATACATTATATAGAAGAATAAGCACTCGTTTATAGAATTTTTAATCTAGCATTGGTCTAACTTTTTTTTTTTTTAAAGAAGAACTCTGGTTTAATTGAAAAGTGCTATATAGTTTAAAAAATATATTTTGTTATTCACAAAACACCACCGTGTAGCAATTTCTATTTTATTGTTGCAGTGGTAGAGAAGTTAAAGTGTATGTAAACCCTAACAATAAACTTATCTTATTTGCCTCCTTATGTTCTGTTAAATATACCATCTAAAGTGCTTTGTTATATCTCTTCGATACTGGTCGATTCTGCCTGAAATCCAGTGAGTGTGAATTATGCCGTATTATCTCAAGCAGGGTTTATCAGGACTGTCCAAGTTGCCTCTGTGAACTATAAAACACCTCTCCCTTATGTTATGGAGATGAGGAGATGCAGGTGTTCTGTAGTGCTTCCCCAAGGATGTCAACGCTGCTCCTCCATTGAAATGGTGAGTGAGTGTTGTCACCCTAGAACAGGAAGTGTGTTAGTGGAAGGATCACCAGGTGAAAAATAAGGATTAAAAAAGCCTCAGAAAAGATAACTAATGCCGCGGCTTCATTTAAGGACTTGTAAGCTACAATATATTACACTTTTGTTCATGGGTTTAAATACACTTTAATGTTCAAACTAGATAAATTCAAGAGCACAGCTTCCTGGCAAGCAGCTTGTCTATGCCCCCTCCTCTGTTTCATCATGCTGACTGACAGCACAGCGTATGCAGGAGCAGGGGCGGACTGACCATTTGGAGACTCGGGCACTGCCCGAGGGTCTGGGGTCAGTAGGGGGCCCCATGAGATGCCCCTGGTACCTTTTTCATAGGCTTTTTTGAGTTTGGGCAAGGACACAGGGGCCCCATGATCCCTTATTGCCCGGGGGCCCCATGAGTTGTCAGTCCGCCCCTGTGAAGGAGCAAAGCAGGGAGTTTGGCCAACTCCTGTTGCTAGAATTTGAGCCATGGGTGGTCCTGAAAGCACCCAAGGGCTGAATGAGTGTTCTGTCTCTCCAATCTAAGCATTGATAGTGTGATCTCTGTAACTTACAGTTGTGATGAGATAGCGATAACTTCAACCTCAGTTGGATACCACAGTCAGTGACTCAATCGATAAGACATCTTGTAGATCCTGTGAAGTTTATTCCATAAACTGAGAGAATCTTACAACAATGAACATTCGATAGGTCAAAAGATCATAATGTGATCTACTTCATGACATGAGGCTAGAGCTGCAATGCATTACTGGGAAGGGGAAGGGCTATCTATACAGCATTAACTAAACCAAAGGAAAGGGAGGAGCAGAAACAAAATATAGAAACACTTAAAGGCACATGACAATGAGAGAAAATCTAGATGTGCATGGCTAGCCTATTGAGGTGGGTCCTCACGTTCCATAGTTGTTAGGAAGCTAAAGCTGACCATACATCTTACAAACTGATTGTACAATTTACTTTAGATCTATCAAAGATAGTAGTAGTAGATATGTAGTACAAGGGCCTGCTTGAGTAGATCTAAATTGGAGGAGTTGTTCAGGTAGACCATCAAGTTACATACTTATGGTAATACTAAAGGATATTGTACAATCGTATTTGTAGGAGTATGGCTGGTTTAATGGACATTGTACAGAGATTGTACAGTCACACTGTATTGTTTGTGGCCAGCAGGGCTGTGTTGACGGGCCAGTAGGGCCTGTGTCAACAAACATTTGATCTTTTGAAGTGGGTTTTGCATTCCCTTAAAAGCCTATGGGAATGCAAAACCTGCTTGAAGCAGGTCAACTGCTGGTCAGGCTCAGGTCAAATGCACGTCAATGATGACCTTGGAAGCATCTCAAACTGATGTCATCAACACAAGCCCAAAGCCCGTCCACACTGGTCCTTGCCCAGTTATGTGGAAACAGATACAAAACCTCCTGCGCTCAGAGACCCAGATCAGAATTCAGCGGGTAGAACCATATATAATAGTTCATCCAATGGCCAATCAAAGATTGTGCAGCTTCAACACAAGGCTGGGGAAGACCAATAGAAACTGTAATGGAGAACAAAAACAAAAAGCGCACCAACCAGCTCTGAGGAAGAAGGGATCCCCCTTTGAAACGCGTCAGTTTCATTCTGAGAGTCTCCCCTCTCAATGGGACCCGCACCTGTCTGCTATTCCAGTATGCTGATGTTGGATTTTATATGCTTTTATCAATGCTACTTTTGTGAGTATATATCTCAATTTAATAAATTCACCCTTTGCTTACTGAGGTAATGCGCAAGGTTGGTGCGCTTTTTGTTTTTGTTCTCCTTGCTCAGTTATGACATGTTGGGGTAAAGTGACCACAAACTCCCACAAGCCAATTTTTCCGTACCATTCTAGCAAACCCGCACATTTTTTTTTAATACATAAATCTTATAGTTTTTCAGAACCGATTACTGGGTTGTTTTTCATCTTCAGAGTTCTTCTTTAAATGAGCAGGGCTTTGTCTACAGTTTGAATTAAAACAAAACCTTTCAAATCTAAATTTTTGTTTTTCAAAATTATTATTAAAAGAGCTATATGAAGTCTAAGTGGCTATTTTCTGGCTGATCTGATCTATGATTCCTTCATTAGGTGAGGAAACGTATGTTCTTTGGACATTTTCAGGAATACGATATATGTTCGCAAAAAATTGGTGGTAGAGGCAGCCATGTTGTGTGTGGGTGAAGATGGTATTGGATGCAGATGTTTGCTTACTGTGCCGTGTAAAGCCACTGCTTCCCCTGGAAATGAAAAGCAGATCACTGATTCACAAACTAGACACAACCAGTGGCATCCAATGTGCAAGCCATACACAAAGAAGGCGACCATTTTCTTGCCTAGACTTTCATGTTTACCAACATTATGGTCCAGGATGCCGATACACTGTTATCTCTTGGCTTTATGGTCCCCCTTTTCCCCAGCCACTACCTAACTCCTGTTTCCTGTAGTGGCCGGTGTTAGAAACCAGGGTGCTCAGCGGGGACATGCTATCTGACACACCTGGAAGTATCAGATGACAATGGCGCCCACGAAGACAGCAAAGATTTTATGTGTCGCCTACTAAGTAATCAGCTTCTATAATTATGGTGTACTCGACCTTACTAATATATTAGACCCAGTCCATGGAACACTGTCACTCCTACCCACAGCCCACACTTGGCAAGCCCACCTTTTCATGCCATCCTGTCCAGATCATGGTCATTTTCTGGGGGTTCACCCCACTTGCAGCCAAGATTCCCTCAGTTAATACCCTTTTTTGAGTGCCCGAGTTTCCAAATGGTCAGTCCGCCCCTGGTTACTGTGCACTCTTACCCACAGCCCACACTTGGCAAGCCCACCTTTCGTACTATCCTGTCCAGATCAGTTAATACCCTTTTTTGAGTTACTGTGCACTCCTACCCACAGTCCGCACTTGGCAAGCCCACCTTTTGTGCCATCCTGTCCAGATCACGGTCATTTTCTGGGGGTTCACCCCACTTGCAGCCAAGATTCCCTCAGTTAATACCCTTTTTTGAGTTACTGTCAGGGGTGGACTGAAAACTCATGGGGCCCCCGGGCAATAGGGGATCATGGGGCCCCTGTGTCCTTGCCCAAACTCAAAAAAGCCTATGAAAAAGGTACCAGGGGCATCTCATGGGGCCCCCTACTGACCCCGGGCCCTCGGGCAGTGCCCAAGTTTCCAAATGGTCAGTCCACCCCTGGTTACTGTGCACTCTTACCCACAGCCCACACTTGGCAAGCCGACCTTTCATACCACCCTGTCCAGATCAGTCAATACCCTTTTTTGAGCTACTGTGCACTCCTACCCACAGTCCACACTTGGCAAGCCCACCTTTTGTGCCATCCTGTCCAGATCACAGTCATTTTCTGGGGGTTCACCCCACTTGCAGCCAAGATTCCCTCAGTTAATACCCTTTTTTGAGTTACTGTGCACTCTTACCCACAGCCCACACTTGGCAAGCCCACCTTTCGTACCATCCTGTCCAGATCAATTAATACCCTTTTTTGAGTTACTGTGCACTCCTACCCACAGCCCACACTTGGCAAGCCCACCTTTCGTACCACCCTGTCCAGATCACGGTCATTGTCTGGGGGTTCACCCCACTTGCAGCCAAGATTCCCTCAGTTAATATCCTTTTTTGAGTTATTGTCAGGGGCGGACTGACAACTCATGGGGCCCCCGGGCAATAGGGGATCATGGGGCCCCTGTGTCCTTGCCCAAACTCAAAAAAGCCTATGAAAAAGGTACCAGGGGCATCTCATGGGGCTCCCTACTGACCCCGGGCCCTCGGGCAGTGCCCGAGTTTCCAAATGGTTAGTCCGCGCCTGGTTACTGTGCACTCTTACCCACAGCCCACACTTGGCAAGCCCACCTTTCATACCATCCTATCCAGATCGCGGTCATTTTCTGGGGGTTCACCCCACTTGCAGCCAAGATTCCCTCAGTTAATACCCTTTTTTGAGTGCCCGAGTTTCCAAATGGTCAGTCCGCCCCTGGTTACTGTGCACTCTTACCCACAGCCCACACTTGGCAAGCCCACCTTTCGTACTATCCTGTCCAGATCAGTTAATACCCTTTTTTGAGTTACTGTGCACTCCTACCCACAGTCCGCACTTACTTAGCAAGCCCACCTTTTGTGCCATCCTGTCCAGATCACGGTCATTTTCTGGGGGTTCACCCCACTTGCAGCCAAGATTCCCTCAGTTAATACCCTTTTTTGAGTTACTGTGCACTCTTACCCACAGCCCACACTTGGCAAGCCCACCTTTCGTACCACCCTGTCCAGATCACGGTCATTTTCTGGGGGTTCACCCCACTTGCAGCCAAGATTCCCTCAGTTAATACCCTTTTTTGAGTTACTGTCAGGGGCGGACTGACAACTCATGGGGCCCCCGGGCAATAGAGGATCATGGGGCCCCTGTGTCCTTGCCCAAACTCAAAAAAGCCTATGAAAAAGGTACCAGGGGCATCTCATGGGGCTCCCTACTGACCCCGGGCCCTCGGGCAGTGCCCGAGTTTCCAAATGGTTAGTCCGCGCCTGGTTACTGTGCACTCTTACCCACAGCCCACACTTGGCAAGCCCACCTTTCATACCATCCTATCCAGATCGCGGTCATTTTCTGGGGGTTCACCCCACTTGCAGCCAAGATTCCCTCAGTTAATATCCCTTTTTGAGTTACTGTGCACTCCTACCCACAGCCCACACTTGGCAAGCCCACCTTTTGTACCATCCTGTCCAGATCAGTTAATACCCTTTTTTGAGTTACTGTGCATATTCAGCAACTCAAATAAGAGTGATGCTGTGATCCCAAGACCCAGCACTATCGGGACAGAGCACCAAATTGCGGGACTGTCCCAACAAATCCTAGACAGTTGGCACCTATAGTTACTGTTGGCTGGTTGGCTGTTGGCTGTTTTTTTCAGGGAAGTGGCTGGTTCACTTTAAGAACAATGTATTAGAGTATAGAGTGTGTATACACTGATCAGCCATAACTTTATGACCACTGACAGGTTAAGTGAATAATATCGATGATCACTACGGCATCTGAGAGTCGGTGGTATATATTGGGCGCCAGTAAACATTTGTCCATGAAGTTGATGTGTTGAAAGCAGAAAAAATGGGCGTCGCAGGTTGTTGCATCCATTTGCGGCTCCATAGCCGCAGAGGTCAGGGTGCCCATGCTGACCAATATCTACAGCCAAAAGGCATGTGGGATCAGCACTGGATCACAGAGCAATGGAAGAAGGTGGCCTGGTCTGAAAAATCATGTTTTCTTTTATATCATGTGGATGGCCAGTTGCTGCGTGTCACTTACCTGGGGAGGAGATGGCACCAGGACGCAGTATTTCCGCAAGCTGGTAGAGGCAGTGTGATTCTTTGGGACTGTTCTGCTGGAAACTTTGTTTCTGTCCAAGTACACCCCTTCCTGGAAATGGTATTCCCTGATGGCAGTGGCCTCTTTTAACAGGATAATGTGCCCTGCCACACTGCAAAAATCATTCAGGAGTGGTCTGAGGAACATAAGTTTGAGGTGTTGACTTGGCCTCCTAATTCTCCAGATCTCAATTCAATTGAACATCTGTTAGATGTGTTGGAAAATCAAGTCTAATTCATGGAGACCCCACCTTACTCTAGTGATTTCCAACTTCCATGGGGATACCACAGGTAGAGAATATGTATACTGTATATACATTGGTCCAAGCTAGATCACTGTAACTATGTAATAAAATCCATACTTAGAATTCTCCTTTTAAATCATTAAAAAACGATTGCTGCTCATATAATGAAATCATACTTTTCATTTGGGTGAAAATGTCTGATGACAGTCCAAATCTGGGTATTTCTTGGTGAAGGGTCCTCTCTTATATATTAAAGTGTTACCATTCCTGTATATGCAGTAAAGCATGCTTGTTATACTCACTGTGGAACCTAAGGGGTTAATCCTCTGCATTGTGTAAAAAGATAGTTTGATCCTTTCATCTCTGTTCCTTCCCTTTTTCAAGCAACCACCTTGAACCATAAGCAATTGCACATGCTCAGTTTGGTGTGTATTGCCAGAGGTTTTGTTTTTGTTTTGTTTTTTACTTGGGAGAGTGCATGTGATCAGCACAGCACAGGGCCATTCAGCACTGTCCAGACAGAGAGTTAGGGGTTATGCAGCCTCATAGGACAGTGAGAGGAGAATGAAAACTCCTCCTACAAGCTTTAACCAGTGCTCAGTCGGACACTGTTAGGAGTCACAAGACTGCTCTAACTGCTGATGAGAAAAGGTATTTAGCAGTTTATATTTAGTAAAATAATTGCATTCCCATGTTGTGTGTACTATGGGAGACCAGACATAGTGAATGCAGGGTCCAGGGAGACCAGATATAGTGAATGCAGGGTCCGGGGAGACCAGATATAGTGAATGCAGGGTCCGGGGAGACCAGATATAGTGAATGTAGGGTCTGGGGAGACCAGATATAGTGAATGCAGGGTCCGGGGAGACCAGATATAGTGAATGCAGGGTCCAGGGAGACCAGATATAGTGAATGCAGGGTCCGGGGAGACCAGATATAGTGAATACAGGGTCCGGGGAGACCAGATATAGTGAATGCAGGGTCCGGGGAGACCAGATATAGTGAATGTAGGGTCTGGGGAGACCAGATATAGTGAATGCAGGGTCCGGGGAGACCAGATATAGTGAATGCAGGGTCCGGGGAGACCAGATATAGTGAATGCAGGGTCCGGGGAGACCAGATCTACTTAATGCATGGTCCTGGGAGAGCAGATATAGTGAATGCAGGGTCTGGGGAGAGACCAGATATAGTGAATGCAGGGTCCGGGGAGACCAGATATAGTGAATGCAGGGTCCGGGGAGACCAGATATAGTGAATGCAGGGTTCGGGGAGAGACCAGATATAGTGAATGCAGGGTCCTGGGAGACCAGATATAGTGAATGCAGGGTCCGGGGAGACCAGATATAGTGAATGCAGGGTCCGGGGAGACCAGATATAGTGAATGCAGGGTCCGGGGGAGACCAGATATAGTGAATGCAGGGTCCGGGGAGACCAGATCTACTGAATGCAGGGTCCTGGGAGAGCAGATATAGTGAATGCAGGGTCCTGGGAGACCAGATATAGTGAATGCAGGGTCCGGGGAGACCAGATATAGTGAATGCAGGGTCCGGAGAGACCAGATATAGTGAATGCAGGGTCCGGGGAGAGACCAGATATAGTGAATGCAGGGTCCGGGGAGACCAGATATAGTGAATGCAGGGTCCGGGGAGACCAGATCTACTGAATGCAGGGCCCTGGGAGACCGGATATAGTGAATGCAGGGTCCGGGGAGACCAGATATAGTGAATGCAGGGTCCGGGGAGACCAGATATAGTGAATGCAGGGCCCTGGGAGACCGGATATAGTGAATGCAGGGTCCGGGGAGACCAGATATAGTGAATGCAGGGTCCGGGGAGACCAGATATACTGAATGCAGGGTCCTGGGAGACCAGATATAGTGAATGCAGGGTCCTGGGAGAGCAGATATAGTGAATGCAGGGTCCGGGGAGACCAGATATAGTGAATGCAGGGTCCGGGGAGACCAGATATAGTGAATGCAGGGCCCTGGGAGACCGGATATAGTGAATGCAGGGTCCTGGGGAGACCAGATATAGTGAGTGCAGGGTCCGGGGAGAGACCAGATATAGTGAATGCAGGGTCCTGGGGAGACCAGATATAGTGAATGCAGGGTCCGGGGAGACCAGATATAGTGAATGCAGGGCCCTGGGAGACCGGATATAGTGAATGCAGGGTCCTGGGGAGACCAGATATAGTGAGTGCAGGGTCCTGGGGAGACCAGATATAGTGAATGCAGGGTCCGGGGAGACCAGATATAGTGAATGCAGGGTCCGGGGAGACCAGATATAGTGAATGCAGGGTCCTGGGGAGACCAGATATAGTGAGTGCAGGGTCTTGGATTTAGTAACATGTTAAAACGGCCATACATGGCTCAGTTCTCTCTCATTCAGCCCCTGAGCTAATTTATGTCAAGATGGGTGTTGCTTGCAGGCCAACCCGCATCTTGAATTTTGGCTGATTCAGCAAGAACTATGGGGACCTAAGATATAGGGGTTGATTTACAAAGGACAAATAGACTGCATACTTTGCAAGTGCAGTCGCTCCAGAGCACAGTAAATAAGATAAAGCTTCACTTTACAAAGAATACCCAATCACCTGCAAGGAAAATTTGCTTGCACATGATTGGATGATGGAAGTCAGCAGAGCTTCCCCTCATTTACTAAGACTCAGGAACAAGTGTGCTTCCAAAGTGCACAGTCTATTTGGTTTTAGTAAATCAACCCCGTAGACTCCCAAATATTTGAGTAACAAGTTATCTGAAACACCCGAAGATCTTATAAAAACTGTTTATTTTCAGCAATACAAATAAAACACATTGTGGATAAAATGACACAGAGCAACGCAAAGCTGCCCTCCCCAAGAGTGGAAGGACGAGCATTCCTGTCTACACAAACTGGCTTAGTATGGCAAAAAGCAATGTGTAATTAGGCAGAACGATGACATCAGATACAAGAATTCTCATTTAAAAATGTATAAAATGTAAAAAGAAAATTGTAAATGTGTAAGATAAAGTCTACAGGCTTGTAAAAATCTGTATGTAAATGGATAGAAAACTGGCTAAAAGATGGTATTCAGAGAGTAGTGGTAATGATTCATACTCTGATTGGTCTGGGGTGTCAGTGGTGTACCCCAGGGTTCAGTGATGGGACCCTTACTTTTTAATATATTTATAAACAATATCGGGTCTGAGATTATAAATCCCATTTCAGTCTTTGCAGATGACACCAAGCTGTGCCGTGGAATAACGTCCTTACAGGATGTCTCCAATTTACAAGCCGACCTCAATGTACTGTGTAATTGGGCAACTATGTGCAAATGAGGTTTAATGTTGATAAATGTAAGGTTCTGCACTTGGGGGCTAAGAATATGCATGCATCATACATACTAGGGGGGGGGGGTACAACTGGGGGGGTCAATGGTGGAGAAGGATCTGGGAGTTCTGGTAGATCACAAGCTTAATAATGGCATGCAATGCCAAGCTGCAGGTTCTAAAGTGAGCAAAATCCTCTCTTGTATTAATAGAGGTATAGATTCCAGAGAGAGAGATATCATTTCCCCGGTACAAATCATTAGTAACACCTCATCTGGAATATGCAGTTCAGTTTTGGGCACCAATTCACAAAAAGAACATTGGGGAACTGGAGAAAGTACAGAGAAGGGCAACCAAACTGATAAGAGGCATGGAGGAGCTCAGCTATGAGAAAGATTAGAGGGACTGAATTTATTCTCTCTTGAGAAGAGGAGATTAAGGGGGGATATGATCACCATGTATAATACATAAGGGGGGATATGATCTCCATGTATAATACATAAGGGGGGATATGATCTCCATGTATAATACATAAGGGGGGATATGATCTCCATGTATAATACATAAGGGGGATATGATCTCCATGTATAATACATAAGGGGGGGATATGATCTCCATGTATAATACATAAGGGGGGATATGATCACCATGTATAATACATAAGAGGGGATATGATCTCCATGTATAATACATAAGGGGGGATATGATCTCCATGTATAATACATAAGGGGGGGATATGATCTCCATGTATAATACATAAGGGGAGATATGATCACCATGTATAATACATAAGAGGGGATATGATCTCCATGTATAATACATAAGGGGGGATATGATCTCCATGTATAATACATAAGGGGAGATATGATCTCCATGTATAATACATAAGGGGGGGATATGATCTCCATGTATAATACATAAGGGGGATATGATCTCCATGTATAATACATAAGGGGGATATGATCTCCATGTATAATACATAAGGGGGGGTATGATCTCCATGTATAATACATAAGGGGGGATATGATCTCCATGTATAATACATAAGGGGGGTATGATCAACATGTATAATACATAAGGGGGATATGATCTCCATGTATAATACATAAGGGGGGATATGATCTCCATGTATAATACATAAGGGGGATATGATCTCCGTGTATAATACATAAGGGGGGATATGATCTCCATGTATAATACATAAGGGGGGATATGATCTCCATGTATAATACATAAGGGGGATATGATCTCCATGTATAATACATAAGGGGGGATATGATCTCCATGTATAATACATAAGGGGGGATATGATCTCCATGTATAATACATAAGGGGGATATGATCTCCATGTATAATACATAAGGGGGGGATATGATCTCCATGTATAATACATAAGGGGGGATATGATCTCCATGTATAATACATAAGGGGGGATATGATCTCCATGTATAATACATAAGGGGGGATATGATCTCCATGTATAATACATAAGGGGGATATGATCACCATGTATAATACATAAGGGGGGGGATATGATCTCCATGTATAATACATAATGGGGGGATATGATCACCATGTATAATACATAAGGGGGGATATGATCTCCATGTATAATACATAAGGGGGGATATGATCACCATGTATAATACATAAGGGGGATATGATCTCCATGTATAATACATAAGGGGGGATATGATCTCCATGTATAATACATAAGGGGGGATATGATCTTCATGTATAAATACATCAGTGGTTCATGCAGTGAACTTGGTGTAGAGCTATTCACCCTGAGGTCATTACAGAGGACAAGGGGGCGCTCTTTACGTCTGGAGGAAAAGAAATTTAATCTCCAAATACGGAAAGATTTCTTCACAGTAAGAGCTGTGAAAATGTGGAATAGACTCCCTCAAGAGTTGGTTCTGGCCAGCTCCGTGGATTGGTTTAAAAAGTCCTGGATTCTTTCCTAGATACACAGAATATAACTGGATATAACATTTATAGGTAAAGTTGATCCAGGGAATATCCGATTGCCTCTCGGGGGATCAGGAAGGAATTTTTTTCCCTGCAGGAGCAAATTGGATCATGCTTTGCTGGGTTTTTTGCCTTCCTCTGGATCAACTGTGGGTGTAGGATTATAACTTTTTTTTTTATTCGTTGAACTGGATGGACTTTTGTCTTTTTCAGCCAGACTATGTAACTATGTAAAATGCTTTAAAAAATCCTTTTTTGGTAAAGAAAAGCTCATTTGTATTCCCATGAGAGATAAGACTCGTCATGGCCCTGTGACACAGAATGCCCCCTCACAGTATAAATCCAATAAAGAGATGTGGCTAAGGGCATCGCAGAGGGGACACGGGGAAGGGAGGGCCTGGGACCAATAGGGTATGAGTGCAAATTGCAGAAGCAGAATTTGAAGTGTCCCAGTATAGGATATGCTAGGCAACTGTTTTAGGGTCCCATCACAATTAGTTACATAGTTGGTAAGGTTGAATAAAGACATCAGTCCATCCAGTTCCACCTGTGTGTGTGTGAGTGTATGACTGTGTATGTATTTATGTCTCTATCTTTGTATATTGCATTTTCAAAGATGCCCATCTAAGAGTTTTTTGACATTATCAACACTCCCTACTGACACCACTGATTGCAGAAGGGAGCTCCACATCCTTATCGCTCTAACAGTAAAGAACCCACAGTTTGTGATTAACCCGCTTCTTGTCCAACTTCATTGAGTTGCCACATGTCTTCTCAAGTGATCTGAGACTGAATAGTTGTCTCTCTATACTAGAACCACAGTTCAGATATTTGTATATTGCGATCAAAGCGTCTCTTCTCCGGGGAGAACAGGTTTAATGTGTGCAGCTATACCCCATAACTCAGGTCCTCCAGTCCCCTTATCAGCTTAGTTGCCCTTCTCTGGATTCTCTCCAGTTCCAGCACATCCATCCTTAGGATTGGAGACACATACATGTTTTCATGCATTTACGTGCGTTGCATCTGTTTTGAATAGGATATACGAGGTGGTATCAAAAAGTTTCAAGACTAGCTCTGCTTACAAGAAAGTACTTTATCTACGTTTACACACTATCACTTTCAAAATAGTCCCCTTGCATGGCATTCAGCGCTCCCAACGTTTCTGCCACCCCTGGAATGTGTTCTGGAAGTCTTCTTTACAAAGCGTGTCAAACATATTCTGCGATTTGCGCTGGATCTCCACAATGGTGTCAAAACAGTGACCTTTCAGCTGGATCTTCATCTTCGGTAAGAGGGTGAAGTCCGCAAGAGCTAAATCTGGTGAGTAAGGTGGATGTGGAAGTGAGATCATATTGTGTCAGGATCTTTGTTCTAACTGTTCACGGTGACATAGCAGACATGGTAACGCACGTGGTCAGAATAGCACCAGTTTCACAGCTCCCAATGTACACAGGGCAATGTCTTTTGGCACACTGACTTATGAAGGTCGGTGCTCCCTGTGACTGTGCGTGCAGCCTTGTGCTGCCATCTGTTGGAGTGTTACAAAACTAGTCTCGACACTTTTTATTACCACCTCATATTTGAAAGTTTTTGTGCCCTGAGCAAGAAGTCATTTTTTTCATTTTCATCACTGTCTGCACAGAGAAATCTGATTGCTGTTTGCAGTGTGATGTAACCATGACTGTGCAGGTAGACCGGATTCTACAGTCTGGTATATAAAGCGCATAGATGAGGAATTATGAATCAGAAGCAAGTCTTGTTGGACAGGTTGGGCACCCTCTGTTTTCCTTGTATGCCCCGAAGCTGTATGACAGCCATAATAACTCTGTCCTAACATGCATGCCTGATAACAAACAGGTTGGAGGCAGAAAAGACTAGAGTAGATGGTAAACCTCACACCTCAGTAAACTGATGAAACCGTAACGGCAAGATCAGATGCAGCATCCTCCCCACTCTTCTCTCCAGCTTCACTCCATCAGCTGTCTTTGTGACGTCATTGTGGGGTAGGTTGCCATGTTTCATTATTGGCACAAACCCATAATTTTCCCAAGAGTCGGCTTGAAGTGCTCCTCGTAGCCAAATGTTATGGCCTTACTTTGGTCTGGTGGGGGGTGATGGTGAGGAAACTGGTTCCATTTCTTCCACCTCTGTGATGGGAGAACTCCATCAGTTGTGTTTGTGGCATCATTGTGGAGTACGTTTTGTTTTTTTTATATTTTAGCACAAACCCATCACTTCCTCGGGGGTTGGCATGAAGTGCCTCTCATAGCCGGATGTTATTGGCTTACACCAGTCTGGTGGGGGCGCCGGTGGTGGTGATGAAGGAGAAACTGGTTCCATTTCTCTGTGATGGGAGAACTCCAGCGGTTTTGTTTGTGGCATCATTGTGGAGTACGTTTTGTTTTTTTTATTTTTAGCACAAACCCATCACTTCCTCGGGGGTTGGCATGAAGTGCCTCTTGTAGCCGGTTGTTATGGGCTT